>NC_061510.1:279247894-279416899 GCF_022539505.1 Lolium rigidum
CTTGCTTGCAAGAGTTTATCAATAGCAACAGCTTTATAGCAATAGCGATGAGTGAAATATAAGCAGCAGTGTAACAAAGACAGTAGTAGTGATTATAGTAAACATCAGGATTAAAATACTGTAGGCACAGGGATGGATGAACGGGCGCTGCATGGATAAGAGAACTCATGTAACAATCAAGGCAGGGCATTTGCAGATAATAATAAAATAGTATCCAAGTACTAAACAACCATAGGCATGTGTTCCGTATATAGTCGTGCGTGCTCGCAATGAGAAACTTGCACAACATCTTTTGTCCTACCGACTGGTGGCAGCCGAGCCTCTAGGGAATCTCATCGGTAATTAAGGTACTCCTTTTAATAGAGCACCGGAGCAAAGCATTAACACTCCGTGAACACATGTGATCCTCACATCACAGCCTTCCCCTCCGGTTGTCCCAATTTCCGTCACTTTGGGGCCTCGGGTTCCGGACAGCAATATGTGTGTACAACTTGCAGGTAAGATCATAAAACAATGAATATCATCATGAATCAATAACATGTTCAGATCTGAAATCATGGCACTCGGGCCCTAGTGACAAGCATTAAGCATAACAAGTTGCAACAATATCATAAAAGTACCAACAACGGATACTAGGCACTATGCCCTAACAATCTTATGACTATTACATGATCAATATCATCCAATCCCTACCATCCCCTTCAGCCTACATCGGGGGAATTACTCACACATGGATGGGGGAAACATGGATGGTCGATGGAGAGGCGTCGGTGGTGATGATGGCGATGATCTCCTCCAATTCCCTGTCCCGACAGGGTGCCAGAACGGAGTTTCTGGTCCCGAGACGGAGTTTTCGCGATGGCGGCGGAGTTCTGGATGTCTTCTGGCAGATTGGTCGAACCCCCGTGCGTTTTTAGGTCGAAGGCCTTAAGTAGTCCAGAGGGGAGCGTCGAGGGGTGGCCGCGGCGTCGCCACCATAGGGCGGCGCGGCCCAGGGGCCCACCGTGCCGCCTTGTGGGGTGGGCACCTGGTGGCCCCCCTCCGTCTCGTCTTCTGACTCCGTCAATCTTCTGTGAAAATAGGCCCATTTCAATTATTTCCGGGGATTTTCCTGAAAGTTGAGTTTCTGCACAAAAATAAGACACCAGGGCAATTCTGTTGAAAACAGCGTTAGTCCGTGTTAGTTGTATCCAAAATACACAAATTAGAGGCAAAACAATAGCAAAAGTGTTCGGAAAAGTGGATACGTTTTGGACGTATCACGGCGCGACACCGCTCGGTTCCCGCGGCGGCGCCACCACCCTGTCCTCCACCTAGTACTAGCACCTGCGGCCGCCGACGAGGTCCATGTTGAGGATGGACATCACGGAGCTGTGTAGCGGCCCGCGGGATCGCACGCCGGGTAGCGTACGCCTGGAAGGTGCCATCGCGCTCCTCCAGGTACGACGTCCTCTGCGCCGCGTCGAGAGCGAGCTCCTCGCCGCTGTCGGCCAGGGCGTCGAACAGCTTCCAGGCGATGTGCGCCATGTGCGCCACGTACTCCTTGACGCGGAGCGACGACGTTGGCGTGCCCCCGAAGTAGCCGGGCAGCTCCTTCTCCCCGGGTCCGTGTCGAGGAGGTCGCGCGTCAAACGGAACAGGCGATGGCTCCAGGGTCGCTGAGGCAAGCCTCGACGATGAGCACGCCATGCCAGAACACCGAGTCCTGGAGCCGCCCCGCGTCGACGCGAGGAGGTGCCTTCTGCCGCCACCGCTGCCAACGTGCACGCATCAGAGAGGCCGCGGGCCATCGGTCAGCGGAGGACTAGGCTCAAAATCAATAGCTCCCGCAGTGCATCTCATCAGGAACACGGCCTCGTCTGCTGCCCGCTCCAACCTGGCCTCCTTTGCAGCTGCCGGAACCACGCCGGAGCGGCACAAATCGGGGCGGAGGGGGCGACGAGATGAGGAGGATGAGGCGTGCGGCGGCCTCCACTCGGCCGCGGTGAAGGGCGGCGATGTGGAACGAAGGGCGGCGGCAAGGGATCAAGTCCGCCCCCGAGGAACGGAGATGGGCGTCGACCACGAGCGCTTTTCATCGCTGCCGGCTCGTGGTTGATCTCCGCCTGGAAGCTGGATGAGAGAGAGGTGGATTGTGTGGATGGAGGAGAGGTGAGGTCGTGAGGGGATAAGATTGTGCGATGTGATTTAGATGAGAGAGGGGATTCGGGTAGCACATGTTGGACAGGCCGAGGCCGCCGCATGCAGTTCCCCCACTTAACGCTTTACCAAACGGTGTTAGACACGTGTTGGACAGGTAAGGTGTGCTCACGTACCCCTGAACACCAGGCTTCATCCATTCATAACAAAGACCTATACATAGACCCCAAATTATAATCCCGAATCACTGTATA
Organism: Lolium rigidum; assembly: GCF_022539505.1. Classification (NCBI taxonomy): domain Eukaryota; kingdom Viridiplantae; phylum Streptophyta; class Magnoliopsida; order Poales; family Poaceae; genus Lolium; species Lolium rigidum. The sequence goes on from NC_061510.1 coordinate 279,250,288, forward strand.
AAATTTCAAATTAAATTTAGAGTAAAAACAAAAAAATTAGGTAATAATATTGACAAACATTTAATAATGTCCGTTATAACAGGCAAGACACACTCACAAGCTTCTGTAAAGGCCCGTTACAACAAATGTCTTCTGCGCTTCCACTTGTAATCGCATGACAGCAACTGTGCATGTTTCTTACATGTTGTTTGTTCTATGCAAGTTGCCACCAATCTGTATTGGTATATGTTATTACAATATTGCTTGAAGCCGTATTTGGTGTCTAAAATGTGAACTAATAGTTCAAGACATACTTAATATGCCTAGAGTAGTAGCTGCATGATTTTTTACATACACCACATAAGGAATAGCTTATAATCACTTCAAATCAAGTTATAAAAGTTTCACTGGTCACATATCCAACAAATCTTACACTTTCGATCCCTTCAGAAAATCCAAAATCAGGATAGTACTAAAAAACTATAATGGCTATACATGTCCACTGACGGTCTTGTCGAAACGCCCGCTAGTCCTGTCATTTCCTGTGAAAGTCTATTGTAAGTGGATGTTTATAATTTGTTTTTTATATAAGAAGGACTCGTTGAAAATTTTACCCCATCGCCTCCTTACTAGGACCTATCCAAAACCATAAGCGTCTCCACTCGTAGCTCCTGCGGGTTCTGCCTACCGCTAGAAGTCAAGCTCACCGCCCCGTACGAAGGAGAGGCACGTTGGCTTTGATCTGCCGGTTTGATGCGCCTCCTACACATGCACAAAGAAGCAGCTATACCGGCCTAAGGTCCCGTGGGTTTGCACGACTGCCAGATTTGTGCGCGCCACCGATGCGGAGGAGGGGAACCTTGTCATCGCGCCACATATTTTACGCGCACCCTAATCCGACACCGTCGATCTCCTTGTCCCAAGATCCCACGCTTTTCACGGCCGCTAGATTTGTACATGCCGACCGGCGTGGAGGAGAGGCACCTCACCATCGCCCGCTAGTTTTCCGTGCATTTTCCCGTCCTCCTCTCGGCACGTATGAACCTCTTGGACCAGTTTTTCTGATGTCGACATGAAAATGGATTAGTTAGCTAATATTTGTTTTATGAATGTTGTGTTAACATGCTAGAGTTTTATTAAAGTATTTTAGTATTTTGGGTCATTTCTATGGTTACATATTGTTAATTGGCACGTTATAAGGTTAGTTTCATGCCAAATTCTGATGTTATATTTAGCATAGTTCATTTCATGTTAAATCTAATTAACATGCCACATTATTATTCTATAGTTAATATAGTTCATTTACATATTACAATTAATTATCAATAAATGTTCTTATGGTAGTTATAATATTTTACTTGCGTTGCACACTTTTATATTATACTCCAAATTATCATGAGCCTACTTTGGTAGAGTTTATCCATCTACAAAATTATTTTTATCCAAAATATGATCAAAATAGGAGCCTATTTCGATGACATTTTGAAGAGTCGTTCGAATAGAAAGTAGGGCAAAGCTGGGAAAGTTGTAGACACAACACAACATTCTGGTGTTTCTATAGATGAATGTTAGATGATTTTGAAGATCTACCAAGAAGAACACCTAAGAAGGATTAGTGTAGGATATTCATGTAAATTTTTATTTGGCTTGTTCTTTGATCTATTTTTTGATCAAATTTTTTATTCATGTGTGCACTGTGTCGAAAGTCTGGGCCTCTCAAATAGTTGCTAAAAATAAACCGTCAGTATATACTTCCGGCACATTTCCGGATTGTTTCATTTTTCCAGAGTGTGACAGAAACTCTGGGATCTCCAAGCACTCAAAGCCTCCTAACTGACGGGCGACTAACCTGTCAGAGAAGGGGCTTAAGCGTCCGTCATCGACAATGAACTCTGTACTAGACCAGTGCATGTATTTTCCTCAAACTCGTTTTCCTTGCCGCCACCATAGGTGTTGTATTTATTTGCATGGCCTAGACATTGGTGCCAGCAACTTGGGCACCATTGAGGTTTCGGTGAAGGACTCGTGGTGCATATCTTAAGATATTCGAGTGAGGCTTTCTCATGGTGGAGTATGGAGGACGAGTTCACAAGAATTCACCAATCAAGAACAATCAAGCAAGTTGTTCCAAATTGAGGCAGATATGATCCTCATCATCCAGTTCAAGTCTAATATGTGCAAGGCAATCCTTTTACCGTTCTTAAGGTGGTTATTTGGGAGACAAGGCTATAGGATCGATACCCGTACTATCAAGGGGCTATTGAGTGAGTATTTGATCGCATTGTTTGTAGAGAGCTCAAATCCTTGCAACCTTCACAATATATTTCTTGGTTATTATTTTGATTTTCTCCATGTGAGGTTTTAGAACTTGTGTCTATGTTCATGACAATCTCAAGTTCATCAAAAATAGATTTTGTATGAAAAGCTAGACATATTAATATGTTTGGAGGTTTTACCGATACATCATATGTAGAGAGGTCAAACCTTTCATCTTATGGTTTTATCCTCCTTTGTTGTACTATGATGTTTTTGTTTCGATGTTCCTTTAAGTTTTGGAGACCGGAAATTTCAGCACTCCTTCCCCCGAAAATTCGGGTGGGGAAATTTGTGTGGGGAGACCATAAGTTCTAGCTCTCACACTGTAGGGTTGTAATGGTTGGATTTGGGAACCTATTAACGGGCCCCTTCTTTCTCGATGGTCCCCAAGCTCTTGAGCACGACTTTTCTCTCTGTTGTTGACCCTCTTACGCTTGTTGTCGTCGTGGTGAACAGACAGATGCCATGGGATTGCTTAAGTTGGGGCCGAATGTGCGCTAGAGGATTCGGGTGAGGGTTTTGGTATGGATGGGATGGATTCCGGATGGATTTCCTATGAACTTGGCCTTGGCCAGAGGTAGAAGAAGATGAACACAAGAACTATTTCCCCTTCAGATCTTTCTATTCCTTGATCATAAGAGGTTACAGGTTTTTGGATACAAGGTTGGACGTACCCGCGTATGGGTGTACCCCCTCTCCTTATATAGGGGAGAGGGTGGCTTACAAGGGAAGAAACCCTAGGAAACCCTAATGGGATCTTTGACTAGACAAACTACTTTACAAAGCTTCTTTAGCTACCGGCGTCACCGGTATCTCTTTAATCAGGGAGGCTGACGTCCTCCGGTACCTTTTACGTCATCATCTGTTTTAGCTCCAGAGCTTCGATTAAAGCTGAAGTGCTTCGCTCATCTTTGTCCTCTAGCTCCTTAGAGAATCTTTGACTAGTCTTGCCGACGTGCTACGGTGTAGCTCTGTACCGGTAATCCGGTACCTTCTTAGCTTATTCCGGTTTACCCCTCCTGGGATACCGGTATAGATTTACTTAGCCAAAAGCTTAGCTTCACAGTCCGGAATAATCTTTAAACCGGTAACTTGATGGCTCAAACCATCCGGTTTGGCATACCGGGGGTCATCCCCACAATATTAGTCCCCGAAGCTGGTATAGTCCGGTGGATCTTATCCAATGGACCATGCCAGGTTCCATACATACAAGGTACCGGTTTAATCCTTCCGGTATCCGGTTCAAACCCTCCGGCATTTTTTGCAGAACTTATCTCTCCATCTCAAGCTTTTCCGGTTTCTTCGTCATTTAAACCTTCCTCGGCGAAGTCGAGAATTTTTCGGGCACAGTGCCTGTCAGTGACATGCGACTGTTTCTGACGCTGCAGGTGTCGAGGTCACTTCCTTCGGCTTCGCGCTAGCATTTATGGCGCCACACCGGATCCTCGCGGCCGTTCCGGATCCGTGTGGCCTCCCTGTGGCATTCCGTTTTCCGCGCGTGTATCATTGCGCCTCGTGGCGGCCCACGAACCGAACCGCCGGGCCCAGCGGTTGCCGGCCCACGAATCCTTCTCCCTATTTAAGGGGGGAGCGGTTCCTTCTCCTCTTCTTCTCCGCACTCACGACTTCTCACGCGCCTAGAGCTCTTAGCCCGTTGCGCTTCTGCTGCCGTCGTTCGCCGCCAGAGCTCTGCGCCCCGACGAACCTCCGCCGCGTGTGCCGAGCTCCGCTGCGGTGAGATTCTCCGCCGCGCCTACGCTGTTGCTGCATCGGGCGCCCCTCGGCGACCTCTATTTTCCTCCTCCGCTGTCGTCTTCTTCGCCTGTAACTTCGCCACCTCTCCGGCGACCGTCGTCCTCAACGTCCTCCACCGCCTCAGGTTAGCCTCAATGCCTCTAAAGTTTCTTCTTTTTGCCTTCTAGTTCTTGGACCGGTAGGGGATTTACTTTCCCTTTTCTTTTGGTTTTTCTCTTACTCGTAGATCTTCGCGCGAGGCTAGATCTTGAGAAAACCGTTTGTGGGTAGATTTGGACACTTTTAGTCCGGTATGTCTTCTGAAGATTATCTTTCCGAATCTGCCGGCAACAGCCATCACGACGAGGCCTCCGACGGGCTTTCGGCTGAACTCGCCCGGATGGAGGCTTCCTCCTCCGCTCCTGAAGCCGGTACCGGGAGAGGCCAAGAGGCCAGCAGCTCCGGCCAAGGTTCCGGTGCGAACCTGGCCGCGATCACCCGCGGAGCCTGGAAGGGCTCCGATGTAAAGCAGCCGGAGATTGACTGGTTGTACAACTCCCGCAACGGCGCAGGTGTCCTGCCGGATCCCGCGCGACGAGGTGGAACCCGTGCCCGAACCCGGAGAATACGTGGGTTTCTCCGCTCACTTTGAGCGCGGCTTCGGCCTTCCTGCTTCTGATTTTTCCGCGAATTCCTTGACTTCTACAAACTCCAACCCCATCATCTTCCTGGCAATGCCATTTTCTATCTCTCTTGCTTTGTTTCTTTCATGGAGGCCTACATTGGCCTCCTTCCCACTAAAGAATCTTTCGCTCGCTTCTTTGGCCTTCGGATCAACTCGGTCCAAGGCAAGAACATCCCCAACCCTAAACCTCCGGTGCAGTGCGGATCCTGCATCATCAGCGCGCGCCAGGGGAGTTTCTTTTTCAAACTCACCGGTCTGGAGTCATGCCGGGTATGGAAACAGACCTTTTTCTACGTGAAGAACAAGGGCGCCGCTGATTTCATCAATCTGCCGGCTTACCTTCCGGGGACGCCAACGAAGGCCAACTGGAAGTTCAATCCGGGAACCATCCATATCGAAACCAACCGGATTGTTCGATTCCTGGCGGAGCTCAAGAGGGACACGGACATCTGTTCCGATGATATCATCCGCGCGTTCATCTCACGCCGGGTGCTTCCCCTTCAGCGCCGGGCTCACAACATGAGCCAGATGTGTGGCCCCCGCGATCCCACCAAGATCACCAGCTGCCCCTTAAGCAAGGAGGACGTAGCGCTTAAGGCTAGGCAAATTTGCCAAACCAACATGCCGCTGGACTTGGAGTGGGGCTTCCTTCCCCTCAGCTCCCTGAATCTCCCAACTGCTGAAGTAAGAAATTAAGCAAACCGGATTGTTTTTCCGGTAGCTTCTGATGTGTAGCTAACTGTCTTTTTTCTCTTTTTCAGGCCTGCACGCGCTTTCCTCGCATTGCTGCGGAGGCACAAGGCCCTTGCCGCAAGCGTGCCTTGGACGAGGAGGACCCAGATCCTTACGTCGTTGGGAATAAGCACAAGATGGGCAGGACCCACACCCCGCGCCCCGGTAACTTTCCAACCGCAGCTTCCGGTTCCAATGATGAGGTCACAGTTCTCGATGTATTTTATTCTTTCGCTTCCTCATATACTGTCTTTCTGTAGATCTCTCCTCAGCCAGCGCGAACCCAAAGGTTGTGGAGCGTGCCACTCCGCTGCGGCGAGAGGTTGGCGAGGAGTTCCTGGAGAAGCTCTCCTCCCGGGGCCAAAAGAAGAAGGCACCGACACCCGAAGCCGGTTCGAGCGATGCTCCTCCCGCCAAGCGCTCCCGGAAGGAAGTCGTTGGCGGGAAACAGGTCACCGCTAAGCACTACCGGAAGCGTGAGATGCCGGTTGCTTCCGGGTAAACTTCCGTTTCCCCTTCCCTTTTTGTTCCGTGAATCTCTTTTTCCGGCTACTTTTTCTGAACTTCTTTTTCTTTTATCTTTTCAGGCCTGCGCTCAAGATCACCAAGAGCGCCACCGGCATGAGGCCGGAGACCTCGGAGGATGCCGCCAGGGCCTCACCTCCTCCTCGACCAAGCCCGGTACCCTCTGGTACCGGCAACCCTTCTGCCTCCCCTCTGGGAGGCACCACAAGTGCGGGGCGCGCGGCCCCTGAACCTGCTGATCTCCGCGCGGAGGAGGACCTTGTCTCCCCTCCAGAAGCCCAAGACACCGGCGCCAGCAACATCGGCGCCGGCACCAAAGCTGCCGGGAGGGCGGAACCTCAGGTTCCTCCCGTCCCAAAGAAGAAGAAGAAGACACATGCTTCCTCCCCCTCTAAGACCGTGCCGGATTCTTCTGCACCGGCAAGCTCCGCCCCGAGCAAAGGATTCACCCGAAGCTCCTGCGCCAACCAGGACAACACCAACACCTCCACCGGCTGCCTCTACCGGTGAGCCTGCCGCCGCCAAGCCAACACCACCAGAGGGCACCAAGCTCTCCGCGCAAGAACCCGCGGCGGTGGCCACCGCTGCCAGCGCTCCCTCCTTCGGCTCGTGGTCCCTCGTACTGCACGCCGGCCACGCCACCATTGTGTCCGGAGAAACGGCTTCAGCCTAGCTGGGCCGGATCACGGAGCTCACCCGCGGAGGAGCTGACCTGGGCCATCTACTTGATTATGCTGAGAAGTGGAATCAAGCAGACATGCCCCGCCGATGCGTGGCCTCGGGAAGGATAAGCTGCCGGTGGTTGATCCTACCGGCCCCCGGAGCACTGGGCATCACTTTGGCCGGCTGCGGCGCGCGGTCAAAGAATTTGACACCGCGTGGCACGACGCCAACAACAATGTTGTGGTAAGTTGCACAAACTTCATAGCTCTTTAAATCTATGCTGGTTCTTACTCTTTCAAGATTATATATATCTCCTCGGTCCCCGAGTTTCGGGTTGAGAGCATAGCTCTTAGCGCGAAACTTTGTTAGAAACACAAAAAACCGGCATAGCCAGTCCCCGAGTTTCGGGTTGAGAGCGCAGTTCTTAACGCGAAACTTTGTTAGAAACACAAAAACCGGCATAGCCAGTCCCCGAGTTTCGGGTTGAGAGCGCAGCTCTTAGCGCGAAACTTCTTTCTATACCGGCATCTTTTTTACCTGAATTCTTTAACTTGAACAGGGCATGCTGGACGTCCGGAAGCAGCTCTTCGAGGAGCTTCTGTGGGAGCACCGGGAGCTTTCCGAGGCTCACAGCAAGTGCCAAGGTTAGTTTTTGTGCCCCTGGCTTCTTTTTACCGGTTGCTTTTCCTTTTAGCATTTACAAACTCTTTGCACACCAGCTGTTCCGGAAGCCATGATAACCCACAAGTATAGGGGATCGCAACAGTCTTCGAGGGAAGTAAAACCCAAATTTATTGATTAGACACAAGGGGAGGTAAAGAATACTTATAAGCCTTAACAACTGAGTTGTCAATTCAGCTGCACCTGGAAAAGCACTAGTAATAGGGGTGATGTGAAAGCAGCAGTAATATGAGAGCAATAGTAAAAGTAACACAGCAGCAGTAGCAGTAATATGAATGGCACCAGAAAATAGTAGATACTACTTCCAATGACATGTAGAACAAGTATATGATGATGAGAGATGGACCGGGGTTCCCAGCTATCTTCACTAGTGGTAACTCTTCCAATAACAAGTGTTGGGTGAACAAATTACAGCTTGGGCAATTGATAGGATTGAAATAGCATTAAGACAGAACATCAAGATTATTAATCATGTAGGCATGTTTTCCATATATAGTCATACATGCTCGCAATGAGAAACTTGTACAACATCTTTTGTCCTACCAGCCGGTGGCAGCCGGGCCTCAAGGGAATCTACTGGAAATTAAGGTACTCCTTTTAATAGAGCACCGGAGCAAAGCATTAACACTTGGTGAAAACATGTGATCCTCATACCTAAGCCTTCCCCTCCAGTTATCCCAGTTGCTGTCACTCTGGGGCCTCGGGTTCCGGACATAGACATGTGCAAACAACTTGTAGATACAATCTAAGCAATTAGTATAGAGCTTAAATCTAAGATCATGCCACTCGGGCCCTAGTGAAAGGCATTAAACACAAAACATTGCAGCAACAATAACTTCACAAACTTTATAGATAGACTAATCATAATGTAACAATCCATCGGATCCCAACAAACACAACACCAATTACATCAGATGAATCTCAATCATGTAAGGCAGCTCATGAGATCATTGTATTGAAGTACATGGGGAGAGAGTACCAACTAGCTACAGCTAGAACCCGTAGTCCATGGGGGAACTACTCACGGAGCATGATGGAGGCGGTGGCGTTGATGGAGATGGCTTCCGGGGCACTTCCCGTCCCGGCGGCGTGCCGGAACAGAGACCTCTGTCCCCCGAAATGGAGTTTCGCGATGGCGGCGGCGCCCCTGGAGTCTTTCTGGAGTTTCATCAATTCGTATCGCGTTTTTAGGTCGAAAGGGCTTATATAGGCGAAGAGGCGGCGCAGGAGGGGCACCAGGGCGCCCTCCCCACCTGGCGGCGTGGCCAGGCCTGGGCCCGCGCCCAGGTGTGGTGTGGTGGCCCCCTGGCCCGCCTCCGACTCTCCTTCGGTGTTCTGGAGACTTCCGAGAAAAATAAGATATTTGGTCTTTGTTTCGTCGAATTCCGAGAATATTGCCCGAACAGCCTTTCTGGAACCAAAAACAACAGAAAACAGGAACTGGCACTTCGGCATCTTGTTAATAGGTTAGTTCCGGAAAACGCATAAAAACATTATAAAGTGCAAGCAAAACATGTAGGTATTGTCATAAAACAAGCATGGAACATCAGAAATTATAGGTACGTTGGAGACGTATCAAGCATCCCCAAGCTTAGTTCCTGCTCGCCCTCGAGTAGGTAAACGATAAAAAGAATAATTTCTGTAGTGACATGCTACTTACATAATCTTGATCATACTATTGTAAAGCATATGAGATGAATGCAGTGACTCAAGGCAATGATCTATAGTTTGCTAACAAATAGATAACATATAGCAAAACTTTTCATGAATAGTACTTTCAAGACAAGCATCAAAAGTCCTGCATAAGAGTTAACTCATAAAGCAATAAATTCAAAGTAAAGGAATTGAAGCAACACAGAGGAAGATTTAAGTTTCAGCAATTGCTTTCAACTTTCAACATGCATATCTCATGGATAATTGTCAATACAGAGTAATATGATGAATGCAAATAAGCAAGTATGTAAGAATCAATGCACAGTTGACACAAGTGTTTGCTTCTAAGATGGAAGGAAGTAGGTAAACTGACTCAACATAAAGTAAAAGAAAGGCCCTTCGTAGAGGGAAGCAGGGATTAAATCATGTGCTAGAGCTTTTTAAGTTTTGAAATCATATAGAGAGCATAAAAGTAAAGTTTTGACAGGTGTTTGTTGTTGTCAACGAATGGTAGTGGGCACTCTAACCCCCTTGCCAAACAGACTTTCAAAGAGCGGCTCCCATGAAGGACGTTATCTCTACCAGCAAGGTAAATCATCCCTCTTCTCTTTTGTTTACACATGTACTTTAGTTTTATTTATGGATGACACTCCTCCCAACCTTTTGCTTACACAAGCCATGGCTAACCGAATCCTCGGGTGCCTTCCAACATTCACATACCATGAAGGAGTGTCTATTTGCAAAATTAAGTTGCTTACTGATGAATCGGGGCAAAACATGTGAAGATAATTATTAATGAAAGTTAATTAATTGGGGCTGGGAACCCCATTGCCAGCTCTTTCTGCAAAATTATTGGATAAGCGGATATGCAACTAATCCATTGGTGAAAGCTGCCCAACAAGATTGAAAGATAAAACACCACATACTTCCTCATGAGCTATAAAACATTGACACAAATAAGGAGTAATAAAGTTTTGAATTGTTTAAAGGTAGCACATGAAGTATTTACTTGGAATGGCAGAAAATACCACATAGTAGGTAGGTATGGTGGACACACATGACATAGGTTTTGGCTCAAGGTTTTTGGATGCACGAGAAGTATTTCCTCTCAGTACAAGGCTTTGGCTAGCAAGGTTGTTTGAAGCAAACACAAGTATGAACCGGTACAGCAAAACTTACATAAGAACATATTGCAAGCATTATAAGACTCTACATTGTCTTCCTTGTTGCTCAAACACTTCTACTAGAAAATATCTAGACCTTAGAGAGACCAATCATGCAAACCAAATTTCAACAAGCTCTACGGTATTTCTCCACTAATAGGTTTAAACTACATGATGCAAGAGAAACATGATCTACTTGAGAGCTCAAAACAATTGCCAAGCATCAAATTATCCAAGACAATATGAGGCATTTTCTATTTCCAACCAAATAGCAATAAATGCAATAGCTTCCAACTTTTGTCATTGAACATTAAAAGTAAAACGAAGAACACAAGTGTTCATATGAAAAAGCGGAGCGTGTATCTCTCCCACACAAGGATTGCTAGGATCCGATCTTATTCAAACAAAAACAAAAATAAAAACACACAGACGCTCCAAGTAAAGAACATAAGATGTGACCGAATAAAAATATAGTTTCATTAGAGGTGACCTGATAAGTTGTTGATGAAGAAGGGGATGCCTTGGGCATCCCCAAGCTTAGACGCTTGAGTCTTCTTGAAATATGCGAGGATGAACCACGGGGCATCCCCAAGCTTAGACTTTTCACTCTTCTTGATCATATATCATCCTCCTCTCTTGACCCTTGAAAACTTCCTTCACACCAAACTTCTCATAAACTTCATTAGAGGGGTTAGTACTCAAAAAACTTTAATCCACCTTGGCCCTGTAGTGACACATTGTAAGAACTCAATAAAACATTAGCTACATCTGTCCACGTCTAGAAAGCCTCACTTAAAGTCCACAAGAGACAATGCAAAAAACAGAGCCAGAATCTGTCAAAACAGAACAGCCAGTAAAGACGAATTTTTAAGAGGTACTTTCGTTGCTCAAATCAGAAAACTCAAAACTAATGAAAGTTGCGTACATATCCGAGGATCGCTCACGAATTGGCAGATTTTTCTGAGTTACCTACAGAGAATCCTACCCAAATTCGTGACGAGCAAGAAATCTGTTTCTGCGCAGAAATCCAAATCTAGCATCAACCTTCTATTAGAGACTTCACTTGGCACAACATTGCAATAAAATAAAGATAAGGAGAGGTTGCTACAGTAGTAACAACTTCCAAGACACAACAAAACAGTAGCAAAATAAAGACATGGGTTATCTCCCAAGAAGTGCTTTCTTTATAGCCATTAAGATGAGCTCAGCAGTTTTAATGATGCACTCGCAAGGAATAAGAGTTGAAGCAAAGGAGAGCATCAAAAAGAAAGTTCAAAACACATTTAAGTCTAACCCACTTCCTATGCATAGGAATCTTGTTCACAAATAAATTCATGAAGAACAAAGTGACAAGCATTGGAAGATAAAACAAGAGTAACTTCAAAAATTTAAGCATATAGAGAGGTGTTTTAGTACCATGCAAATTTCTACAACCATATTTTCCTCTCTCATAATAATTTCTAGTAGCTTCATGAACAAACTCAACAATATAACTATCACATAAAGCATGTTTTTCATGATCCACAAACACATAATTTTTATCAAGCTCAGAAATAACAGGATTAAAACTTTCAAACCCACTTTTATCAATAATGTAACAAGATGATTGATCAATCTCAAAAGATATGGGACTCATAGATAAAGTCAAGATCTCTCCAATCCCATTTTCATTAGTAGTACAATTAATAATATCAAGTAACATAGGACCATCATCTAGAGATTTATCATAAACATTTGCCAAGCAAAATCTTTAGTACCATGCATTTCGACATCAGGAACAAACAAAGCATTATCATAAGATTTATCAAAATAGCATGGATTATCATGAATAACAGTAGCATAATTATTCTCGCAAGTTTTACTCATAGGGAATATTTCAAGAGAATCCACAGGAACATAACATTCATCCTCCTTTGGTAAACATGGAGGACAATCAAATAGTGTAAGAGATAAAGAGTTACTCTCATTAGAAGGTTGGCATGGGTAGCTAATCCATTCTTCCTCCTTTTGTTCATCACTCTCCTCTTCTTTTTCATCCAATGAGCTTTCAGGTTCATCAATTTCTTCTTCCACTGGTTCCTGCAAATTGTGAGTGCATTCTTGTGCATTAATGAGTCTCTCTTTATAATCAATGATATAAGGATTATCACTGTAGCTTTCTATGAAAAAATTAAGGATAGAAGAGACATAATCTTTAAGGTCCTTACAAACCACACAAGTTTCATAATTTTTAGACATGAATGATTCTATCTCAGAAGCTCCCATAAACAAAACAAATTGTTCTACTTCTTCGAACCCAAAATGAATATAGCTATTCCAATTATAGTTCTTAATTAAAACTTCTTCACTAAAGCCACATTGAAATTTAAGATGTTTAGTATCCTGTTGAGAGCAACAGTTTATATCATGGCGTTTAAGCAAGATTTTAGCAATTGTATTCAATTTTTCTATCACAACACTCATAACTTTTCCCGTTCTTGATTCTCTATAATTATTATATAATTCAATAAGCTCCAAATAGGTTGTGGGTTCTCCCATAGCAACAGTTTTTAATTTTTCGGTTTTTCAAATTTTTATGGATTTTCGGGTATATGAGGAAAATAAAACAAGACTAAAACAACTAGACAAAAGTAAACTAAGCAAAATAATACTAGACAGAAATAAACTAAGCACAAATAAACTAGACAAAAGTAAACTAAGCAAAACAAAATAAAATAAAACAGAGAGAGAGGTAGAGTGTACTCCCCAGGTGAACTTATGAGTAGAGCTATGCCTCCCCGGCAACGGCGCCAGAAAATAGACTTGATAACCCACAAGTATAGGGGATCGCAACAGTCTTCGAGGGAAGTAAAACCCAAATTTATTGATTCGACACAAGGGGAGGTAAAAAATACTTATAAGCCTTAACAACTGAGTTGTCAATTCAGCTGCACCTGGAAAAGCACTAGTAACAGGGGTGATGTGAAAGCAGCAGTAATATGAGAGCAATAGTAAATGTAACACAGCAGCAGTAGCAGTAATATGAGAGCAATGGCACCAGAAAATAGTTGATACTACTTCCAATGACATGTAGAACGAGTATATGATGATGCGAGATGGACCTGGGTTCCCAGCTATCTTCACTAGTGGTAACTCTTCCAATAACAAGTGTAGGGTGAACAAATTACAGTTGGGCAATTGATAGGATTGAAATAGCATTAAGACAGAACATCAAGATTATTAATCATGTAGGCATGTTTTCCATATATAGTCATACGTGCTCGCAATGAGAAAATTGTACAACATCTTTTGTCCTACCAGCCGGTGGCAGCCGGGCCTCAAGGGAATCTACTGGAAATTAAGGTACTCCTTTTAATAGAGCACCGGAGCAAAGCATTAACACTTGGTGAAAACATGTGATCCTCATACCTAAGCCTTCCCCTCCAGTTATCCCGCTTCTTGTCACTCTGGGGCCTCGGGTTCCGGACATAGACATGTGCAAACAACTTGTAGATACAATCTAAGCAATAAGTATAGAGCTTAAATCTAAGATCATGCCACTCGGGCCCTAGTGACGGGCATTAAACACAACAAGATTGCAGCAATAATAACTTCACAAACTTTATAGATAGACTAATCATAATGTAACAATCCATCGGATCCCAACAAACACAACACCAATTACATCAGATGAATTTCAATCATGTAAGGCAGCTCATGAGATCATTGTATTGAAGTACATGGGGGAGAGAGTACCAACTAGCTACAACTAGAACCCGTAGTCCATGGGGGAACTACTCACGGAGCATGCTGGAGGCGGTGGCGTTGATGGAGATGGCTTCCGGGGCACTTCCCCGTCCCGGCGGCGTGCCGGAACAGAGACTCTCGTCCCCGAAACGGAGTTTCGCGATGGCGGCGGCGCCCTGGAGTCTTTCCGGAGTTTCGTCAATTCGTATCGCGTTTTAGGTCGAAAGGGCTTATATAGGCGAAGAGGCGGCGCGGGAGGGGCACCGGGCGCCCTCCCACCCGGCGGTGCGGCCGGGCCCGGGCCGGTGCCCGGTGTGGTGTGGTGGCCCCTCGGCCCGCCTCCGACTCTCCTTCGGTGTTCTGGAGACTTCCGGGAAAAATAAGATATTTGGTCTTCGTTTCGTCGAATTCCGAGAATATTGCCCGAACAGCCTTTCTAGAAACAAAAACAACAGAAAACAACAGAAAACAGGAACTGGCACTTCGGCATCTTGTTAATAGGTTAGTTCCGGAAAACGCATAAAAACATTATAAAGTGCGAGCAAAACATGTAGGTATTGTCATAAAACAAGCATGGAACATCAGAAATTATAGGTACGTTGGAGACGTATCAAGCCTCCATCGAGGCCCTCAAGGCTCAGCTCGCCGCGCTTAAAGGTACCATTTCTTTTCCGGTTGATTTGCTTCTCTTAATCCTACCGGTTGCCTTTCTTTTAACTTTTTTCTTTTCCGGATTCTAGCTGAAAAGGAGCAGCTAGCCTTGGAGCATCGCAAAGCTTTGGATGCCCAGGAGGTTGTCATCGCCGGGCTGAAGGACCAAGCGATGCAGGCTGAACTACGGCATTCGCGGGAGCTGAAGGAGGCCGCGGCTGCAGCTGAGGCCAAGGTGGATGAATCCTTGAAGGAGTATACCAACAACACTGCGGTGCTGCGGGCGGAGATGGAGGAAGAGACTGTGACGCGAAAAGCGGCGCAAGACCGGATCGCCACTCTAACCGCAGAGCAGGCTGAGTATGACCGGTTGGTTGTGCAGACCGACGCGTTGGCCCTCAGTAAGCCTTTTTTCTTTCCCTTTGTTGCTTATAAGCTTATATTTTCCGGCAGTATGTCCTTATCTTCTCTCTCTTTTCTTGCAGGGCTCTTTCCGGATTCCCAGGCGCATGCTCACAGCAAGGTAGCGGAACGCAGGGCGGAGCAAGCCATGAGCAACCCGGATTTGCCCTGGGACGCTTATGACCACTTGGTCGCGCTCTCCGCCCGGATCCAGCACATGCGCTCCGTGGACCGGCACCTGGTCGATCTTCCGGATCGTGCCATGGAAATCTTCAAAGAGCTGTGGCCTGAGGAAGCTGTGCCGGTCAATGTGACGCTTATCTCCGACCGCCTCAAGGACGCATGCCAGAGGATCCGCGAATGGAGGTGCTCCGCGGCCCATGCCGGAGCAGATGCAGCGCTACACGTTGCCTGCTCTTGGTATGAAGATCTGGATCTGGACGCCTTCCACAGCCTCCGCGGCGACGCGCCCACGGACAAGGATCCGGTCTTAACCGCCAAGCGGCAGGATCGCGCCTACCGGATCGCAGAATGCGCCCATACCCGCACTTTCATCCCTCCTCCTCCCGACGTCAAGGATGCACTCTCTGACGACGAGGAAGAAGTTGAGGACGAGGAGGATGAAGAAGCCAGAGAGGGCGACGCTCTTCCGGAAGAAGGCGATGCTCCTCCGGAAGCTCCTGAGGCCGGCGCGCAGCCCCCCGTTGCCTGAATATTTCTCAGTTTGTATGTGTTATCACCAGATTTTGGCTAAATCAGGAGGTGGGCCGCGATCAAGATGGGCTTGGAAGATTACACATGGAAGATCTATGAAGCGGCCTTGCACGGAGAATTTGGGCTAGGTTGCCCGTGTATCTTTAATTACGATAGATTGTATCTAGATTAAAAGTTAGAGTTTTACTCGTGCACGGTTTGGTGCACGCCCACATTAGAAAGTCCCTCGGACTATAAATATGTATCTAGGGTTTATGGAATAAACAACAACCAACGTTCAACCACAAACAAATCTCGGCGCATCGCCAACTCCTTCGTCTCGAGGGTTTCTACCGGTAAGCATCATGCTGCCTAGATCGCATCTTGCGATCTAGGCAGCACAAGCCTGCCCACGTTGTTCATGCGTTGCTCGTATCGAAGCCTTTTTGATGGCGAGCAACGTAGTTATCTTAGACATGTTAGGGTTAGCATTGTTCTTCATATTACATGCTTTCGTAGTGCAACCCTTGCATGTCTAGCCGCCCTACACCTATCTTAGGTGTAGGGCGGCACCCCGTTTGATCATAGTTTAGTAGATCTGATTCGTTACGATCGCTCCTTGTTCTACAAGGATTAGTTTAATATCTGCAATAGTTAGGCCTTACAAAGGGTTGGAGGATCCAGCGGCGTGTAGGGTGGCGTTTGCTAGCCCTAGAAAGGATGTTCCGGGGATCAACCTCGTGTTGGTTTTTAGGCCCTGTCTAGGATCGGCTTACGGTCACCGTGCGCGAGCGCGAGGCCCAATCGTGAGTAGGATGATCCGATTATGCGGTGAAAACCCCGGATCGTCGTAGATCTCATTAGCTTTACCTTGATCAAGCAGGACCACCATATATTCGGACACCTCGTCCGAATCATGGGTGGATCGGCTCTTTGAGCCGATTCACGGGATAAACCTCGAGAGCCGATCGAGGCTCGTATTTAACGTTTACGTGTGTGCCCTGCGGAAACTAAGCGAGGCATCATCCACACCTTCCTGACCAGGTATAGGTCAGGTGGCACGCCCTTGCAGTTGGCATCGGCGCGTGCGACCAGGAGGCTTTGCGGGCCGTCGCTCTGAGGGACTGGGGCTAGCCGCAGCCCTAGTTGTTCCCGGCTCTACGGTGTTGCCCGTCTCTGCCCGCCAGGGGGTTTCTGACGTCAACACATTCTGGCACGCCCGGTGGGACAGTCGACGACATCCACAACATCGCCATCTACATCCGAGATGGCGGAAGACACTCCGGTCACGTACGAGGATCTGCCTGATGAGCTCAAGAAGAAGCATGACGAAATCAAGGCGGTCCTCGAAGCCGAACTCATCGGCTCTTTCCACCGAACCCGCGCCCATGGCGTCAGGTGGAAGGGTTTCACACCTGAAGGCGCACTCGATGGAGTGGACCTGTCCGCCCCGTTAGAAGAACGCACCAGGTCACTGAAATACGAGGATCTGCCCGAGGAGCTCAAAAGGAAACATGACGAGATCAAGGCAACCCTCGAAGCCGAACTCATCGGCTCCTCTGAGGAGACCCGGCCGCACGATGTCAAGCTCGGTAGAGACTCAATTCCGTCGCTCCGGCGTCAACATGGTGGATCTCAGCCACTCCATAGGCCAGCCAAAGTTCTCCTTTGGTGTCAACATGGCAGGGCTTGCAAGCCGCCATGGCAAAGATGAAGCAGAAAGCAGCCACGCTCGTGGCAAGGATGAAGAGGAGGCCGATCCACGCGACCGGCCCCAAGATGATGACAGGCGGTACCGGCGGGGAGGGAATAAGAAGCGTGCGGTATCAACGTCCACTCTCCGAGCACCTCCTCAACAAATATGAGCAGCAGTACGACCGACGTCGGCACTACGACGTAGATGATGAAAGGAATTGCCGGTCTGATGCAGAGGTCAGGAGGTACCGTCAACATGATAGAAGCAACGACGGGTACGGTCGTCGCACTGAAGGAAGGTCAAGGGGGCAGGATTACATGGATAGGCACTGGGACTGTCCATTCTTCAAACATTGCTGGGACTCAGGAATGAGCCGATTGCCAACAATCGAGAACTGCCCAGAATGCAAACAAAGGAAGAAGGATGCCGCCAACGTGTCCGTGTTCAGCCGTCTAGGGCCTCTCCCGCCTCGGAACAAGCATGCTGAGTCCGCTCGGGTGGAAGATCTCGAGGAACTAGAGGACGATGATGAAGAAGACAAATATCATCGGCCCAGGTGGTGCCCCGACGGGCTCGGCCCGTTCCCGAAGCGAAGGGTTCAGCGTCCGCGTGGGTTGGAAGAAGCTGAAAGATTGTACCTGCACACGCTAAGGAAGGCACGGCCTGATCCGGCCGCCAAAATTCGGCGAACCCCGTACGAAGAAGGTCGGCCACAAAGAAAAGAGTGGCGCCCCAAGCAGAGGAAAGCCGATGATGATACATCGGCTGGCACAAATATGGTCTTCATCCTTCCAACGGAGTTTAGCGCTCCAAGATTGTATGAAGCACCTGTGGCGCAATTAGACTGCGGCCCACGGCCGGTCATCTTTGAGAAGCCAAAAGAAAGAAGTTACAGGCATTTGAAGGCCCTGTATTTGCGAGGATACATCAATGGGCAGCCTGTCAACAAGATGTTGGTGGACACCGGAGCGGCAGTCAACATTATGCCATACTCCATGCTACGTTGGTTGGGACGCTCCAGCTCGGATCTGATCAAAACCAACGTAACACTGAGCGATTTCAACGGCCAAGCATCTGACGCACAAGGTGTTCTGAATGTGGATCTGACCGTAGGAAGGAAAACTGTCCCTACGACATTCTTTATCGTCGACAGCAAGAGTACCTACGCTGTCCTACTAGGGAGAGATTGGATCCACGCCAACTGTTGCATACCATCCACGATGCACCAATGCCTGATACAGTGGGATGGAGATGAAGTAGAAGTCGTCCGTGCAGATGATTCAGTCGAGGTTTCAACAGCCGACATGGACATTTGGGAGACATCAGGCCAAGAGCCGCTCTCAGGTATCAATTTGGACGACTGTGAGCGCATCGACGTGACAAAGAACGGGGTTAGGCTGGTGTTATCCACCGGCCTGACCGTGTAACAAAAGCAAATGTCGATGAATAAACATGGCGAGGCTGATCCTTGTGATCGGCCCCAAAAATTTATGAAGGGACATTACAAAACCTTCATCGAACAAGCAACATGGAGGCCGATTCCAGCAATCGGCCAAAATTATCCTCACCATCCATTCTGCCTGGGTTTGACATGTTATCCAACAGAGCCGATACCATCAAATTCTCTTGACAGAATCGGCTCGGGGGGGCACCCAGGTGGATAAAACACGAGGATATGCAGTGGAAGCGTCTGTATTGGAGTATGGGGGCCGATTCACAAATCGGCCGAAAATTCAAAAAAATTTAAGCATAGCCGATGTGTAGACATCGACTGAAGGATCAATGGAGCAGGGAGTGGGTCTTCCCTTCAAGGACCCCTAATTCCCATTGGCAAGTCTTCAAGTTCAACGGCAAGGGCAGCTTAAAGCGTGCAAGTCAGGGTGGGGGTGAGCCTAACGAAGGGAATATATCTCTTCTAAGACCGGGAGAACCGCCAATGACGAAGCCATCGGCTGCCACGTTTTGACTCAGCAACTGTCACTTCCAGGGGAGAGTCTGGAGGGCGTCAGAAATGCGAGGACGTTCTCACCGGAAGTTGCTGCAGCCTGCCAAAGATGATGAGCCGATCTGATCAGCAAGGCGCAAGGATTGAACTGAAGAAGCTTGGGGGAGGGCGGCTCGCCCTGAAATTTCCTTACTCTAAAGAACCGATTTTGTTGAATCGGCTGATGTTGCATTACGAGTTGGAAACCGAGAATGACCGGCGTGGTCGGCTCATCGCTATTCTCGCCCGACTGAGGCTCGGGGGGCAGCTCACCTTGAAGGTTCTCTGCTCTGGAGAGCCGATTTCGTTGGAATCGGCTAACTCTGCATCACGACTTACCTGAAGAATGGTGCTAATGTTGCAAAATTATCAGTTTTTCAGCATGCCAGTCGATTCAGCGACAAGCCCAGGGCTCTGTCGTAGACACCTGCCTGGAGCCGATTGCCGACCTGGTAGATGGGCTGGTTAGATTCATAATCAGGATTATTGATCTTTTGTGAGGTGTTTCGTGATACGGAGCCGATGTACGAGTCATCGACCTTAGTACAAGTGCGCAAAGTTGCCGGGTTGCCAGTTCAGCGGTATTATCAGAGGAACATTGACATGCAAGTCAGCCTTGTCCATGGAGCTGTGGGTAATCATCCACCGTGTCGACTGCCAACGAAAGAAAGGTGATCGGCTGGTGGCCCTGCAGGGTAGCTCTCTTGGACGTGATCGGGCCTGCCCTGAAATGTCGATGATCCGGGAAACCGATGTGGTGGAATCGGCCGATGCGGCACAACAGCTTGGGAAGCTGGTGATGGTCCATTAGGCTGGACCATTTTTATCCTCGCCTTGGCTGAGGCTCGGGGGGCAGCTCGCCCTCAAGGTTTTGCCGATTTTGTCGAAATCGGCTCGCTCTCCATCACAGCTCGTTTGAAAATGGTGAATTATTGCAGAAGGAAACTGCCGGAGCTGAGTGAACGGAATTTGGAGAGGATAATGCGGCGGAAGAGTGTCTGAAATTTAAAGATGATAAGGAGACTGGACATTGTTTCAGGAGTTTTGCCGCTAAGTTTAAAATGCCATCCGGTGGGGTCTGCGGTTACAAGTCCTAAGGTTTGCACGATTATGGCTTGGCTTTGTTTGACCGGGAGTTTGGGTCCAGGTGGATCTATCTCGAAATTTATCGTAGGGGACCGATGCGTTGCCATCGGCTCACTGGGCTTTGACCAAATTGACAATCGGCAGAGTCAGTACGAGGGGCAATCGGCTAAATTATCCTAAAGGAAATCGGCAAAATCAAATTGGGGAATTTCTTCATTGATAAACCAGATTTCTTACACAAAAGAGCTGATTGCCCTCAAAAGGGGGTGCTAAGGGGATACATTGCCCCGTCTACTGCTACTGATCCTAGCTAGGGGTCCTATCTACGGGCTGTTGTAGCCCTCGTCATCGCCGTCATCGCCGCTGTCGGCGCTGCTCCCGGCCGGCTCGTCGTCGCTGCTCCAGCGGCCGCCGGCAGGACCTTCGTTGTCCTCATCCTCCTCGTCGTCGTCGTCGCCGTCGCTGTCGAAATCACTCAGATTCCCCGGCCAGGGGCAATGGCGCTTGGCCGGCGGCTCGTCGGGGAGGCTGTCGTCGTCATCCTCCTCCTCTTCCTCCTCCTTCACCTCCTCGGAACTGGTGAAGTCTGCCCAAGAGAAGCGATCGTCATCGCTCTCCTCCTCCGGTTCCCCGTCAGCAAGGAAGCGGAGGTCGCTCTCCCCGTCGGTCAGGGATTTGTTATCCTCGGACCAGACGGAGGAGTCGTGGTCCTCTTTGTCCCACGCCGTTGGGGCGAGGATGTCGTACGCCGCTTGCGTACCCCACGAGGGCGTCGACTGTCGGATGGGAGAGGACACGTGGGAAAGATCCGATGAAGAAGAAGAGGAAGAGGAAGAAGACATGGTTGCGAGAGGAGGGTTTTTGGAGTACTAATGCGGAAGGGGTGAGGAGGAGAACTGTTCGGTGCGGTTAAATAAAAGGAGATGGGGGTTTTTAATTTTCGAGCAGTTGTCGAGGACATGGTGCCAAAACTGTCAAATCGTGCAGAGAAGTTGGGAAGGCAAGTCGTCATGATGAAGCACGCTGCGACAGTTCTGCTCTGCCATGACATGACCCCTCAGAGGAAAAAACAGAGTGGTTTTGAAATTATCATTACCAAAACCAGGGGGGCATGTGTTATCACCAGATTTTGGCTAAATGAGGAGGTGGGCCGCGATCAAGATGGGCTTGGAAGATTACACATGGAAGATCTATGAAGCGGCCTTGCACGGAGAATTTGGGCTAGGTTGCCCGTGTATCTTTAATTACAGTAGATTGTATCTAGATTAAAAGTTAGAGTTTTACTCGTGCACGGTTTGGTGCACGCCCACATTAGAAAGTCCCCCGGACTATAAATATGTATCTAGGGTTTATGGAATAAACAACAACCAACGTTCAACCACAAACAAATCTCGGCGCATCGCCAACTCCTTCGTCTCGAGGGTTTCTACCGGTAAGCATCATGCTGCCTAGATCGCATCTTGCGATCTAGGCAGCACAAGCCTGCCCACGTTGTTCATGCGTTGCTCGTATCGAAGCCTTTTGATGGCGAGCAACGTAGTTATCTTAGACATGTTAGGGTTAGCATTGTTCTTCATATTACATGCTTTCGTAGTGCAACCCTTGCATGTCTAGCCGCCCTTACACCTATCTTAGGTGTAGGGGCGGCACCCCGTTTGATCATAGTTTAGTAGATCTGATTCGTTACGATCGCTCCTTGTTCTACAAGGATTAGTTTAATATCTGCAATAGTTAGGCCTTACAAAGGGTTGGAGGATCCAGCGGCGTGTAGGGTGGCGTTTGCTAGCCCTAGAAAGGATGTTCCGGGGATCAACCTCGTGTTGGTTTTTAGGCCCTGTCTAGGATCGGCTTACGGTTACCGTGCGCGAGCGCGAGGCCCAATCGTGAGTAGGATGATCCGATTATGCGGTGAAAACCCCAGATCGTCGTAGATCTCATTAGCTTTACCTTGATCAAGCAGGACCACCATATATTCGGACACCTCGTCTGAATCATGGGTGGATCGGCTCTTTGAGCCGATTCACAGGATAAACACGAGAGCCGATCGAGGCTCGTATTTAACGTTTACGTGTGTGCCCTGCAGGAAACTAAGCGAGGCATCATCCACACCTTCCCGACCGGGTATAGGTCAGGTGGCACGCCCTTGCAGTTGGCATCGGCGCGTGCGACCAGGAGGCTTTGCGGGCCGTCGCTCTGAGGGACTGGGGCCAGCCGCAGCCCTAGTTGTTCCCGGCTCTACGGTGTTGCCCGTCTCTGCCCGCCAGGGGGTTTCTGACGTCAACAGTATGTGTCACACCTGGTTATCTCAAAAACAATGCTCGTTAAATTCTACCCCGGTATGCCGGGGTTTATGATGTAAGATAATACTCTGCCGTTCTTTTGGCTGTGCTACAATATTTCATGCCGGTATGTTGTACCGGTAACTTATCAAGTTAAATTCGTATGCTACTTTAGCACTTTACTTATTGTTTGCTTTTATCTTGAACTGTGAAGATTCCGGAATTGTTTCCGCATCCAATCTGATGCACACTTGGTTCTTTTGCTTTGGCTCTGCCAACCTCTTTTGGGTGTTTTGGCGTATGAGTCACAAAGTTCTTTTGCCAAGCAAGCACTTTCTTGAACTTAGAAATAACTCGAAATTTTTCACAAAAAACCGGTATAGCCGGGGTTAGTTAAATTTTCCGGACCGTTCGTTCCCACTCCCTCTTTTCGTGGTTCACGTGCTTAATTCCTACCGGTTTATCTTGCTTGCCATGAAGCCGGGTTGCGGACAGCAGCAGAGTCGAAGACTCCGGTAGGTTTAGCACGTTACTAAACCGGAAAGAAAAAACGTTCAACAAGCAACCGGTAAACTAAAAAATAAACATATTAGATGCAATTTCAGTAGGGGTAGTCCCCGAGATTCATTCGAGGTTCCGACATCTTTTATTCATAGCATATAAGGTACAAAAAAGGAACTCCTTACAGCACATCTTCAGGAATAGAAATGACGTAGCAAAGCTATGTTCCATGGGCGCTTGGTCTCCTCTCCTGACCTGTCCGCCTTTCCCTTCTTTGATTCCTGTGCATCGATCAAGTAGTAGGCATCATTGTAGAGCCTTGCTCACAATGAAAGGTCCTTCCCACGGAGGTGAGAGTTTGTGGCGCCCCTCAGTGCGCTGCACTAGGCGTAGCACCAGGTCTCCTTCCCGGAACACTCTTGGTTTAACCTTCCGGCTATGATAGCGTCTGAGGTTCTGCTGGTATATGGCTGTTCTTGCCAAATCCAGCTCCCTTGCTTCTTCTAGCAAGTCGGGCCTCTTTTACCTCTTCTTCGGTATATTGTTGAACCCTTGGTGAATCATGTATGATATCGGTTGGTATCACGGCTTCTGCCCCGTAAACCATGAAGAATGGAGTGTATCCGGTAGACCGGTTCGGAGTCGTTCTTATGCTCCACAGTACCGATGGTAGCTCATCGAGCCAACATCCCGGTGTCTTTTCAAGCGGTTCAATGAGCCTTGGTTTGATACCGGAAAGCACCAAAGCATTGGTTCTTTCCGCTTGGCCATTGCCTTGCGGGTGTGCGACTGAGCACAAATCCAACTGGATGTTGTTATCCTCACAGAACCTTTTTAACTCTCCTTGAGAAAAGTTCGTTCCATTGTCAGTGATAATGCTATGCGGGTAGCCATACCGCAAGATAACATCCTTCAAGAACTTCACCGCCGTAGGCCCATCACATTTTGCGATAGGTTTCACCTCAAGCCACTTAGTGAACTTATCCACCATCACTAGGACGTGAGTCATGCTGCTCCTCGCAGTTTTGAATGGGCCAACCATGTCAAGGCACCAAACAGCGAACGGCCAAGTTAATGGTATAGTTTTCAGGCCGGATGCTGGGGTATGGTTTTGCTTGGCGTACCTATGGCACCCGTTGCATCTTCGCACCAAATCCTCAGCGTTTTCCAGTGCCGTGGGCCAGTAAAACCCATGCCGGAACAATTTTGCCACCAGCGCCCTTGATGAGGCATGGTGCCCACACTCTCCTTGGTGAATTTCCACCAGCATTTCTTTTCCTTCTTCCGGTTCCACACATCTTTGGAGGACACCGGTAACACTTCTCTTGTACACTTCTCCATTGATGATGGTGTAGGCCTTGGACCTCCTTTGGATTCTTTTTGACTCATTTTCGTCAACCGGCAAGGTGCCGTTGATCAGGAATTCTTTAATAGGTTCAACCCAAGTTGGTGCTTCCCGGACCAGAAATACCGGTACGTCTATCTCCATATTGTCCACAAGCATAGCCTCTTCCGGCCAGATCCTGCAGTCCCCGAGTTTACCGGAACAGTCCCCGGGTTTCCTTCGTCAATGTCCATTGGCACAACGTGTGACTCCGGTACAAAAATTGACTCCGATTCCGGACTTGGTTTAATCGATGGCATCCTTAAGTGAGCCAAAGCCACTCCGGGAGGAATTTCTTGCCTGGAGGAGCCTAACTTGGAGAGCGTATCCGCGGCTTCATTTTCCGCTCGTGGTACATGGTGAAACTCACATCCTTCAAAGAAGCCGGCAATCTTTTGCACATGAAACCGGTATGAGGCCATGTTGGCATCTTTTGCGTCCCAATCTCCGGAACACTGCTGCACCACAAGATCTGAATCACCATAGCAAATGATCCGGTGTGCACCGATTTCTTTTGCGACCTTGAGCCCATGGATCAGAGCTTCATACTCAGCGACATGATTTGTATTGCATTTTCGCCCAATCAACCAAGAAATCAGCTAAAGCTTGTGATTTTATGGCATCTCTTCTTTCGTATACCGGTACGTACGGTGATATCTGAATTGCCCATTTGGCAATCCTGCCGCTAGCATCCTTGTTGCACATGATATCTGAAATGGGTGCCTCACTCACCACCTTCATTGGGTTCTCTTCAAAGTAGTGATTGAGCTTTGTGGCGGCCATGAACACACCATAGGTTATTTTCTGGAAGTGAGGGTAGTTTTGCTTTGAGAGGGAGAGCACCTCGCTCAGGTAGTATACCGGTCTTTGCATGGTTTTTCCTTCCTCTTCTCTTTCCACCACAACTACAACACTCACGACCCGGTTTGTTGCTGCTATGTACAACAGCATGGGCTCCCTTTCTAGAGGCGAAGCTAATACCGGCGCGGTTGCCAGCATCGTTTTTAGCTCTTTGAATGATGCGTCTGCCTGAGGGGTCCAGATGAAGGTATCCGATTTTTTCATCAAAGCATAGAGTGGCAAAGCCTTTTCTCCCAACCTTCTTATGAACCGGCTTAGCGATGCCAAGCTTCCGGTGAACTTTTGCACGTCCTTGAGATCGTGTGGTATAGTCATTCTTTCGATGGCCCGGATTTTTACCGGATTAACCTCGATTCCCCGGCTTGATACGAGAAAGCCAAGCAATTTGCCGGCAGGGACACCGAAGGTACATTTTGCCGGATTGAGTTTCATTCGGAACCTTCTCAAGTTGTCAAACGTTTGTCTCAGATCATCGATCAAGGTTTCTTTTACCTTAGTTTTTTATCACGACATCGTCCACATAGACTTGCACGTTTTTTCCAATTTGATCAAACAAACACTTTTGCATACAGCGCTGGTACGTTGCACCAGCGTTGCGCAAACCGAAAGGCATAGTGACATAGCAATAAGCCCCATGCGGGGTAATGAACGCAGTTTTTATTTGATCTTCCTTTTTCAGGGGGATTTGGTGGAAACCAGAATAAGCATCCAGGAAAGACAGTAGCTCACAACCAGCAGTAGAATCAATCACTTGATCGACCCGGGGTAACGGGAAATGATCTTTTGGGCAAGCCTTGTTCAGGTTGGTGTAGTCGATGCACATGCGCCACACCTTTGGAGCTTTGGGTTCCTCTTCTTTTTTCTTCTCGACCAGCACCGGATTGGCTAGCCACTCAGTATGGAGTACTTCCACGATGAAACCGGCAACCAACAACTTTGTTACTTCTTCTCCAATGATTTTTCTCCTCTCTTCAGCGAACCGGCGTAAAGGCTGTCTCACCGGCTTCGCATCCTTCCGGACATTTAAAAAGTGCTTAGCCAACTCCCTCGGAACACCTACCAAGTCATCAGTAGACCAGGCAAAGATATTCCGATTCTCACGGAGGAAGTTGATGAACGCGCTTTCCTATTCCTCACTCAGGCCAGCACCGATACGAACGGTACGCTCAGGGTAAGCCGGGTCCAGCACTATGTCTTTTGTCTCCTTGGTTGGCTTGAATGCCGGTGTGCCCAAGTTGCCACTCATTGCCGCTAAGCTCAACGCGTGAGGAGCGAGCCAGCGCAACCGCAGTTTGCATCCTTCTTTTTCCTCTGCGATCACCAGCGATTCCGCGATTTGATGCGGCGGAAGCGAGTTCCGGTGAGACTTTGTAGTTACCCACCACAGTTAAGGGTCCACGAGGTTCCGGCATCTTCATCTTGAGATACGCCGTATGAGTGGAGGCCATAAACGCCGCCAATGCCGGTCTCCCCAGCAGTGCATGGTAAGGACTGTCTAGATCCACCACCTCAAACAGAACATTTTCCACCCGGTGACATAGGCATCTCCAATGGGCCTGCCGAAGAAAGTACCCGGGGTTTACTGAAGGCCCACGACCCGAAAGATAAGAAGGTTCGGAAGCCCAAGATATTATTAAGGAAAGCTAGAGTTGTAATAGGAGGCATTATTTGTAATCTTGCGGGAACGGTTAGAAACCCTCCCGGGCTCTGTAAACTTGTAAATCACGAATCCCTCGGCTCCACCTCCTATATAAGGGGGAGTCGAGGGAAAAAGAAAGGATCGAATCATTATTTCTCAAACCCTAACTTTTACATCGTCGAGTACTTTTCGGCTGAAACCTTCGAGATCTACTTGCCCTCTACATCCAACGAAACCCTAGTCTATAACTTGTAGGCATTGACAAGTTAATACCTTGTCAATTGGCGCCGTCTATGGGATCTAGAGGCGACAAGGAGCTGATCTCGATGGCACGTTCAAGATCGTCGACTTCGTCGATAGCAAGCAACATAATGGACAGAGGTAAACAGATCGAAACTGGTCTCGTTGATTTTGTTCCTCACCCGCCCTCCCGTTTGGATGCATGTGCGTATTTGGAGGAGCCCATGGAGATGACGTTCGGAAAGTTCCACTTCCGCGTCGAGAAAGAAGGAACGTATCGTCTAGAAATTCCGATCTCATCGGGGTTATCGACGGTCGATCCCGATTTTCAAGCTCATCATCATCCATCGAGTCAGGCGACGAGGAGACTTCGTCGCCACGCTTCATCAGCACCAGAGCAAGCGAAAAACTCGCCAAGATCTTCAGCAACATATCCTTCGAGTCATCCGCGGACTCCTATATAAGCGATGACTCAAGCGACACCGACAGTCTCGACTTCATCGACAAGTCAATCTCTATTGGAAAGGTCTTCACCAATCTTTACGATGGTGTCACCAAACCAAGCAAAGTTCAGAACTCAAAATATCATCAGATCTGCGCCATTGGAGAAGCAAGTCGCGATCAGGAGGAAACATCAGAGGCTTTCGACGATTTAGTAAATCCTTATGTCGATCCTTCAGACCTAAGGCGAGGTTTGGGCACTAAATATGTTGGGCCTACACCACGTGTTAGAGTCCAACTTCCACAAGCAGCATGGGATAGAGCAGCAAGAGCTATGGATGGTTCTGAACCAACGGAGACAACCGCTATAGTCGAAGAATTACAGGCCTACCAATATAGGCTCGCTCGAGCTGGAAGGGAATTAGAAAAACAGACAGCTGATCTGAACAGAACAAAAGAGGCAGCCTCAGCATCAAGCAGGCGAAGAGCAGAGTTAAGTCGACAATCAGGAACTTCGGGAGATAGCCACAGAGAAGCTCGAAGGAGGGCAAGATATCGGCTGCAAAATATACCTGAGGCTGAAAGAGAGACTCTAATTCAAAACCTCGATATGTCTTTTATGTCAATCGACACGAGGGGGAATATCATCCCAAAAATACCAGAAGCAGGATACATGGCAACGCAAGCTTTCATCTTAGCATCCAGGCCACCTCCCGGGGACCCGAGAGAAGCGTTGTATAACATGGCCATGGCAGGATGTGGGGCCATGGGAGCAGCATTTGCAGCCACACCTCCTCCCGAAGGAGTCGCAAGAAAAAATAGCCCGAGACCTACTGCAGCAGTGCAAAATCCACCGGCACCAAGTGGAGTTAGAGATACGGCGGTTCAGACCAGAGTAGATAGAGCGTGACAAGGCAGAAGGGAACATCGGCAGTCACCAGAACTCGCTGAAGAAGATATGTGTGGACTCCCGTGTTTTACGCGACGGGTCCGGAAAACTCGAGTCCCCTCAGGATTCAAGTTACCTGATAGTTTCAAGAAATTTGATGGCCTACAAGATCCCGAGGATTGGCTAGTCGATTACCTCGAGACGGTAAAACTGATAGGTGGGACTAGAGCAACAGCCATGCCGAGCATTCAGATACACCTGAGTGGAGCCGCAAGATCTTGGATAAAAAAGCTTCCTCCAGATTCTATCGACAGCTGGGATAGCTTTGAGGATGTGTTTGTCAAGAACTTCCGATCAACCTGTAAAAAGCCAGCGACACTAGAGGAATTGAGATCATGTCGACAAAATCATGATGAATCAATGAGGAAGTACATTCAAAGGTGGAACATCATTAAAAACTCGGCAGAGAATATATCTGACGAGAGAGCGATAGATGCGTTCGTAGCAGGAGTTCGACGAGGCGATTTTGTGGAGGACTTGGGCAGAACCAACCCAAGGACAGTATCGGCATTAATGGAAATAGCAAACAGATGGGCAGATGGCGAGGATGCCGTGCATAATAAACGGCACAGGTCACCAGAGGAGGACCGCAGTCGAAATTTTCAAAATAGACGACGATTTTCTCGACAATTTGCGAGTTATGATGCACCTGGCCAAATCTCGGCTGGATTTTGAGCAAGCGCTGGAGGAAACAGTAGAGATGAATATCAAAGAAGCAATGAGCAGCGAGGCGACAATAGAGATGACTCCCGGAATAATAGGCCGAATAATGGACCTAGGTTTCAAAGACCTTTTGTGTCCCCTGAGGAGATGATGAACGGGCCATGCCAAATGCACTTCTATGTCGACAATAATGGAAAGAGACAGTCAGGACACCTGCAAAAGGATTGCCGAAATTTTCAGGCAATGCTGAGGTGGGCAGGGCACGCCAATGCCCGGGCGACAAATAGAAATCCGCAAGGGCCCAGGAGTGAGATTCACTTGCCACCTCCTCCCGCAATTACGGACGAAAATCGACATCAGCTCAGAATAGCGGCAGCACCAGCACCGCCACCTTACGTTGATCCCAAATCTCATGGAGCGGTCTCGATGATTCAGAAAGGCAGGCCATCCAATAGAGCTCAGAAGGTAATCTCGCGACAGGTGTTCATGGCAGAGAAAATGCCTCCACCAACGGTTGAGTACCTCAATTGGTCAGGGCAAGATATTGGCTTCACGATAGCAGACCATCCGCAGCAAGTTCCTCGACCAGGGCAGTCAGCACTTATCTTACCAGCAGTAATTGCGGGATTCGACGTATCGAGAGTATTCATAGACGGCGGCAGCATCCTAAACCTTATGTACGCAAATACGCTAAGGAAGATGAACGTCTCCCTAGCAAATTTAAAGCCAACTGATACGCGTTTCCATGGAATTACGCCAGAGAAGCCAAGTTATCCGCTGGGAAAAATCAATCTCGACGTTCAGCTTGGGACCCGAGAAAATTACAGGATAGAGAAGCTGGAGTTCGAAGTCGTGGATTTCCCGTCACAGTATCATGCCTTGTTGGGACGGCCAGCATATGCCAGGTTTATGGCAGTACCACATTATACATACTTGTTGTGAAGGTTACCTGGACCTAAGGGACCAATCACAGTCAAAGGAAGCTTCGCACTAGCCGATAAATGTGACAAGGATTTTCATCGACTATCAGAAACTTTCGGGTACAAGCAGAATACATGGAGTCAAGGCTTACGACCTATTATGATGTGCTACCAGATGTGGGGAGGCCTAGTAAAGAGCCAACCTTTAACACTGCAAAGGATTCCAAGGAGGTGCAGATTCACCCAACAGATCCGAAGAAGACGACGTCCATCACAACAAACATGGACCTCGCATAGGAAAGCGCGCTCGTCGAGTTCCTCCGTGAGCACTGGAAAATCTTCGCATGGTGTCCAGCTGACATGCCAGGAGTACCCAGGGAACTTGCCGAGCACCACCTAAACTTGGATCCACTTGCAAGACCAATAAAACAACCTTTGCGGCGTTTTTCGGAGCCAAACGGCAAAGCTATGCTATCAGAGATTGATCGACTAAGAGAAGCTGGTTTCATCAAGGAACTACATACAGAGGCCACGGGGTAGCAAACCCAGTATTGGTCCCGAAGAAAAACACTAAAGTCCTTCGCATGTGTGTCGACTTTACGTGTCTCAACAAACATTGTCCAAAGGATCACTTTCCCCTCCCGAGGATCGATCAAATTATCGACTCCACGGCAGGATGTGAACGTCTTTCCTTCTTGGATGCTTACTCTGGTTATAACCAGATCAGATTGAAAGAAGAAGATGAGGTCAAAACAGCGTTCATCACACCTTATGGCGTGTTTTGCTATCGAACAATGCCTTTTGGTCTGAAAAACGCGGGCGCAACATATCAGCGGATGATGCAGAAATGTTTAGCAACACAGATTGGAAAAAATGTACAAGTGTACATCGACGACATCGTCATAACATCAAGAAAGGGGGCAACGTTAATCGAGGACTTAAAGGAAACTTTCGACAACCTCGACAAATTTTGTCTCAAGTTGAGTCCGACGAAGTGTTCTTTCGGCGTCCCTGCAGGAGAACTTCTCGGGTTCCTAGTCTCAGCAAGAGGGATCGAAGCTAATCACGAGAAAATTCAAGCTATCGTAACAATGAGGAAGCCAACAAAGTTGAAAGAGATACAACAGCTAACTGGGCGAGTCGCAGCTTTAAGCAGATTCGTCGCCAGGTTGAGAGAAAAGGCGTTACCGTTCTACGCCCTAATCAAACAAGGAGAAAAGTTCCAGTGGAATGAAGAAGCAGATAGAGCTTTCGAGGATCTCAAACGCGCAATCTCGACACCACCAAGCTTGGTGGCGCCAAAAGAGAAGGAACCCCTCCTGCTATACATTGCGGCTACACCCCAGGTGGTTAGCACGGCGCTAGTAGTCGAAAGAGAAGAAGAAGGAAAACTCCATGGAGTGCAGAGGCCAGTATATTTCATTAGTGAAGTATTATCATCTTCAAAACAGAGGTACCCGCAGTACCAAAAACTAGCATATGGAGTATTTACAACCGCAAGAAAATTGCGGCACTACTTTTCGGCGCATCCGATAATAGTGGTCAATGAGGCGCCTTTATCCAATATACTCAACAATCCAGAAGCTACAGGCCGTGTCTCCCTTTGGGGAATAGAACTTTCTCCTCGGGACATCACGTATGAAAAAAGAAAGGCAATAAAGTCACAAATTCTACCAGATTTCATTGCAGAGTGGATGGAGTTGCAAAACACAGGACCTCCGGATCTATCGAGAACCTGGACCATGAACTTTGACGGGTCCAAGAGGTTAGAAGGAGCTGGAGCAGGGGTGATACTCATATCACCTGAAGGCGACAAACTAAAATATGTCTTACGGATGACGTTCCCAAACGCGTCTAACAATGAGGAAGAATACGAAGCTCTTATACACGGGATGAAGATGGCGAAAGCTTGCGGCGCAACTCGATTAAAAATCTTTGGCGACTCACAATTGGTGGCTCAGCAAGTCATGAACCAGTGTGACGCAGTCAATGATAGCATGATGGCATACAAGGAAGTATATAACGAGCTCGAGAAACAATTTGATGGATGCGAAGTAAATCACATCAGCAGGCTCAGCAACGACGAAGCCGATGTTCTTGCAAACATTGGGTCGCAGTGTCTCACGATTCCTCCGGGCGTATTCTGGGAGGAAATAACAGAGAGATCCACGAAGCAGAAGAAATCAACAAAGAAGGAGAAGGATGAGAAATCCTCGGGGGCCGCGAAAGAAACATTGGAAGAAGAAGAAGAGGAACAGGATCTAGTACTGATGGTGCAAATCCCATGGATGCAGGTGTACATATCATATATCCTACAGAAAACAATACCCGACGATCCAGTTGAAGCAAGGCGAGTTATTAGACGATCCAAAGCTTTCACGGTGGTCAAAGGGGAGTTGTACAAACGAAATATTTCGGGTGTGTTACAAAGGTGCGTTACACCCGAAGAAGGAAGGATAATTCTGAAGGACATACACGAAGGAATATGTGGTCACCACGCAAGCAGTCGAGCTATTGCAGCCAAGGTTTTTCGAGCTGGATTTTACCGGGTTGACAGCAATTGAGGACGCAAAAGAGATAGTGCGAACTTGTGATGCGTGTCAGAGATTTGCCGCAAAACCTCACTCTCCGGCAGCAGAATTGATGCCAATACCATTGTCTTGGCCCTTTTCTCAATGGGGCCTCGACATGGTGGGGAAATTACACAAAGCTTCGCCAGGAGGATACGAGTACATGCTCGTCGCTATCGACAAATTTACCAAGTGGATAGAAGCCAAGCCAATAAATTCACCAGATGCAGCATCAGCAATAAAATTCGTGAAGGGCATTGTTTTTCGGTTTGGAGTACCTCATAGCATCGTCACGGACAATGGCAGTAACTTCACATCCAAGGAATTCAAGGCGTACTGCACAGAGATAGGCATCAAATTACACTTTGCGTCAGTGGCACACCCTCAAACCAACGACCAAGTCGAGAAAGCCAATGGTATCATCTGCAATGGCATCAAGAAGCATTTGTTAGGACCACTGGAAAAAGCTCGACATACTTGGCCAGAGGAGCTGCCGAGTGTGTTATGGAGCATCCGAACAACACCAAATACAGCGACACAAGAGACCCCGTTTTTTCTGGTCCATGGAGCTGAGGCAGTACTGCCGATAGAAATAGAGCACGACTCTCCTAGAGTCATGAAGTACAATGAAGAAGTTTCCAGGAGAGCATTGGAAGATGACGTTGACGCACTCGACGAAGCTCGAGACGAAGTATTGTCAAGGTAGCTAAATATCAGCAGGACCTGAAAAACTACCACAGTCGACGTTTACGACCAAGATCCTTTCAAGTTGGAGACCTGGTTCTGCGACTCAATCAAAAACGTACTGAAAAACTCGAGTCCCCATGGCTTGGCCCTTACGTCGTCACGGAAGTCATTGAAGGAGGAGCGTACAGGATCAAGGATAAGAAGACAGGGGTTCCCGAGAAAAACCCCTGGAACATGGCGCAGCTAAGGCATTTTTACGCTTAGTGTCGAAATATAGTCCTCCTTGTAAAAATACAATGTACTGAAACGCCCGCGAGTTTTCAGACGCACTCTTTTCCTTTTTCGGGGCACCGAGTGGGGCCGGCAAAGGTTTTTAATGAGGCGGGCTCGCGGTGCTGCAATAAATAAAGATAGTGGAGATACATATCTTTTTCGTCGACATGCTCGGGGGCTTACGCCTCGAAGTTACAATATATACACAACATAGATGAATCTAACTGGCAAGAAATATTTCGCCTTGGTATCAAATACCTCGCCAAATAAAAAGAAGATACAAAATAGCAATCAGCAAAAGAACAAAATACTCGGGGGGCTTGTACCCGCAAATATAGTATATTCAATAAGAATTTGGGTGCCTTGGTTTACAACCTCGCATACACAATAAAGAGATTTACCACCGAGACACTCGGGGGCTTGAGGAAGAAAAATAGAGATATTTCCTAACTTTACAATATAGTATATGTTTGCAACAATACAGGACGCCATTCCCAAGAAAAACCGACAGGTTAAAAGAAAGTCAATTGCGGCTCAGTATATTATCGATGGTCATCCGTCCAGCATTTGCAGTGCGAGTACTATGTTCAGCATAGCTGCCCCTTTCGAAGAATTCAGAGTCCATCCGAAGAAGTTCATCCATCATATCTTCTGCAACAGGGGTCACATGATCATCAATTTTGCCGACATCCCTCTTCCTCTTCGCCATCTTGGCTAAACACTTGGTAACAATTTGGCTCATGTCAAACTTGGGATAGCAGATTTTGATCATCATCATAGCAAACCTGGCACCAGCAGATACTTGAGCTCGCACAAAGTGATGGATACGAGGAGCATCTTGAAACTTCTCCAACAATCCAAGAATAGTGTTAGGTGCCTCGTTCCGAGGAAACAGCGTCTTGTAAACCAGGGTCAACGTTCTGGTGCAGAAATCAAGGAACTCGCGAACCTGACAGGCGCGGTCTTGAAACCTAACAATTTGTCGGATTCGCTCGGGAGTGGCTCAGAACAGAGAACCATGGTCAAGAGAAAGGTTAACAAGAAGGTTTGTCCTTGCGTTTACCCTCTCTTCCTCAGCAGCATCGTCGAGAAAGGAACCTATTTGACGACAGCACAGGAATTTCAAAAAAAGGATACAGCAGGAAGACAGAAGTTTTTATGTGGAGAAACATACCTGACATATCCGCACTGGCTTCGATCATCAAATCAAGCATAAAATTTTCTCGAGTGGTCGCTTTTGCAGCTTCAGAAACAGCGGCTTCCTTGGCAGCTATGGCGTCGTGAGCTTGTTGAAGCGCAATTTTTTCTCTCTCGGATGATTTTCGAGATTGTTCCATCATCATAAGTGATTGTTTCTTCATAGACTGGAGTTGTTGGCGAAGTTCTTCCAAGTCATCCGCTGAATTTTTACTCGAAGAGTTTTCAGCACGCTCGACAGTAGCAGGACCCTTCTTCGAACGGGACGACGCAGGTAAAACATCGGAAGGATGAGGAGTCGAAGTATAGTTGTCAAAAATCAACTGGAAATAAAAAATTCAATATCAATCATCAAGCAAAATTAGATTTCCATTCCATTTTCGAAGTATATACATCGCTATTACAAAAGCAGGACCCCTAGTGGACTATGGAAGCAGTCGTTGCCAAAACTACTAGAGCAACAGCATCAGAAGGAAAAAGAAAGGGAAAAGAAAGGATGGTCTACTTGACCTCCGGCTTGGATGAGCTTGGAGCAGGAGTTGGCTTAACACCAAGGAAGGAAAGGATTGGTTTTGAGGGAGGCTTGGCAGCTCTAATTAGAGATTGCCATTTCTTCGTTTCCATCTCTCCTATGTCGCCAACCTTGGCCCAGTCGACGTTTTGCTGGCTATTAGCGACCAACGCGATGGTGCCTTCAACGCCGATCTTCAGGACCTCTTGGCAAAGTTTAAGCCCAAGATCTTCCGGCACGTTGAACGCCTTAGCAAGAGCGACGAAGGTGTTGGGCTCCTCTTTCTTCGGGAAGAAATAGGGGAAAAGCTTCGACAGACCAGCCTCAGCGGCAGCAAGGCTGTCGCGTGCTTCATCCCCATGAATTTCAAGAAGAGTCAGCGCGTCAAGCAGCTCGTCGCCTTCAGGACCATCCACCTCATAGTCTTGATGCGTTCTTCCTGAAGACAAAACAAAGGATAGCTCGTAAATGACATGATCGGAAAATGTGAAGAAACCCGAAAAAAACAGCAGGGATCACAGTACTTACTAACAAAACGTCGACTCTGCGACTCTAGGCGACTGAGGATCTCTGTTTCTCGAGCAGATTGCTGTTGTATATTCTCGCTCAAAGCATTCTCTGCGTCCTGAAGCCTCTTTCGAAGATCTTCAACACAAGCAGCATCTGCCTTCGCCTTTTCAGCGTCGGCCTTGGCCTTCTTGGCGTTTGCTTCAGCCTTCTTATGAGCTTTTTCACTTTGCTCCAATTTTTTAGCAAGTGCATCAGCACGTTGGTTGGCTTCTGCAAGATTTTCTGCCAATATAGTCAAAATCAATCAAAACGATGACAAAAAAGGGAGAGATCAGCTGCGGGTCAGGAGGAGTAGCAAAATTTTACCTTCAGCTTTGCTAGCGTATTCGCGGTACCCGATAAACTGGGCACCGATGCGGATGAGTTCTTTAATCAAAGGCTGGTAGAGAAAGATAGAGAAAGCAAGTGTCAATATAGTAAAGAGCTCGATAGCATAAAGCACGAACAAGGCAAACGAAAAAGTCGAGAGCATCGAAAAAAGAAACTTGGCACAAAAGAGAGAAGGGACTTACATCATCCAAAAGAGGAGTCGAGGAACCACCCAATTGTAAGGTAGGTTCCGTGACTAATTCAACTCCTGCTCTTTTTGGTGAAGAGACATGTTGGCTTCCAGGAGGAGTAGGCTGTTGGATGTTTTGTTGAGGAGGCGAAGATTCTTCTCCTTCAACATGCACCTCCGAGACAACTAAAGTACGCAACGTACTCGTTCGAGCAGTCGCGTCAATAGCTGGCGTTTCTTCCTCGTCACCACTATAAAAAATAGCGACAGTACAAGGAGCAAGATAGAAAAGAAATTGACAGGAGTAAAACGTTAAAAAGCAAGGGGTCACTTACGAGCTGACGAGGGCATCTTCGTATGAATTGAAAATGGCCTTCTTCTCTGAAGGACCAATTTCTTTGGCTTTGGAGGTGCCGGAATCTTCGATTTCCTCCCTTTTCCTCTTGTTCCTTGGAGAAACAGCAGGTGGAAGGGAGTGTGTCGAGGCAGTAGCCTCAGATTCAGCATCTTTTTCAGAAGAAGCTGCGGATTTGTGTGAACCCGCAACTTCACTTTCAGGACGCGAGGTACCTTGGTTGTCATCATCGACAACGGTACGATCTTCAACTTCTCCACCCTCAGGAAGAGGAGGAAGAGAAGTGAGAGACGGATGGTTCTGAGAAAAAGAAAGAATGTCAATAAAAAGAAAGAGTGTCGATGAAAAGAACGGCGTGATGCAGAGAAGCCAACAAAATAGTAGTCGACACAAAATAAAAACTCGAGGAGACAATTTAGCAACCGAAAGGAACAATTACCTCGGGAAGGGGATTGGCGCCACTATACGGAGCAATGCGGCAAGAAGTAGGAATGCTGTCCTTCTTGCTAAGCTTGGAAATCCTTCGGATCAGCTTCTCTAAGTCCTTCACAGGAAGTTCTTTGGAGAGCCTTTCGACATCCTCGTCACCGGCGTACATCCAAAGGGGATTTTTGCGAGCTTGCAGAGGTTGCACTCTAATCCTAAGGAAGTAGGCAGTGATTTGGATACCCGATAATTCCTTGCCACGGGTGTTCTGAAGCTCACGTATGCGAGTCATCAGCGCCTCTGTCGCCGATTTCTCTTCTTCGGTAGCTTCAGCGTCCCAGGATCGGCGGCGAAGAATCTTGGCTCTTCCATCGAAGGGAGCAATGTTGTACTCCACTGAATCGGAGCTTTCTTCGTGCACATAGAGCCATCTCTTCCGCCACCCTTGGACGGAGTCGAGGAATTTGACGTCGAAATAATCGACGTCGGGGCGAACACAGATAACGATGCCGCCGATGTTGTAGGCGACGCCGTGAGAGCCATTACGGCGGATGCAGAAAATACGCTTCCACAGAGCCCAATTAGGTTGGACCCCGAGGAAGCATTCACACAATGTGATGAAAATTGAGATGTGGAGGATGGAGTTGGGCGTCAGCTGATGCAGCTGAAGCCCATAGACAAAGAGGAGACCCCGAAGAAATTCATGGATAGGGGGAGAAAGACCGCGGATGAGGTGGTCAACAAAAATGACCCGGTACTCCATACGAGGCGATGGATAGCTCTCCTCCTTGGGGAAGCGCAGCACATTCTCCTTCTTGGTAAATCCCAGTTTCTTCAGCAGATTCATATCCTGGCCGGAGATTTTGGATCTCTCCCACTCCAGATCTTCGGCGGCCATGGTGGATTCTGGAGTATTGTGCCTGGTCAGACGCACGCGAGGTGGCATCAATGAGCTTGGTGGCGAAGAGTGTGCGAATAGCTGGGCGCTTGGAGCAGTGAGAGCAATGGAGAATTTTGCAGAGGAGAAGCTGAGATGCGGCGCAAGCGAAAGAGTTAGAGGAAGAAGACGATGCCTCTATATAGAGGTGCGTTGAACGGACGCGCCGTTGGATTAAGAATTTGCGGAACAGATGATGTACACGTGGACAAGGGGTAAAAAGTAATTTCATATAGACAAGACAGCACAGCGGCTACAGTACGTGCGCCAGGAAAAGCGGAGGACGTGTGTCCCCCACTTGCACAACATGTCAAGTTGACAGGATTTCTGGGCCCACAAGGCAGAGAGATAAGCGGTTCTCGCGTTTTCTCGATACATTGGTCGTGGCTGTCATCAACAGTGATGTCACCTTAGTAAAAGAAATTCTCGGCTATGAAGCTTTGCAAGAACGGCGACACTAGAAGACTATCGTTTATCTCGAGAGCCTTTGAACAAATACAAGTATTTGTTCAAATGCTCGGGGGCTACTTTGGAAAAAAGAAACATTTGGATATGACAAAATAGAAATGGCGAGAGCCTATGACCAAAGGCAAGCATTTGTTCATAGCCTCGGAGGCTACTCCCATCGGGAGCGCTGTTCGCGCACCCGACAGATGTGAAACCTCGAGAAAGAAATACAATATAGCGACATAAGGCATTAGAATGTTGAGCCTACAACCAAGCACAAGTCCTTGGTTGTAGCCTCGGGGGCTACTCCCATCGGAACCGCTGTTCGCGTGCCCGATAAAATTATAAAAAAAAGAGAAAAGAAGAAGAAAAGAGAAAGAAAGAAAGAAAGAAATGAGTATATTTCGAGTTATACAAATAAGTCTACATATACTCCCATCGGGAAGGCAATATAAGTCATACATTGACTCGATAAAATGTGCTATTCCAACAGCCGAATAAGCACTCGACAATATATTCTCAGAACGCCAAAGTTGCGAACAATTTCTGAATGCCGCAAAACTTTGCGAAGGTAAGACCCCAGATCCGTTCTGCGTGGCGTGGCGCCGTCTCTGACGTCGGTTTGCTACTTTTTTCCGTATCAACATATACGAAGAAAAATCCTAACGGACGCGTTAGGTACCCGATAAATATGACTGGGACTCGATAGAATGGTAAGACCTTAAGCGGCACTCGTCGAAGTTTGCACCCGATATCCCGATATCATGTCCAGGGACGTGATTTTGAAGTAGGTTTTTGCGGATTGCCACTAGAGCAGTTAACTAGTACCTAATCCGTCAGATGAACTAGCCCCAACTACCATTATCCCTGTACAATATAGAAATTCGTATGCAAAGATATGTGGTAAAGTTCAGAGTTGTAGAATAAATATAAAGGTGGAGATTTTCCCTGATTCTGCGATTTAAGCAAAATCTCGGGGGCTACTGACATAGGCATCCCCAATGGGCCTGCCGAAGAAAGTGCCCGGGGTTTACTGAAGGCCCACGACCCGAAAGATAAGAAGGTTCGGAAGCCCAAGATATTATTAAGGAAAGCTAGAGTTGTAATAGGAGGCATTATTTGTAATCTTGCGGGAAGGGTTAGAAACCCTCCCGGACTCTGTAAACTTGTAAATCACGAATCCCTCGGCTCCACCTCCTATATAAGGGGGAGTCGAGGGACAAAGAAAGGATCGAATCATTAGTTCTCAAACCCTAACTTTTACATCGTCGAGTACTTTTCGGCTGAAACCTTCGAGATCTACTTGCCCTCTACATCCAACGAAACCCTAGTCTACAACTTGTAGGCATTGACAAGTTAATACCTTGTCACCCGACAATTATCACGTCCTTTGAATGACACATCCACCCGGACTTTTCCCATGGGCGAACAGGACAGTACCGGAACGATTTCGTGGAACGTTGTGTGAGTTGGTTGTAACATGTTCTCTGTTATCCCCAGTGTACGCATGGTGTGCCGGTACATTATGTTTATGCTGCTCCCATTGTCTATCAGCACTTTGCTGAACTTAACTCGAGTCGTTGGCCCATGCATGATTGGGTCTACAACAAGAGCGTAACCACCCGGATTTGGCATTATCTTGGGGTGATCTTTGAACGACCAAGAGATTTCCTGATCTGACCACAGCATGTATTTTGGTACTGCCGGCATCACAGCGTTCACTTCCATGGAACGGCGATGCAGGCTTTGTCTGTCTGTTGGCTCAGTGACGAACACAACACAGCACACGTCCGGGTCCTGGTAAATGTTCCGGCCCAAAGGTGCCGGTGGAGGTGGTTGGCCATTGCCTTCTCCCACCTGATGAACTTGCTGGTGCTGCTGCCGGTTTGGCTGAGGCTGTAC
Organism: Lolium rigidum; assembly: GCF_022539505.1. Lineage (NCBI taxonomy): Eukaryota > Viridiplantae > Streptophyta > Magnoliopsida > Poales > Poaceae > Lolium > Lolium rigidum. The sequence goes on from NC_061510.1 coordinate 279,290,908, forward strand.
CGGTAGAGCATTTGCTCCGGTAAGCGGTGGTGGTGGTGGTAGTTGTTGCCGCAACATGTCTTGCGATGGTGGTAGTATCATAGTACAGCCTTGTGCTTGCGCATCTTTTACCGCACCTTTCAACATCAAGTACCTGATCCAGGAACAATCTTTCGTCAAATGGTTTGCCGGCTTCGCCGGATTCGGTGTGTGAAACCGACATGGTTGTTCCATTGCGGATTCCATGGTGCATCTTGAAGGTTCTTGCCAATTCTTTTTCTCGCCCCACGGCTTCTTTTCAACCCATTGTTTTTTAGGACCCGCCCATGGCTGCGATCCGGTTTTTTGCCTCTGGCTTCCGCTGGCGCCGGAATTATCCTGCACCGCGGCTACTTGTTGCCCGTACCTTCTATCCGGAAAATCTTCCCTTCTTTTATTGTGCCGGTTATCTCGGTATTGCTCTTGGCGCTGCTGAGGTTGGTTTGTTTGTTCCGGCTCAGCTTGCACTGCCGGTTGCATTGGGTCTCCCAACGCGTAGTTATCCGCTACACGTATCATTTCCGCCATAGTTGTTGGCATGTTTCTCTGTAGCTTTTTCCACAGCGGTGATCCTCTTCTACACCCGTTGCAAAACCAAGCAATAGCTTGTGCCTCGATTACTCCTTCACAAGAGTTTCTTATGGAGTTCCACCGGGTCAGATAATCCCGATCTGTTTCATGCTGACGCTGCACGCACAAGGAGAGCTACTGCGGCCTGTTTGGCCTCCGGTAAGTACTGCTGAAGTTGCTCACAAAAGCTTCCTCAAAGTCCAGCCAGCCATTTATGCTTCCTGCCGGCAAGTTGTTTAGCCAGATGCGTGCCGGTCCTACCAGGAAAGATGGTACAATTCTCACGGCCCAGCGCCGGTTCCCTCCACCGGTAACGGTTCCTCCGCCACCAGCAACATAAACTGCGGTCACGTAATCCGCTAGCCAGTCTTCTTGCTTAGTGGTGCCATCATACGTTTTTGTATCATGGGGCAGCGTGAAGTTGCGAACCGGTGGTTCTTCTTTCATGATCCGTGGACCAAAGCACTTTGGACCAGGAGGACCTTCTGCCTCAATCATTTCTGATAAGTACACTCTATCCAGCCTGTGCCTCGCATCCCGGTCTGGTAGGCATCTTTCTCCCAACTGTGTCCCTAAAGGGTTTCGGTAGGCTGCAACTCTTTCAATTCCTGAATCAGCTTCATCGTAATGTTTCGGTACCGCGGCCCTTGCCTGCCGGTACCTTGGCGGAGGCATTTCCTCCTCATACGCTGCTCTTGGCGCACGATAATTTTGCCCGCTTTCTTCTCTAGCGACGTAATCATTTCCGGCATAGCCCTTTCTGGCATAACCGCGACCTGCCCATTGGCTTTTTCTACCGGCCTCGTGTCGCCCGGCTTGTTGTTTTCCGGCAAGTACCGGATCATACACAGTCATTTGCTGCGCATTCACTTCTTTTTCTTTTCTCTTGTCCGGATGGGGGGACGATGCCTGCCCATGGGACTTGCTTCCGGCATTCTTTGTAGAACGCACAGATTTTGAAGCCGCAGCTTTGTTCACCTTAGCAAGCTGCTCAGCATTTTGTGCCTCTATCATGTCAAGCAACTCTCTGACTCGATCTTGCTATTTTGCGAAAGCATCTCCGGTAAGCGATTCACATAGCTCTACTGCAGCCCTAGCAGCTTTTATGGTTTTATCCGGGCTACTGTACTTAGGTTTCTCTACCATGCTCAAAGATACAAAGGTACTCTTCCCGGCAAGAACTTCCTTACGCAGATCATGATCTAGGTTCCGAGCTCTAAGCCGGTTTTCCGGTATCCTGGCGGCCTGAGCGCTAACAGAAGCAAAGCCATGGGCAGCGTTATACTCACGTAGGGTTAGGTTCAGCTCGCGCTGCGCCCGGATGATGTCCGCGCCTGCGGAGAGCAGCTTCTGTTGTTGTGCCTCCAGCTCCGCCTGAGCCACTGCCGGGTCGATGTTCTGCGTGAGGGGCGTCGCCAGCACGTTCATGGCCGCTTGGAGAGGAGTCTCCGGTGGCGCTGTAGATGCACCCGCAACCTCCTGGTTGCGCTCGGTCGGCGGCTTGGCCGTGCGCGTGGACTTCGTCGGTCCTGCGCCTTCCGCCGCAACTCCTTTGCCGGCGTCACCTGCGCCAACCACCAGCACCTCGACGCTGCCGGCGGCGTGGCCGTTGCAAAGCGCAGACCTTGGCGGGTCCGGAGCCACCAGCACCGGCGAGAGGCACTGGCGCTCGGGGACGGTGCCGTAGTAGACGCGGAAGCTCCCGAACTCGATGACGCGGACGTTCTTGGGGAACTTACCTCCATTGGCGAAGCAGCCCGTGTTGTCGTTGATGAAGTCCATGGCGAGGACGCGTTCGACGAGCGCAGTGACGACACGCTCGCCGTCGATGGTGAGGAGGCCCGCCCGAGTATGTACTCCGGCAAGCGCAGCTGCTGGCCCCACGGTGGGCGCCAACTCTCGTCGTGGTGAACAGACAGATGCCATGGGATGGCCTAAGTTGGGGCCGAATGTGCGCTAGAGGATTCGGGTGAGGGTTTTGGTATGGATGGGATGGATTCCGGATGGATTTCCTATGAACTTGGCCTTGGCCAGAGGTAGAAGATGATGAACACAAGAACTATTTCCCCTTCAGATCTTTCTATTCCTTGATCATAAGAGGTTACAGGTTTTTGGATACAAGACTGGATGTACCGGCGTATGGGTGTACCCCCTCTCCTTATATAGGGGAGAGGGTGACTTACAAGGGAAGAAACCCTAGGAAACCCTAATGGCATCTTTGACTAGACAAACTACTTTACAAAGCTTCTTTAGCTACCGGCGTCATCGGTATTTCTTTAATCAGGGAGGCTGACGTCCTCCGGTACCTTTTACGTCATCATCTGCTTTAGCTCCAGAGCTTCGATTAAAGCTGAAGTGCTTCGCTCATCTTTGTCCTCTAGCTCCTTAGAGAATCTTTGACCAGTCTTGCCGACGTGCTACAGTGTAGCCTGTACCGGTAATCCGGTACCTTCTTAGCTTATTCCGGTTTACACCTCCTGGGATACCGGTATAGATTTACTTAGCCAAAAGCTTAGCTTCACAGTCCGGAATAATCTTTAAACCGGTAACTTGATGGCTCAAACCATCCGGTTTGGCATGCCTTTGGCATACCGGGGGTCATCCCCACAACACTTGTTATCACTCAGTACCTCCAATGATTCTTGCATCTATTTGAGAGAAAATAGAGAGGAGGACTAGATCTACATCTTCTCCAATCAATATCGTACTGAGGGAATCCTTTGTATCCATATCTTGGAGAATATTTTTTATCCTTCTTTGTTCTCCATATCATATTCCTCCATGGCATTAGTTGCTTTGGCTGTATTTAGGAGAAAAGGACTCCAACACTTGTGTCTTTTCCAGTATTGCATTGGTTGCATCGGTATGAGTTTTGTATGGAGAATCAGTTAGGTGAAATAATAATCTTATTACATTTGGGTGCTTGTACCCGCAGCTTGTTTCTCTTGGGGTTTTGGAACCCTAGAGAGTTGGTTGGTGTTTTCGGGGAGCTCAATCATTGTGGTGTAAAGTTCGGTGGAATTCTTAGAATCCTCCAATTTAGTTGTGGAGATTGGCCCAAACTTATTGTGTGGGTTTGGTGACCACTTTAAATGGTTCCCTAGTGGATCGAGACACTTCCCTTTTGGTGGGAAGACATAAGGAGAATACAACGAACCATTGTGGCGTTTGGGATTATGTACCCCTGTTATTATGAATAAAATGGGTTTAGTGGATGGCGATCGGCGATCTCAGATCTGAGATCACCGTCGGCGGCGCCCGCCGGTGAGGCGGGTCTCTCCATCACCCCTCCCCTAGCCTCTCCTCTCCATGGCTTTGGGGATGTCGCCATCCAGATGGCAGGTAAAGTTCTGCTCCTTCCTCTCACAACGTCTTCTCTCGGCTGATTCGGACTCGGGTTTTCTATACCTTCGTCCGCATGCCAATCGTCTCGCCCTCCTGGACACTGATGGCCTCCTGGTTGATGCCCATTTGCTTGAGGCGGACGAGGTGGTATCCTCGGAATCTGTGATCTCCATGCCGTGTCACCGAGTCATGGTGGGTGCTCAAGATCTGCCCAAGGTTGCAACCCCACCTCCTATGGCCTCTACCCTTGATCTTCGTCCAGGAATTGGACTTTAGAGGCAGATCTGGCAGCATTTTCATAGTCCTGTGGCATTTGCGGCCTCATAGTCACAAGGAGTTCTTCCTTGTCGCCTCCTTTGAACGATCTAAGCTTCGACTTGATCCAGACATGGTGGCTCAGATGCTTCATGCCTGTTTGGGTGGCAATCCGCATGATTTGAATGTCGTCTTTCTTCGTGATCGGACTTATCGTTTTTCAGTCCGCATCAAGCAAATTGGTTTCTTCATCAATAGTCTGCGACATTTTAAGTGTTCAGAGTTTACAGTGTTCTTTCTCCTCTGGGGCAATGGAGGACCAAATTCAGTCAGAGAGTATATGCTCTGGGAAATGGAAGAGAAAAACTCCTGGACTTCCGTAGGGAAAAAGTCATTTGCAGATGTTGTGACACTGGAGCCAACAGGGTTCCTAATGGTGCAAGAGCTCCACTGCCGGCAAGCTGACAGCCGGCTGTGACACTATATTTTCTTCACCGACTGTCTGTCAAGGAAAAACAGCTTCTCTCTGAAGCCATTATTGCTGGCTATGATTCTGGGAAAATTTTGCGCCGTTTCCACTTTTATGACTTTGATTGCCCGATTGCATCTCCCTTGGACTCACTCAGTACAATGCAGCTCCAGGAATTAAGGGCCCTAATTGCGCACAAACCTTTGGAAGATATTCTTGCAAAGATTTTTTGGGGTGTGCCTGAGCAGACAATGCCAATTCATGCATATTCGGTGGTTTCAGATATCCCTGTGGATTTGGTCTTTAATCGGTTGCATGAGTCCATTATGCAGCAAGGCGCGGAAAGGAATTTTAAAAACTCAGAGGCAGTCACTAGCCTAGATGCGGCCCATGTCAGAATCTTTGCTTTTGATCGATCGCAATACCCATCGGCCCATTAGCGTGTCTCACCTTTTCAGCGGCTGCAGACAACAGTGCCTGGTGCGGAGCCTCTCGATGGACAGCGTACTGCCAGCCAAGCTCCAACCCGCGACCCAGCTCGAAGGCAGCCCACTTGCCCCAGGTGTCTGTAGGTTGGGCACATTAGACGTAATTGTTGGAATAAAATCCGCTGCCATGGGTGCAATAAATCTGGGCACATTAAAAAAGATTGTCGTCCCACTAATTATACTTAGGTACCGAAGGAAGGCAATTTGCCGATTAAGGAAAAGTCTTTTATGACTAATTGGGATCTTAACCTTCCTGCTAATGAGCTTTCATCTTAGCCCTTGATAGATCAAGATACTCTACGCCTGGCCCTTGGATCCTTGTCATCCAGAAGCATCCTCTGTTCTTTGGACAAAAAATCTGGTGAACCAACATTTACTCCTTTTGGTCTTGGACTCGCCGTTGCCTCTTCATCTCCCTGCAAACCCTCTGAGCACCTGCACTGTAGCTCTCCGACCACCGCGCCTGCCGCCGCCGCATTGGCCCAATCGGCGATGGCAAACTTCCCCGTCGACCCCACGCCGTTCATCCCTGGGCAGTTTGAGATCCTGGAGGTGGCGAATCGGCCTCAGCAATGGCGCTACCACGTCTCTGGCCGAGCATCCACCAAGCATGAGGACTTGGCCATCGCCACCATCACGCATGCGCCCCTGCCAATCAGCCATTTGCGGCGACCATGTTTTTGCTGCGATCCTTCATAGAAGATGAACTCCGCATCCCGCTCGGTAACACTCAGAGGTGCCCCATTGGTACTGCCTATGTGAGGGTTAATGCAGATTCTTATAGAGATTGGCTAGTACAGAATAGTCCTCATCACTTTGAAGGGAGGGAGATTTCTTTTGTTGAGCACAATAGGGGAATTAATCATCGCTCTTTCACTTACAATCGTGAGTGTTGGCTTATGCTGTTAGCATTTCCTCCTGATTACTGGTCAGATGAGCATATTAGAGGTGCAGTTAAAGATTTTGGGGCTATGATATCTTGGGATAAAGATGTTAGTACTTATGGTGCTTAATTGTCAAAGTTAGAGTGGCTGACTTGCATCATATATCTCATTCCTGTGTGATCTCTACTAGCAATGAATGGGCAGCTGAATCTTGTCCTATACCAGTTTTTATTCTAAGTCAAAGGCTTCTAGGGGCCCTACCTGCAGATGAAGACCTTCCTCCTGCTGATGGGTCTACTCCTCACCCTATGCCACAAGTGCCTTTCCATGCACCTGCAGATGCTGATGTTGTTGATGTGCCCATCCACCAAGCAGATCCTGGCTGGCCTCTCTGGCACAATGGGAAAATGAATGATCCTGTTGCTCCTCCAGTGAGCTTACCAGGACAAAATCTTCATTTTCTTGGTGTTAATCCTAATGGGCACTTGGACATTAATGATGTACCTCATAATATTGCTAGTGACCTTAATGCAGCCCCTCACCAATTGAATGAGGATTATTTTCTTGAGCTTAATGACTTGCTTAATCATGTTATTCAGAATCATCCATAGCCACCAGTCATTTTTGCTCTTCCTGCTCTGAATCCTCCTCCTCAGCTGCCAGAAGATGTTGAGATGAATCAGCCTGAGGAAGTTCATAGTGATATCACTATCACCATTATCTCTGATGGTACTATGTTTGATGAATCTGGAGATTCAGTTAATGGAGGGTTGCCTCAATTGCAGCAGCAAAATGTGCAGGTTGGTGTAGCTCTTCTGCCTGCTATGTCTGTTGATCCATTGACTGCTTTTTGTCCAACCTATGGCACTGCCAAGACTTCCTTTTATCTGTCTAAGGAAGGTACTGCTGCATGGTCCTCTTATTTCAAACCAGATGGGTCCATCATCAATTATGTGACTGTTCCAGCCCAGTGGGCTGATTTCTTCACAGCAAAGCTGCTAACACCTGAGGATTTTGATTGGGCCAAATCCTTGATTTAGTCTAGTATTTGGCAGATTTCAAGTGATCTTGATGCTCCCCCTGATATATCTTCAAGGACCTTTGCTCTGCCAAGAAAATGTCTGATTCGTCTCCGACGTATCGATAATTTCTTATGTTCCATGCCACATTATTGATGATATCTACATGTTTTATACACATTATATGTCGTATTTATGCATTTTCCGGCACTAACCTATTAACGAGATGCCGAAGAGGCGATTGTCGTTTTTTGCTGTTTTTGGTTTCAGAAATCCTAGTAAGGAAATATTCTCGGAATTGGACGAAATCAACGCCCAGGGTCCTATTTTTGCACGAAGCTTCCAGAAGACCGAGGGGGAAAGGAAGTGGGGCCACGAGGCGCCGCCACAATAGGGCGGCGCGGCCCAGGCCTTGGCCGCGCGGCCCTGGTGTGTGGGGCCCTCGTGTGGCCCCCCGCGTTGCCCTTCCGCCTACATATAGTCTTCGTCGCGAAACCCCCAATACCGAGAGCCACGATACGGAAAACCTTCCAGAGACGCCGCCGCCGCCAATCCCATCTCGGGGATTCGAGGAGATCGCCTCCCGGCACCCTGCCGGAGAGGGGAATCATCTCCCGGAGGACTCTTCACCGCCATGGTCGCCTCCGGAGTGATGAGTGAGTAGTTCAACCCTGGACTATGGGTCCATAGCAGTAGCTAGATTGTTGTCTTCTCCTCATGTGCTTCATTGTCGGATCTTGTGAGCTGCCTAACATGATCAAGATTATCTATCTGTAATGCTATATGTTGTGTTTGTCGGGATCCGATGGATAGAGAATACTATGTTATGTTGATTATCAATCTATTACCTATGTGTTGTTTATGATCTTGCATGCTCTCCGTTATTAGTAGAGGCTCGGCCAAGTTTTTGCTCTTAACTCCAAGAGGGAGTATTTATGCTCGATAGTGGGTTCATGCCTCCATTAAATCTGGGACAAGTGACGTAAAGTTCTAAGGTTGTGGATGTGCTTGTTGCCACTAGGGATAAAACATTGATGCTATGTCCGAGGATGTAGTTATTGATTACATTACGCACCATACTTAATGCAATTGTCCGTTGTTTGCAACTTAATACCGGAAGGGGTTCGGATGATAACCTGAAGGTGGAATTTTTAGGCATAGATGCATGCTGGATAGCGGTCTATGTACTTTGTCGTAATGCCCAATTAAATCTCACAATACTCATCATATCATGTATGTGCATGGTCATGCCCTCTCTATTTGTCAATTGCCCGACTGTAATTTGTTCACCCAACATGCTATTTATCTTATGGGAGAGACACCTCTAGTGAACTGTGGACCCGGTCCATTCTTTTACATTGAATACAATCTACTGCAATACTTGTTCTACTCGTTTTCTCGCAAACAATCATCATCCACACTATACATCTAATCCTTTGTTACAGCAAGTCGGTGAGATTGACAACCTCACTGTTTCGTTGGGGAAAAGTACTTTGGTTGTGTTGTGCAGGTTCCACGTTGGCGCCGGAATCCTTGGTGTTGCGCCGCACTACATCCCGCCGCCATCAACCTTCAACGTGCTTCTTGGCTCCTACTGGTTCGATAAACCTTGGTTTCTTACTGAGGGAAAACTTGCCGCTGTACGCATCACACCTTCCTCTTAGGGTTCCCAACGGACGCGTGCTGTACGCGTATCAAGCTCTTTTTCTGGCGCCGTTGCCGGGGAACGAAGAAAAGTTACACCACAAAGATTTCTAACTTCCACATCAACTACACGCCAGCACTCTTTTTCTGGCGCCGTTGCCGGGGAGATCAAGACACGCTGCAAGGTGAGTCTCCACAATCCAATCTCTTTACTTTGTTTTTGTCTTGCTTTATTTTATTTACTTTCTTGTTTGCTGCATTATATCAAAACACAAAAAAAATTAGTTGCTAGTTTTACTTTATTTACTGTCTTGCACTCTATATCAAAAACACAAAAAAAAAATAGTCTCTTGCATTTATTTTATCTAGTTTGCTTTATTTACTACTGCTAAAATGGCCACTCCTGAAAATACTAAGTTGTGTGACTTCACAACCACAAATAATAATGATTTCTTATGCACACCTATTGCTCCACCTCGCTACTACAGCAGAATTCTTTGAAATTAAACCTGCTCTATCTGAATCTTGTTATGCGAGAGCAATTTTCTCAGTGTTAGTTCCGATGATGTCTGCTGCCCATCTCAATAATTTTGTTGAATTGTGTGAAATGCAAAAGTATAAAGATGTAGATGGTGACATTATAAAATTAAAATTGTTTCCTTTCTCATCAAGAGGAAGAGCTAAAGATTGGTTGCTATCTCTGCCTAAGAATAGTATTGATTCATGGACTAAATGCAAGGATGCTTTTATTGGTAGATATTATCCCCCTGGTAAAATTATATCTTTGAGGAGTAGCATAATGAATTTTAAACAATTGGATAATGAGCATGTTGCACAAGCTTGGGAAAGAATGAAATCTTTGGTTAAAAATTTCCCAACCCATGGACTGACTACTTGGATGATCATCCAAACCTTTTATGCAGGACTGAACTTTTCTTCGCGGAACCTATTGGATTCAGCTGCTGGAGGTACCTTTATGTCCATCACTCTTGGTGAGGCAACAAAGCTTCTTGATAATATGATGATTAATTACTCCGAATGGCACACGGAAAGAGCTCCACAAGGTAAGAAGGTAAATTCTATCGAAGAAACCTCTTCCTTGAGTGATAAGATTGATGCTATTATGTCTATGCTTGTGAATGATAGGATTAATGTTGATCCTAATAATGTTCCGTTAGCTTCATTGGTTGCCCAAAAATAACATGTTGGTGTGAATTTTGTTAAAAATAACAATTACAATAATTCTAGGCCATATCCTGCTAATGGTAACTCTTATGGTAGATATGTTTCACCTAATGAGGAAAAGATGTTAGAAATTGAAAGATCCACCAAGAGCTTTATGCAATCACAATATGAGAAAAATAAATTATTTACCAAAACTATGAATGAACAATCTACCTTGTTGAAGAATATAGGAAATCAACTTGAAAATCTGAATATGGAGATTTCTGGGTTGCAAACTAAACTTGCAAATGCTGAAAACCGAATCTCATACATGTCTAAGTCACAATCTTCTTTAATCAATAAAATGGCTGCTAAAACTGAGGATATTGAAAATAAAATTGTTACTACAGCAAATGCCATCCAAGTTAGAATTAATGAGAATATAAGATTGATGGCCGAATTGCATGCTAGGTGGGAAAGAGAAGAAAATGAAAAACTAGCTAAAGAGAACAATGTAGCTAAAGTTTGGACTATTACCACCACTAGTAATGTTAATGATTCACATGTTGCTGCACCTCCTACTATCAATGGTAAAATAATTGGTGTTGGCAATGTTACTACTCCTAGTGCAAAGCGTGCAAAATTGCCTGAAACTGCTAAAACTGCTGAAATTGCCTGTGATAAAACTGCTGAATTTTTTTCCACCATTGGGGATGATGATCCCATTGCTTTAGATTATAATGGTTTGGACTTTAATGATTGTCACATCTCTGAAGTTATAAAGTTCTTACAAAAACTTGCTAAGAGTCCTAATGCTAGTGCTATAAACTTGGCTCTCACAAAACATATTACAAATGCTCTCATAAAAGCTAGAGAAGAGAAACTAGAACGTGAAGCTTCTATTACTAGGAAGCTAGAGGATGGTTGGGAGCCCATCATTAAGATGAAGGTCAATGACTTTGATTGTAATGCTTTATGTGATCTTGGTGCAAGTATTTCCGTTATGCCTAAGAAAATTTATGATATGCTTGACTTGCCACCATTGAAAAATTGTTATTTGGATGTTAATCTTGTTGATAATGCTATAAAGAAACCTTTGGGGAGAGTTAATAATGTTCGTATTATGGTTAACAATAACCTTGTCCCCGTTCATTTTGTTGTCTTGGATATTGAATGCAATGCATCTTGTCCCATTATATTGGGAAGACCTTTTCTTCGAACTCGTTGGAGCTATCATTGATATGAAGGAAGGTAATATTAAATATCAATTTCCTCTCAAGAAAGGTATGGAACACTTCCCTAGAAATAGAATGAAGTTACCTTTTGATTATATTATTAGAACAAGTTATGATGTTGATGTTTCGTCTCTTGATAACACTTGATATACACTTTCTGCGCCTAGCTGAAAGGCGTTAAAGAAAAGCGCTTATGGGAGACAACCCATGTTTTTACTACAGTACTTTTATTTTATATTTGAGTCTTGGAAGTTTTTTACTACTGTAGCAACCTCTCCTTATCTTAGTTTTGTGCATTGTTGTGCCAAGTAAAGTCGTTGATAGTAAGGTTCATACTAGATTTGGATTACTGCGCAGAAACAGATTTCTTTGCTGTCACAAATTTCGACCTGCCTCTCTGTAGGTAGCTCAGAAAAATATGCCAATTTACGTGCGTGATCCTCAGATATGTACGCAACTTTCATTCAATTTGAGAATTTTCATTTGAGCAAGTCTGGTGCATCAATAAAATCCATCTTTACGTGATCTGCATCGTTTTGACAGATTCTGCCTTTTATTTCGCATTGCCTCTTTTGCTATGATGGATGAATTTCTTTGTTCCATTAATGTCCAGTAGCTTTGTGCAATGTCCAGAAGTGTTAATAATGATTGTGTCACATCTGAATATGTGAATTTTTATTATGCACTAACCCTCTAATGAGGTCTTTCGAGTTTGGTGTGGAGGAAGTTTTCAAGGATCAAGAGAGGAGGATGATACAATATGATCAAGGAGAGTGAAAGCTCTAAGCTTGGGGATGCCCCGGTGGTTCACCCCTGCATATTTTAAGAAGACTCAAGCTGTCTAAGCTTGGGGATGCCCAAGGCATCCCCTTCTTCATCGACAACATTATCGAGGTTCCTCCCCGAAACTATATTTTTATTCCATCACATCTTATGTGCTTTGCTTGGAGCGTCGGTTTGTTTTTGTTTTTGTTTGAATAAAATGGATCATAGCATTCATTGTGTGGGAGAGAGACACGCTCCGCTGTTGCATATGGACAAATATGTCCTTAGGCTTTACTCATAGTATTCATGGCGAAGGTTGAATCTTCTTCGTTAAATTGTTATATGGTTGGAATCGGGAAATGCTACATGTAGTAATTCTAAAATGTCTTGAATAATTTGATACTTGGCAATTGTTGTGCTCATGTTTAAGCTCTTGCATCATATACTTTGCACCCATTAATGAAGAAACACATAGAGCTTGCTAAAATTTGGTTTGCATATTTGGTCTCTCTAAAGTCTAGATAATTTCTAGTATTGAGTTTGAACAACAAGGAAGACGGTGTAGAGTCTTATAATGTTTACAATATGTCTTTTATGTGAGTTTTGTTGCACCGGTTCATCCTTGTGTTTGTTTCAAATAACTTTGCTAGCCTAAACCTTGTATCGAGAGAGAATACTTCTCATGCATCCAAAATCCTTGAGCCAACCACTATGCCATTTGTGTCCACCATACCTACCTACTACATGGTATTTCTCCGCCATTCCAAAGTAAATTGCTTGAGTGCTACCTTTAAAATTTCCATTCTTTACCTTTGCAATATATAGCTCATGGGACAAATAGCTTAAAAACTTTTGTGGTATTGAATATGTACTTATGCACTTTATCTCTTATTAAGTTGCTTGTTGTGCGATAACCATGTTCCTGGGGACGCCATCAATTACTCTTTGTTGAATATCATGTGAGTTGCTATGCATGTCCGTCTTGTCTGAAGTAAGGGAGATTTACCACTCATTTAATGGTTAGAGCATGCATATTGTTAGAGAAGAACATTGGGCCGCTAACTAAAGCCATGAATCATGGTGGAAGTTTCAGTTTTGGACATATATCCTCAATCTCATATGAGAACATTAATTGTTTCTACATGCTTATGCATTAAAGAGAAGTCCATTATCTCGTTGTCTATGTTGTCCCGGTATGGATGTCTAAGTTGAGAATAATCAAAAGCGAGAAATCCAAATGCGAGCTTTCTCCTTAGACCTTTGTACGAGGCGGCATAGAGGTACCCCTTTGTGACACTTGGTTAAAACATGTGTATTGCGATAATCCCGGTAATCCGAGCTAATTAGGACAAGGTGCGGGCACTATTAGTATACTATGCATGAGGCTTGCAACTTGTAATATATAATTTACATGATACATATGCTTTATTACTACCGTTGACAAAATTGTTTCTTGTTTTCAAAACCAAAGCTCTAGCACAAATATAGCAATCAATGCTTCCTCTCGCGAAGGGCCTTTCTTTTACTTTTATGTTGAGTCAGTTCACCTATTTCTCTCTACCTCAAGAAGCAAACACTTGTGTGAACTGTGCATTGATTCCTACATACTTGCATATTGCACTTGTTATATTACTTTACATTGACAATATCCATGAGATATACATGTTACAAGTTGAAAGCAACCGCTGAAACTTAATCCTCCTTTGTGTTGCTTCAATACCTTTACTTTGATTTATTGCTTTACGAGTTAACTCTTATGCAAGACTTATTGATGCTTGTCTTGAAGTACTATTCATGAAAAGTCTTTGCTTTATGATTCATTTGTTTACTCATGTCATTACCATTGTTTTGATCGCTGCATTCATTACATATGCTTACAATAGTATGATCAAGGTTATGATGGCATGTCACTCCAGAAATTATCTTTGTTATCGTTTACCTGCTCGGGACGAGCAGGAACTAAGCTTGGGGATGCTGATACGTCTCCGACGTATCGATAATTTCTTATGTTCCATGCCACATTATTGATGATATCTACATGTTTTATACACATTATATGTCGTATTTATGCATTTTCCGGCACTAACCTATTAACGAGATGCCGAAGAGCCGATTCTTGTTTTCTGCTGTTTTTGGTTTCAGAAATCCTAGTAAGGAAATATTCTCGGAATTGGACGAAATCAACGCCCAGGGTCCTATTTTTGCACGAAGCTTCCAGAAGACCGAGGGGGAAAGGAAGTGGGGCCACGAGGCGCCGCCACAACAGGGCGGCGCGGCCCAGGTGTGTGGGGCCCTCGTGTGGCCCCCCGTGTTTCCCTTCCGCCTACATATAGTCTTCCTCGCGAAACCCCCAGTACCGAGAGCCACGATACGGAAAACCTTCCAGAGACGCCGCCGCCGCCAATCCCATCTCGAGGGATTCAGGAGATCGCCTCCGGCACCCTGCCGGAGAGGGGAATCATCTCCCGGAGGACTCTTCACCGCCATGGTCGCCTCCGGAGTGATGAGTGAGTAGTTCACCCCTGGACTATGGGTCCATAGCAGTAGCTAGATGGTTGTCTTCTCCTCATGTGCTTCATTGTCGGATCTTGTGAGCTGCCTAACATGATCAAGATCATCTATCCGTAATGCTATATGTTGTGTTTGTCGGGATCCGATGGATAGAGAATACTATGTTATGTTGATTATCAATCTATTACCTATGTGTTGTTTATGATCTTGCATGCTCTCCGTTATTAGTAGAGGCTCGGCCAAGTTTTTGCTCTTAACTCCAAGAGGGAGTATTTATGCTCGATAGTGGGTTCATGCCTCCATTAAATGCTGGGACGGTGACGAGAAAGTTCTAAGGTTGTGGATGTGCTTGTTGCCACTAGGGATAAAACATTGATGCTATGTCCGAGGATGTAGTTATTGATTACATTACGCACCATACTTAATGCAATTGTCTCGTTGTTTGCAACTTAATACCGGAAGGGGTTCGGATGATAACCTCGAAGGTGGACTTTTTAGGCATAGATGCATGCTTGGATAGCGGTCTATGTACTTTGTCGTAATGCCCAATTAAATCTCACAATACTCATCATATCATGTATGTGCATGGTCATGCCCTCTCTATTTGTCAATTGCCCAACTGTAATTTGTTCACCCAACATGCTATTTATCTTATGGGAGAGACACCTCTAGTGAACTGTGGACCCCGGTCCATTCTTTTACATTGAATACAATCTACTGCAATACTTGTTCTACTGTTTTCTTGAAACAATCATCATCCACACTATACATCTAATCCTTTGTTACGAGCAAGCCGGTGAGATTGACAACCTCACTATTTCGTTGGGGCAAAGTACTTTGGTTGTGTTGTGCAGGTTCCACGTTGGCGTCGGAATCCCTGGTGTTGCGCCGCACTACATCCCGCCGCCATCAACCTTCAACGTGCTTCTTGGATCCTATTGGTTCGATAAACCTTGTTTCTTACTGAGGGAAAACTTGCCGTTGTACGCATCACACCTTCCTCTTGGGGTTCCCAACGGATGCGTGTTGTACGCGTATCAATGTCCTACAAAGACCCCCCCTGTCTGCACTTTATCTCTGGCTACCTTGGAGGATACCCAGGGTTTCTTGACTCCTCAGGCTCCAAGGAAGCAGAAGCTGGGGTAGCCCCCTTCATCTACTTCTGCATTACATATGAAGAAGAAGATTGTCAAGACTTCAAAGGCTCCCCTGGCATGCTCTGAAGTTAGGAGGAGCACAAGAATCAAAGCTTTGCACAAAGGCTATAAGGCTAGGACATGTTTTGATCAGAATTGTTTGGCTTGTGCTGCAGTTGCTCCACCAATCAAAAAAATAGTAGTAAAAAACCTCTGTGATAAATTTGATAAATCAGAGGAGGATGTTGATGAAGAGGAAGCAGAAGATGAGCATCTAGTTGTTCCAGTTGGTGCTATGGAGGCAGATCCTTCCAAGAAGAGTTCCAATGGAAGACAAAACAAGAAGTCCAAGAAGAAGTGAGGACTTCAGTCCTTTATTGCAGTGCTTAGATAGCTTTTGGCCCCTTGCATGTGGTGTTGGCATGATTATCTACTTTTGTAACTACTGCTTTCTTAGCAGTCAGATTATGTCCTTTCTTTTGGATTATTCTAGTTTCTGTAATGGATGCTTAAAGTTTCTTATGGACTTACATCCACCTTACTGTCAGCCTATGGTTGCCAGTTTATTTTCTGCTCTTTAATGTTTATAAGATCTTCTGGGAAATATTAAACTGGAATATTAGGGGTCTTAATGACCCAGCAAAGTGGACTCTCATATTTGATAAAATTCGAGGAAGTGGCTGTAATGTTGTTTGCTTCCAAGAATCCAAAAGAGAAAATGTTGACACATTCCTTAGAAATTTCTGCCCTAGGAATTTTGATTCCTTTGCCTTTGTACCATATGTTGGCAGATCTGGTGGTATTATCATTGTTTGGGACATTTCAGTATTTTCTGGTGTGGAGGTTTTCCAAAACAGATATGCACTGTCAGCTGAGCTGCATGCTACTAAGTCTGACACTTTTTGGACCCTTACCAATATATATGCCCCATGTGTGGATGCTGAGCAGTTACAATTCCTTCAATTGTTGCAAAACATACATATTCCTCCTGATGAAAATTACATGATGATTGGGGATTTTAATTTGATTAGATCTCCACAAGATAGAAATAAACCTGGTGGTAATGTTAATGATATGCTTCTGTTCAATGAAGCTATCAGCCAATTGGGCTTGGTGGATATTCCTCTTAAGGGCAGGAAATATACTTGGAGTAACATGCAAGCTACCCCTTTACTGCAAAGGCTTGACTGTTTTTTCGCTTCTTTGGCCTGGTCTGAAAACTTCCCAAATACCGTGGCACATCCTCTGGCTATGACAACATCTGATCACATTCCCTGTATTATTTCTATTGAGACTGATATCCCAAAGTCTAAGGTTTTTAGATTTGAAAATAACTGGTTACAAATGGAGGGTTTTTTTACCACTAGTTGAATTAGCATGGACATACTCCATCCATTATGCTCATGCTACCAAAAGAATCTCTGCAAAATTCAAGATTCTGCGTAAAGAGCTCAAAACTTGGTCAAAGAAGCTTTCAACTATCAAAGAAGATATTGTTGATCTTAATTCCCTCATTTCCTTGCTGGATGCCATTGAAAACTTCAGAAACCTTTCTAACTTGGAGAGATCTTTCAGAGCAGCTATGAAGAAGCATCTGGCAAATTTGCTGCAGCAGCAACTTGTGTATTGGAAGCAAAGAGGCAAGATTAAATGGGTAACAATTGGTGATGAAAATTCTAGATTTTTCATTTTATGGCCTCTAGCCAGAAAAGGAAAAACCATATTGCAACCCTCTCTAATCCAGCAGGGATTCAAGTCACTGACCATAATGACAAGGCCAGAGTTTTGTTGCAAGCTTATAAGGAAAGATTAGGTCAGACTAGCTCGACAAACTCTATTGCATCCATTGCTCATCTGCTGCATTCAGACATGGATCTATCTGTTTTGGGAGCTCCTTTTACACATGATGAAATTGATGCAGTGGTTAAATATTTTCCTCATAATAAATCCCCTGGCCCTGATGGCTTCAATGCAGAGTTCATGCAAAAATGCTGGCCCATTATCAAACAAGATTTTTATGACTTGTGTGATCAATTTCATCAAGGAGACTTATGCCTTCAGAGTATTAATGGCTGCTATATAACTTTGGTTCCAAAAAAAGAACATGCTGAGACTGTAAATGATTATAGACCCATCTCATTGTTGAACTGCACTCTTAAGCTGTTAACTAAATTGTTGGATAATCGCCTACAAACTGTTATCCAGGAGCTCATTCATGAAAACCAGTATGGGTTCATAAAGCTAGAACTATACAAGATTGTCTGGTTTGGGCATATGAATATCTCCATTATTTTCATAAAACAAAAAAGGAGGTAATTTCACTGAAGCTGGATTTTGAGAAAGCATTTGACAAAGTGGAACATTTTTTCATTCTTTCTGTGTTGCAAGCAAAAGGTTTTGGAGCTATCTGGTGCAATTGGATTAGCTTAATTCTGAAGTCAGTTACCTCCTCTATTCTTTTGAATGGAATTCCTGGTCATACTTTTCACTGCAAAAGAGGGGTTAGACAAGGTGATAACCTTTCACCTTTGCTCTTTGTTCTGGCTGATGATGTGCTTCAGTCACTGGTTAATGAAGCACTAAATAATGGTCTCCTCACCAGACCTTTAAGTCTGCAATGTTCATGATCCTTTCCCATCCTTCAGTATGCAGATGGTACTCTGATTATTCTTCAGGCTGATGTGCAGCAGCTAAGACACTTGCAACATTTGCTTCAAGTCTTTGGAGATATCTCTGGCCTCAGAGTTAATTATAGCAAGTCTAATCTTGTCCCCATCAACATAGCTGAAGACAGAATATCAATGTGTACTGATGCTTTACAATGCCAAAGAGGTAGCTTTCCCTTCACATACCTTGGATTGCCTTTAAGTAACACCAAGCCAATAAAGGAATTCTTTTTGCCTCTTATACACAAACTATTCAAAGAAGACTGCCAGCTTGCACTATGTATCTCAACTATGGAAGTAAGCTCGGTCAACTCTGTCCTCTCTTCCTTGCCTATGTTCTACCTATGCTCCTTAAAAGTTTACCAATGGATAATTGCTGAAGTGGATAAATACAGAAGGCACTGTTTGTGGAGAGACAAAGATCTGCAAAAGAAAAACCCACCACTTGCTTCTTGGGAATTAGTGTGTAGGACAAAGGATCACAGAGGGCTGGGAGTTCTGAATCTCTCAGTACAATGATTGTTTGCTCATGAAACATCTGCATAAATTTTATAATAAAGCCAATTTTCCTTGGGTCAGCATGTCTTGGGAACTTTATTACTCCACATCCTTACCTCCTGCCAGGACAAGAGAGGTCTCTTTCTGGTGGAGAGATTGTCTGAAACTGTTGCCACGGTTCAAAGACTTAGCCCAATGTGAGTTTGTCCAAGGAAATTCAATCCTACTAATTCCTCAAAAAAAGAAATTCAATCCTACTCTGGCAAGATAAGTGGGCTGGACCTCCTCTCAAAGATACTTGGACACATCTCTATTCTTTTTGTAAGGATTAAGGCATTTCCATTAAGCAAGCTCTTCTGTTGCCACAAATTTCTGATCTCTTTGTTTTTCCACTTTCTAAGGAAGCTTTAGTGCAATTCCATCTCTTCCAGGCTATTCTACTAGACCTGGAGCCGACTGCAGGAACATATATCTAGACAGTAATGGGTAATATGATGACCACCAAAGTTTCATCTGTTTACTCCACAGTCATGGACTCCGGGGGCACAATTCCAGCTCTCAAATGGCTTTGGCAAGGGTGTTGTTAGCAAAAACATAAAGTCTTTTTCTGGCTGCTGGTCTACAACAGATTGAACACAAGAGCAATGCTGCAAAGGAATAACTTTTTCATGGACACTTATACATGCATCATGTGTGATCATTCAGAGCTGGAAACTAGAAACCACCTGTTCTTCTTTTGTCCATTTGCTCAACTATGTTGGCAATATCTCTGCCCATCTTGGATACCTCCTCTTCAGCAGGATATTCAACGTATTATTGCCAGTCTAAAGAATGAATTAAGGGTGCCTTTCTTCATGGAATTAATCATGTTGACGTCATGGGCTATCTAGATGATCAGGAATGGCTTTATCTTTAAAGGTACTACACCTAATCTATATAGATGCAGGAAGATATTCAAGGCAGAGCTGGCACTCTTGGTTCATAAGGCTTCTAGGAAGTCTTATTCAGGACTCAAATCTTGGGTGGAGAGATTTAGATAAATCGGTACCACTCTTTCCTCTTTCTCTTTCTTTTGGCGTATGGCCTTTTAGATAGTCTTTTGTTGCTTTTCTCTAGCAACAGCCCTTTGTACAACCTTTTATTATAAATTTATAAATATACACAGTGGGGAAACCCACTGATTCGCCTCAAAAAATTGTGGCCTTTGGTGGGTAGCATTGTTCCTCCGCACTACGGCGGCCGACGTTATTGAAGCGGCCGTTTGCGCGCCAGCCGCCCACACGAGCTCGATGGCGCGCTCCTCTTCGAAGCGCGGCCACGCTGGGCTGTTGAGCGCATTCGACGGTAGGCTTCTCTCCGCCGGTGTCATATGCTTCCGCCGCTCGGTGATGAGGGCGCGCAACTCTGGTCCTGCCGGTGGCACGGCGAAGCCGACGATGGAGATGTGCCACCTGTGCGACAGCCTGTACTGTACTGGTACAGGGATGCGCTGCCAGTACGGTACGTCCGCCTCGTCGTGCGTTAGTTGCAGCGAGCGGAGCACGCCGCCGCTGCTGCCGGCCTCGTCGTTGTGCACCATCGCGTCGGTGGGGTGCGTGGGGGAGGTTGGTGTTTGGCGCGATGTCTGCGACAATGGCGGTGGTGGCGGCTAGGCTTGGAAGATGGGGAAGAAGAGAGGTGCGCGCCGGTGGGGTTTTAAGGGAGGTGGCGGACGCGCATTGAAGACGCGTGGGAGGAGGTGGGTGGACGTCGCGTGGCCAGTCGCCGCCCTCGTCGCCGCTTCGATTTCCGCATGGGAGACCATTAACGCCGACATCGAACCTTCCCGCGTCGTTTCCAACGTGGACCGTCGCGTCCTCTCGCTGCCAAGGCGGTCCCACCCGCGAAAACCGACGTGATGCGAGGCGCCGGTGCGCCCGATTCGCGCCCTTCGCAAAGGGGCTGGCATGGGCTGCCGGCGTTTCTATTGGGCTCAAAATTGCGCTGACGCTTTTTGGGGCGCGCCGGTGCGAGCCCATTTTCGATGCTGGCCCCTAAAATGCTATCGGAGCCGCTATCGGGGTTGCCGGCGGAGATGCTTTTAAAAGGTGGGCTATCCGTGCTCATAGTTGGTAAATAGTGCAACTCCTATTTTCCTCTCAGAGTTCTCTATACTTCGGTTACTTTTCTTCAAACCATAAAAAATAGTGTTCACCAACTCTATCCCTGGTTAATCTCCAAATTATAAAAAATATTACTCACGAGGTAAACAATATAAACATATTGCCCCACTCTTTCCAAAAACAAGTAAACCTCTCCTTTAGCACCGTGTCACTAGCTACTACATGTCAAGCGCACTTGTTAGTAGGCAAGGAAACAATTATGAGGGACGTAGCGTCAAGTATGCATTTTGTTAATATACTTCATCTTGCCATATTTTTTTCTCAAGCAATTGAAATAATGGAGGAAAGAGCCAAAGAGGGTATCTCTGGTTAGGCTGGCATAGGGAGTCTGCAACCCGCCTCCAAAGAAATCCAATTATTCACAGGATAATGTCTTCAAATTTAAAAATCCTGAGTCGACAATTTGATACACACGCAAGTTACTTAAAAGAATGGGCAAATAGTTTTAAACTTTGGATGGAACATACTCAAATTCTAATATCCATACTCATGCAAACATAAAACTTTGAAAATAAATAAATTCGACAACAGCAGCAACGATACATAGTACATGTATACTATGACAGTATACATTGGTTCTTATTGAAAATTACAATAAATCATGTAGTTCTGAGAGTTTAATTATTTCCTTTTGCCTGAAAGAGATGAACATTCCTACACGAATCCATGCGGAAGTGTAGTACAAGTTCGGGCCACTGGTCCTCTTGCCGATCCAGTAGAACCTGTACACGTCGGCGGGACATAAAAATAATTCATCAGTCAAATATTAGTAATTTAGAAATGTCAGATACTTACAAAGTGTAGCAGTTAAATTAAGTAAAAAAGTATTTACTATGAAACTAAGGACTATATCTAGAATATACTTTTGACCTGCATATGCATACATATACATAAATCTATATCGCCCTATATGATGTTGTATTAATAAACTCCAACCTAATGATCAATTAAGTAAAAAAAAATTCCACCCGTGATAATACTACCAGATTGTAGATATTTATCAAGACAACGACTTCCAAGTTGAGAAGGTGTTGCAAATGTAAAAATTCATCATGACTAACAAGAAGTGACAATTGGAGGTGGTGCATTTTGTAGTGAAGTTCTTCCCAAATTAATAGAATACAACAGAGTGAAGGTAGTTTCAGGTATTGAACACCGCTAACAGATGATATCATGTATAGTAAGGAAAAACTGTGTGGTTTACCTGAAGTATTACTTGAATTTGCATCCCCTGTCCTTTGTGTTTTGGTGGTCTGCGTATAATCTGCAGACATAATAGTCTGAATAAGTTAGTAATCAGGCTCTAATTCCAAATAACCTAACTAAAGCTGCGATGTAATATTGTACTGATTGTTAAAATCAAAGCTAGCAAAGTTATTTTCATACAAGAGTCTTACATATCTGTACAGAACACAAGCTAAAAAGTTATATCCAGTAAGGAAAAAAACATTATACAGAAAATGGTTACTTGAAGTTTTTCTTGTGAAATTAAGTAAATTTTAGATAACACTGCTTATATGCCATTGACAAGCGCTCCAATGATTCATTTGCCAACCAATAAAGATTTTGTGTATATACCAAGCACAAACAAGTTCTAGTGCTTATTTTCCATCGCCATGAGTTACCATGTCTCGGCTTCCCTATCACCTATCAGTCTAGCTGAAAATTCCTAGTTTACCTCACTTGAGAATATAAGAATGAGAAAAGGCAAATTGAACCCGCACCTCTCTCCCAGATCCACACACGCATGCGGACCATGGCAAGGAAGACACATCATGAGGCACCGCTTCACACAGAGAGCCGAGCAGATCATTCCTCAACGAAACAAGGTCAGATTTCCAGCCAATAACAAGTAGCACTTCCCCAGCGTGAAGAATTTGTACAAAGTTTTCGCCTACTCGACTCCTTTGATGGCAACAACCAGATGCTACATTTCTAATTATTTGTTTGGCCCCACAAATTAATTCAGTCAAGAGTTTTCCTATTAACCCGTGTGATTGTGTGCATACATATTTATGCACTTCAGTCTCGCTGAAGATCGATCGGATTTCGGACAACCTAGGCCGGAAGCATCGAGTGCCATGCATGGCATTGGCGACGACATCCAGCGTTCGCTCGTAGTGCACATGCCGCGTGTTCTGAACTTCAATCAAGTTGCATTGGGATTTTGCATGCGGCATGAGCACATGACGCATGCGGCATCTACACAGCTCACCCAAAAACTCATCCCAAACCCATCGAAGTGAGGAATTCATGGCTGCATGCATCAGTGTCCACCCAAAATGGATCCACGGCGAACAAGATCAGATCAGCCAGTGTTTTCTACGTGAGTCAATTAGGTTACGTCGATTAAGATTTCCACGTGAAAATAGAGGCAAGAATCAGTCAATTTTTTATAGACATGTTTTTCATTTGTTGCTCATTTGCCACATAGGGCAAAGCAGTTATTTTGGCCTCTTAACAAGTTAACAGACTGATGTAACTCTAGACTAACACAGTGGTATATAAGCACTAAAATTTATCGTGTTTGGATATAAGCACTGGAGCTTTGTTGGATGGCAAATGAGAAATTTCAGCACTTGTCAATGGTATAGAAGCAATTTTCTCCAAGTTTTATGCACATGTTACAGTAAAGTTCAAGAAGTACGTATATTGCTGTGAAACAATACACTTGCAACAATCAGTAAGTCCAAACAGCTGAAAAGGAACCATGTAATCTTATATAAAACCTGTTTTCTATGAAATATTATCAACGGAGCTTAAAGTGTTGTTTCTGACAAAAAAAAAGTTGGGTAACCATTGTGTTGATCTGCCCTTGTTCGTAAAACAACTACTAAGCCATAGACACAAACATTGTCTATATTTTCTTCCTCAAATGGATGATATTTCAGTGGACAAAAAGTAATAAATAAAGACATAAATTATTCTAAAACATGGATCGAACAACACATACCATGATCAGTACTTGTAGTACCAGCTGATCTCTGCAACCCAAAAGGAAAACATATCAACTTAATACTTCAAAATTAAATAGGTAAAATATAGTTTATATAATTATTATATGCTTGAAAATGAAGTATCTACGCACCTTTTTGTTGACGACCTTCCCTTTTACGGTTCCATATTTTGAAAACTCAAGAACGTTGGGTTTGGAGAGGAAGGGTCTTTCATACTCATTATGATAGAAGTACTGAAATGAAAAACACAATATATTGCATTTAACATATATACAACAGTATAAGTTTGCATGGGTGGAAGGATGCACATATAAATATAGAAGGTAAAAGTAACAATAACAATAAAAATCAGAAAATTTACTAGTAATACAAAACAAACAATATTTTTAAGTGGGACAAGTCAGAATGTTCAATACTTGTATTAACATATTTTTATCGTATTTCATCCCGAATGTGTGTTTTCATATACATGGTTGTTCAATAAGATAAGGGACACAAGGTATTAAAAATGGCAGATAAATCAATTTTGCCTAGGTTGAAACTAGGATGTATTTGTTCTCCAGTGAGCTGCACAACCGCGAGTTGTATTTCTCCATATTTATTGGATAACTTTGGAAAACATCAAATGGTTAATTGAGTGATGTAAAATAGTTTAACAACTCATTACACATGCGAGTTATAAAATACCTTAATCTGATGTGAGCTGATCATAAAAAAGATGAGTTGGCTGTTAAATAGAGTCAGAAAATCACTATGTCTCCGGTTCCTACATATATTCTCGTAACTCGTTCAGCTGACCACAGAAAAAAAGACTATATAACAGTTTCACTTCAATTTAGTTTTACTCACTGCCTTGCTCCATCCCTCGGCATATATATAACTAACCCAGCTCAGTAGCTATGGAAACCTTTTCTTGTATCAGTGCAATTCTCCCAAACTTCAGTTCACCTTACCATATTGCATGTTCAGGTGTTTCATTCTAATAATAATAGGCACTTCACACAAAAAATCAGGCCGATCACATGATTAACCATGATAATGTTCCGCGCAATATTAAGCATAATGTACATTTTTATGCACAAGTAGAATATACATGCAATATTTGTATCTCTTCTTTGCCAGATTATTAGTAAAAGTACCGTCAGTTCCTATAGAGGTATAGTATATACTCCCTCCGGTCGGATTTAATCGACGCGGAGGGAGGCTTCCGAATGCATCTTATTAGCAGGACTGTGCGTCAATTAAATGAGTCCAGAGGTAGTAGATATGAGTGCCCTTTTTACTGTTCAGGCACGGCCGGAAATTTTCTCAAAGGCCTTTCTAAATTGATTATACACAAAAAGTATATTTTATAACTGACATCTTTTTAAAAAAATTAGTAGATATTTTGCTCTATATACCCGTCTAGAATACATATTGTGGATGAGAGCTGTCCGCATTCTATTTTTTTCGCTTATGTTTGACCTTGTTCTCTTGTAATTTCTATTTTTTTTAAGGTAGTTACTTGTTTTATTAGCTAATTGTATGAGTGATTAATGCATAAATAGTACTACGGATGAGAGCTATGCACAGTTCCTCTTCTATGGTTCGTCTTGTTTTATTGTATTTTATAACAGAGTCAAGTTGCTTACTAATTTTACTAGCTAGTACGAGGGTACAAAGGGAAGGACTCCATCAAATGACATCGGATGAGAAGCACAATATGACGTAAACGTTACAGTTTATGGGCTCACAAGGCATAGATGTGCAAATTCTTTTGTTGTCTCCTTGCCCGACGCCTGCCCACGCATTATGCACCACCTTTTTTTTGGGTACGATGCCTCCTATGTTGCTCCCGGTGTCCTAATCTACCCATCCAGCGAGCATTGCACCATACAGGAATGGCGGACTTGTCCCTTCAAACCAATCTACGAGAAGCTGAGCTTTTTATAAATTGGTATCACATACAACTACGGGAACATTTGGGTGGAGCTTCAAGAACACTGGTGGAGAAGTGAGGGAGCCTAGCATCCAGGAAGGTTGTTAGCAACACAACGGATAGTTATGAGTTATTTTTTTTCTATCTTTTCACATACAACTACCGCTATCGATCATGAAGTATCAACCACACAGAAGATTGAAGATTAGAAGAGAAACCACACAATATTTTTTGTCATAAAAAAACGAGATCTAATTTATCCTGCAGGCTCATCAAAAAAAAAGCGTATGTTATGAGATGGTTAAGAAATGGTAAAATAATGTGATTTGACGATTAAAGCATATGTCTTAGTGCACCAGAAAGTGAATATACTAACCATGTCAGATTTCTTCCCATCTGATCGAAACCTTTTAGTAGCTGTCCATATGCCTCTGCCCAAATCGATTTCCTTCAGCCAAGGTTCGAGAGGCAGCTGTATGGATTTTGAATTGACAACTGCCTTAGCACGAGAGGCCGACTCTACTTCCAGGCCATGAACTGCGATCTGCCCAGATGTATCACTATCAGATGTTTCTTCCTTCTCGGCTACAGCAGGTACAACCATTGAAGATTCTGCTTCCAGGCCGGCATCTTCTGCTTGATTCCGCTCAAACTCAACGCTGATGGTTCTGTCACTGTCAGCAGGAGTGGAGGGAATCTTTCCCATATCTCCTTCCAGATCTTGGCCTAGGTACAACCAGGGTTTGCACGAATGAATGAAGAAGTAACAGAACGAGGAGATTAGGTACAAGATGGTATCGATGAGAGCAAACCTTGTTTCCGCAGTGTAGAAGAATGAGGAGATTAGGTACGTTTACGATGATTGTTTTTCCAGGTGACTTGGGTGGCGACTGGAGGAAAGAGAGGGAATGTTTAGATGAAGACAACAAATAGATTTCAAATTGGGTCGAGCCCGGGAATATAAGGTTTGAAACTGCGGTGCATTTTACAGCTAATGCAATCTTGCCTGCGTGGTCACCAGCAGCTTGCATGCTTTAATTAATGAATTAACCGTTGCTAAAAATATTTCGAAATAATTGGCCTCCTCTGTTTCCTTCTGTTCTTGTAATGTGTAAACACGAATCGATTTTGTATGCGCAAAAAATCTATTACTGCCATATAATACAGGTTTCAACATTAATTACTTTCTCCCCACAAAAAAAACAGTAAATTACTTCCTAAAATATTTCATTATTATCGTATCCAACAAGATACTGCATACATAATTCGCAATATTGCAGAATATGACAATTAAAACCCTTCTCAGACTCTGTAAACACGATCAATTGTGTATGCGCTAAAAATCTATTGCTACCATACAATACAGGTGTCAACATTAATTACTTTCTCCCCACAAATAAACGTACTGTAAATTACTTCCTAAAATATTTCATTATTATCGTATCCAACAAGATAATTCATACATAATTCTTAATATTGCAGATTATGATAGTAAAAAAAAAACCCTTCTCATACTGTGTAAACACGATTCAGTTTTGTATGTACCAAAAACTACTCTGTAACATCTCAACCTTGTTTAAATAAATAAAGGAGTGATCATGTGTGTTTCGTGCATATAGTTTGCATTTGAGCAAAATTTGCATCAAATCCTAATTATGCAAATTCTTCTCTATTTCAATTGCCTTCAAAATCTCTCAAGTTTTTACAAGATAAGCAACATGGTTTTGTTGTTACTCAATATAAGCCTATGGTGTTTTGAAATATCTCTGAAAAGTTTGAGTTTTCAAACCACATTCAAACATATTCAAATTTGAATTTTATTTTGGAAATGAAAACTAGAAAAAAGGAAAAGGAGAGAAACCCTTCCCTCTCTCTCTTCCTGGGCGCAGTCCATTCCCTCTCTCTCCCTCCCTCCCTCCCTCCCTCCCTATCTGGCACAGCCCAAGAAGCTCAGCCAACAGCCCAACAATTCCCGCATGGTTTTCTTTTTTTTTGCAAAAATCCCTTTCTTCCCCGCGGCTCCAAGCTGCTGCCTGGCAGCGCCGTGGCCGTCTGATGCCGCCTCGCCGCCGGATGCGTGCCACCACCCCCAGCGACCTACAAGTAGCCTCCGCCGCCGCCCAGGAACCCTAGAACCGCCAGTTTCCCCTCTCCCGCTCTCCCGCGCGAGAAAAACCTAATCCTAACCCTCGCAGATGCTGGCCGCCCCTACCGAATTCGTCACCGGCGAGCCTCCCCAGCCGTCACCGTCCACTCCATCGTGTCCACGGTGAGCTGCTGCACCTCGCCTCACTCTCTCCTCCCTTGTAGCGCCTCCGCGCCGAGCACTTGCCCCCGGTCGCCGCAGCTGCTCGTCGCCGGACAAGCTCCGGCGACCAATCGCAAGCGGCGCCGCCACCAAATGACCCGTCGCGTCGCGCTGCCCCGTTTGCCCCCTCACGCGCGCCCTCTCGCGGTCGAAATCGCCGAAGCCGAGCTCGCCTGTGAGCTCATAGCCGCGCCGACATCAGCGTGACATCATTATTGTTTTTTATGTTTTATGTAAATCATTTTCGATTTAGGAAAACAATACGACATGTGGGCCCCCTTGTCAAGATTTTAATAATTTTGTAAATGTTTCAATAATGAATAAAACTATGATAGTGGGTCCAAGCTGTCAGACTTTTAATATTTTTCCAGAATTTTCAGAAATTTATTTAAAATGAATAAAACTTGGAAAATTCAAAATTCATTCATTTTAAATAAGAAAAATACAAACAATATATCAAAATATTCAGAAAAACAAATCATATCTGTTTATCCATGTTTCATACATGCTTGAACCAACTAAATTCAAACCCTAATGGAACCCTAATCGGCCCCTCTCATATGTCGGGTTCGATGTCGGTTTCCCCTTTATTTAAGTCGATGCATCTAGGGTTGTTCCAATCCCTTTAATATGACATGTCATCATATTGTATGTGCATTGCATTATGCCATGTATTGATTGAGTCCTTCCTCTCCGGTGTTTTGGTTCTTCTCGATAGGGACCGAACACGAGCCTAATATCAACGCCACCGAAGAGCAGCACCTGAACAACGAGGGACAAGGCAAGCCCTAACCTGGTTCATATATTGTTTCGAAATGCTTTTACTTCTAGTTCATACATATTGAATACGCTTTAAATATGTTTTATCGGCAGTTGTAGATATCCTATGTGTGCATACTCCATCCTTGTAGCCTAAAGTTCTTGATCCACCGCTCCCAGTAAAACTAGGTTCGAGCTTGTATGCATCGCTAGAGCTGTATATATGATATTCTTAACCATGCTTAGTTGTTGAAGTCTGATCCATCCGGTTGATGAATCAGAGCTACGAATGAACCTAGTATGATAGGATGACGTGCTATGACCAGTGATGATAATAAACATGTTTAAAGACTTGGATGGGCCACCACATAGGGATGTGGTGATTTGACTCGTTCTCGCCGATACTAGGACCTGAGTTCTCGCCTTCGGAACCAAGACGGAGCGTACAACCACGTCACTTAGTTTGCGAGTTTCATTTGCCATACGCATGGGGAAAAGGTGGTAAATATTTTCAAAGGTGCATCATACAGGGCGTGGCCGGGGTGAAGGATGCTGGAGGCATTGAACTGGATCCCCTGCGCACAATAACCGGGACCGCCTCGGAGAATTTCTACCTACGATGAAGAAGTTCCCCGGTTATGTTGACTCATGGAATAGGCGAAGTAAGGGAAAGGTTTTGGTCTACCACCAACTGTCGGCACACCAAGGAAGTGTGTTAACCTAGTGGCATTAAGAGTCGGTCGGCGCGTGTGGGCAAAGTTCTACACCCCTGCGGGGTTAAATCTTTTCAAAAAGCCGTGTCCACGGTTACAGATGACTTGGTGATGGATTTTGTGATGATAGATAACTTGAACCTAATGGTAAGACTTGATATCAAGAGTGTGAATAAGGATCCCTTCTCAGGGTATCGAGGGGGTGATCCTAGTTGATAGGTTTAGGTAATGATGAAGATTCGGTGCATTCAACATGATGAGACATAGAGCTACAGTTGTTATCGCTCTCTTATCCCTTTTGAAAATGGTCTGAATAGATGAGCTTCTGCTCCCTCTTGCTTACAAAGAAAAACTGGCTTTACGCAAAATAAGCTCCACATAAAGCCTTACATACCCGCTTTGCTAACATGTTGTACTAAGTCTTGTTGAGTCCCTGTACTTAGATTTGCATGCTTTGTTTCAAACGAAGTCCCTCCAAAAGATGGTGGTTTCTTCTTTGACGTCGACGAGTAGTTTGGAGTTCCCAGGCGGCAGCCTGAGACTTATGGGCTGGGACGTCGCCTTATGTTATGGCTTCTTAGGCCCTTTGCAGTCTTCTTGTCTAAAATACCATAATTTGCTTTCCGTTGTTTGTTGTAATGTGGTCAGTGACCTCTGTGTGTAATAAATTTGGATCTTAACTCTGTTAAGAGTTGTAATATATTTGGTTTCAGTCGTAGAGTCACTGTTATGATACCGATTCTCACCATGTAGGCCCTAGAGATCTATGTTAGGCTTATGCCAGATGTGAATCTGGGTTTGTCTAGCCCCGACCTCCGGGGTTCCCGACATACTCTCTCCGATCTATATTACTTGATACTAAAATGGATGATATACCTACAACTAAAATTTGGCTAGATACATCTATATTAGCGATTTAGCGTCAAGTAATATGAATCGCAGGGAGTATCACATTATACGTATCAACATTAATTAGTTGAGATATTTAATTATGTGTCCCTGGTTCTTTAGTTGTGCTCACTGTTCCCCACGCTTCAAACTTTGTCTCACTTTTTCCCACTTCCTTAGCTGAAACTCTCACAAATTCTCATACATGACGTTTGCCGTCTTGACCGTTAACTCTGACTAGTGGGGCCCACGCAGACTATGCATTGACCGTTGCTTGTTGACTGGTGGGACAGCACGAAGAAACGTATCGGGCTTGTCTAAACCTGAAACGATTCAGATCGAGATTGTCCATACCGCACCGCGCCGGCCTCCCCGCCCCCTCCACCGGTGCCATGCCGTGTCCATCGACGTTGTTCCCTCCACTCTATGCCCCCATTCCGTTCGTCGGTGACGCCGCGTCTCCGCCAGATCTAACCCACCCCCCCCCCCGTCCGTGGGATTACGAAGCGATGTTGGGTGAGGACGCGTGGAATTTCCTCGACTGTGGAGAGGATTGGGTCGAATCCGCGGCAGATAATTCATGGATTACACCTGGGTAAGCATCGTTTCCCCTCGAATTGATGTTCTAAATCGTATTATAGGCCGTATTTGACTTCTGATAGCTTGAATCTTCGAATTTTTCTGAATTGTCCCTGGCCTAACTACAATCTTTGTTTGAACGAGCTAAGATTGATCCCGCGCTGGCTTTCCGGCTGTCGATTAGAATGGAAATTAGTGTGTTGCGTGGTACTAGACCGCAATTGACTTTATTTTTCTATCAGAAAGTGGTAGAAACCAACATGAATTTCAAAGATTTTTTAGCTGAGCTCCGTAACACCTTTCCATGGAGCAATGCCAATGCTATTGAACTGAAATATTTCAATAGTGAAGAGCAAAGATTTCTCTCACTAACTTGCGACGAGCACAGACTGTTGGCAACTGATTTGGTAAACTCCAAATCGATGTGCTTCAGCGACGCGCAGAATGGGTGAAGGAGAAGGGAGTTCAGACATCGATCATCTGTCTCCGCTAATAGCCAGCACCCCGGCACTCCTTGTAGTTTGACACCAATTAGTGGTGCTGAAAGGCACAACATGTCTGCTGCCAATTCTATTGCCGATTCGGCTAGTGCAGTCGTTGTACAGGAAGATGCAGAAACTGACGAGCAAGTGCCAAATGATGATGAAGACCAGATGATGTATCCTGAACTGGTAGATGGAGCCATTCAACAAGAAGTGGATGATGAATATCTAGAGGAGCCCATCAGCCGAGCTAGGTTTGATCACACTGATGATGAAGAGAAGGAGGAGAACATGGACAGCTTAATCGATGATGAATACGATGGTGAGTACATGCCAACAATTGAGTGGAGTAGAGAAGCATCTGAGCTTACTAAAGGAACCATTTTCCAATACTGGGCACAACTAAGGAATGGGGGGCACAGGAGTAATAATCCCTAATTAGTTTCTCCAAAAAAACATAAACTACTTCCTAAATATTTCATTATTATCGTATCCAATAAGATAATGCATACATAATTCATAATATTGCAGGAATTTATATATATATATAGAGAAACTCTATTCAACCCCTGGGTGCAGAATAATAATTCTGCTCCCCGGTCGAATTTTCGGGCCCGGTTGCACCGAACCTGTTGGTCTCTCTCGCACCCACCCTATTATATGTGTCATAATCATAACCTGTTTACGCCGACAGTTTTCTTGTGAATTAAGGGCGTTGGGGAGCTAGCCCACTACCGAGCCACCTCTTTTTTTTCCTCCAGGTTTTCTATTCGAGCGTGTCAGGCGGTGAGCAGTTTCTCAAAAAGGAATTGAAGCTTGGCGGCGGCGAGCGGGTGTCGTCCGGCGGCGGGCGGACTTGGTGACCCGGCGAGCGGCGGGTGGGCTCCGCTGACCGTGTCCTCGGCATCAGCGGCGTGATTGACGGGTGAAATCCGCGGCGGCATGGGCAGCCGGCCGAATCAGCGCCGGCGTGGTCTGGTGGCCGAATCGTCGAAAATGGCGGCGTGATCTGCTTCTCTTGTATCATGCCGCGCACGGCAACTGGTGACTTCGGCGACCTCAGCCCATCCCCTTGCTAGGTACCTGAAGTTTTGCTCGTTTCAATCTGTGTGCACGAATTTTATACGGCCTCCATAAGATCTGATAATGTGCGCCTTTTTCCTAGAGTCAAGACTGAACAAAATGGTGCATAGAGGTGGTTCTGGTCGGCGTGGTATAAGATTACATCTCAGGGACAAATCAAAAGGAGCTATCTCCAGATCAGACCTACGGCTGCCTCCTGCTACCATTTTTCCCGGCCTTCCCATAAACAGAGCTAATAGAGGTGGTGATCTGGTTCAGCGCCACTTTTTTTTTGTCTGTTCTGGTCCGTCGAGTGTTCATTATTAGATTAAGCAACACGAGATTGGATATATGATGATAAACTTACACATTATTACATCTATTGCTACTGGTATGCAGCTGAGGATTGTGGCCAGCAGCGAGCTGCTGCAGCTAGAGAACGACAGGTGGTATCAGACTATAGTAGCACTGTCGTGGACTCTGCACCGTGGGGAGTGGCATGTTGTCTCGGTGTTTGGCAATGCGTCGTGTGGTGGCTGACTGACGGCAGCGCTGTGATGGCATCGGTGTCATGGTGAGCAAGGGCTGCCTCGGCACTGCTACCGGAGAAGTACACCGGCGGGCTTTGATGTCAAGGTGTGTTGTGGCGATTGACATTTTATTTCTTCTTTCACCAGCAATATCGCATACATTGGACGTGTCACTAGTGTCTAGGATTCTGAAATTTATGGCACAGTTGCCTTTGGGCCTGCTATTGCCTCCAATTTAAGGAAAACTATATATGCTAGAAACTTTGCACACATATACCACTGCTATGTTATGAAGGTTCCAACTTATTCAAAGCTCCACCTTTTCATGTGCATATACCCCTTAGTTTTATACAGGCAAATAATATTTTATGTCTTCAATTTGATCATCACGATTTTTATTCCTAATATATTCATGTTTGGGTGTATCGCCAACTTTGCCGTGTGGCCATTTGACCTGAATTATGAACTTATATGCCAAGATAACAAGATTATGAAACTATGATGGATTTGACTGTATCTAGTTATTATTTGTCATATCTGATATATTTATTTTGTACAACAATGCTAAATACAATTGTTTCATGCTTCCAGAAATTCTGTCGCTGGTTCGCTATTTTGGTTGTGAGTTTGTGTATGGTACTTTGACACTCAGTCTACCTTCCTAATATTCAGAATACCATATGCTGATTTGTAAGAGTGCTGTGCAGCAGCCGTACATAGGTGGCGATGGCATTAAGACCAGTGCAGTATTGATAGCAATTTGTATGTATTTATTTGTGAATTCTTCACTTGCTTGCCGTTTTATCCTATTCAGATATTCCATTGTCCCGTTCATACATCTAATAATACTAGCTCTGTAATTTCTTGCTAGCTACCAGTTTTGAGTTAGATTTATTTCAGTTTAGGGAGGCAGATGGTTATAGATGAATGGAAAACCTACACAATACTGACTTCTATAGACATTTGTTTATCTACTCTCATTTGATATTGATTCATCTACATTGTTAATGTTGTCTACATGCTTTGCAATTTATTGCACACCCATTATGCTATTTGGTCATTTACCTTTCGCCATTTTGGCAGTAGGCCAATAGCTACAAGTGAGACACTACTTCTAAAACTTTGCTTGATATTTATGTCTAGTGGGGCGGTCGGCGAGCAGCGCATGGCTTCGGCGCAACACAAAATGGTATACTGAGAGCACATATGCTTCCCTGATGTTATTTCCGTTGCTTTATTTGGAAGTTGGTATATGAAAATAACCAGAAATAAAGGGGTACATCTAAACGGATACCAATAAAGAAAGTGGTATATGTGATGGACTGTGCCCTCGTCGTGTTTTCTGTTGGCTTCAACAATTTTAACGTCGGGGTCGGTTTTGGCTATATTGGCATGTCCAAGGTCATCATCAAGCAACTTGTTTTCCCAATTGCTACTAATTACTTCCTGATTCATATTTCAAGTTTTGAGTTGGTCTTTTGCTTATTGGTTGGGTAAGTGATCTGACCCTAGGATGACATTATTGAATTGCCAGGCTGAGGATTGGAAGATGCAGTGCAATGGTCGATATTAGAGCTCCCGTCCCCACCAAAGGCCTCAGGCACCCAATGGCATTGGCTCCTATCGGTGACTCCAGCAGCAGCGCCTTTGTACTGGGCATCAGCTCCCTGGAAAGTCCTTCCGGCACTGCTTCCCTGCGGACTAGTGATTGTCAGAAGATAAGATACGGCATGAGCTACCGTGCAAGACATAGACATTATTGTATTGGTCAGGTGTGGTCTTTCCCAGGGTAGATAAGCTATGGGAGTAATCAGCACCGGAAACAAACTGTAATTACTGGCTCTAAAAGCCCTCTTTTCAAAAGCTAGAATTTCGTTGTACATGAGTTGCTACGGAATTCTTACATTTGACACAACCGATTCAATTCAGTTAATACTGAATCCTTTGGTCAACAATAGAACAACATGTGTTTGCCGAAATATGATTATGGCTTTTTGGGAAAAAATAATTAAATCAGCTTGCTAACAATGTGATGTAAAAACAAGGCCAGCTTGATTTTTGGTTCTTAAAAAATATTGTGCAGTATTTGGAATTCGCAAGCTCCGCTAATTAGCTACTCCTGTGTATTTGCATGTGCATATACTTAACCACTAAGCTATCTAGATCTAGCTAGCAGCCTTAAATCTCAAAGGACACTTCAGCTCTACAAACAAAAACTTATAATCTGCTTGCTAAAGAAAGTTCTGTTACAATTGGCATACATACGAAATCTGGGAAGTAGGACTTCCAATTACACCGGTTATTTCTTCCAAAGTTATTATGTTGTCACACAAATCAACATCAGATCATATAAATTATGGTATACACTGGGAAATAAAAAAAATGTGAATTACAAAATGTCACGTAGGTGACATGGATCATTCTTTCAGTACAACAATTCCGGACATGATCTGTTTGATGACGCCAATAGTAGGAAGCATTCATAAGCAATTTCATTACATGGACAGGACACGAGACTAAAAATATCCACCTATATACAGAAGTGCAGTTTGTTTTAGGGAGTGAATGCACAAGGGGAAACTTGAAAGCAGAAGGTAGTTTCGAACTTCAATGTTTATTTCTCTGCTGCTCTTCGGAGGCTGGGTTCCATGGAAAACAGCAGCGCAAGGAACAACCTTGTTCTGGGATTTCCTCGACCTGGACAATTTCTTTGAGGGACTCGAAACCATTGGCCTACTAATGTTAGTTGTGGTCTTCAATTCCTGTCACGAACTTCAGACCACATGCACAAAAGCAAGAGAATAAGAGTTGCTAAATCAAATAAAATAAGATGTGCCTACGACATGAAAATAACATAAAATTATGAGGATGGTATTATTATATTTCCTTTTCTGTTCAATATATGTAGCCAAGTCACCTAGTGTTGTTTCTCAAACATAATCATGCTACATAGAATATGTTATGCTAGTGAAAATATACAGTGAACATGAACTGACAGTGAAGCAATTGCATCAGTTCTAGGTAATCAGAAAACATTTACAAAGAAAACAGCTACATGACTCTCCATCTTTTGTAAATAGTTGTTGTAGCTTGTTTTGGTTAAGGTGGAGCATGTCCAGACAAGCTTGTGACTAACAAGGATGCAGTGTAAGATTTTAAACTACTCGAAATTGCTAGTACTAAGTCAGAGCTTCCAGCAAGCATTCAAGTCTGGCAAAAAGGGGTATGAAGCATCACAAATCGGATTTTCTGGAAATATGACTATTTTTCAGAGAGTATCTTGTATAAATGTGACAGTACCACATCTACCGTGTTCGGGTTTCAACAGAGGTTCTTTGTTCAGAACAGTAAATTGTTAATACAGACGCAATGTCCGGAATGGACTTTTTTTTTCTCAGCTTCGTTCCATGTTGCCTAACTAAATCATGCAAGTCTTATAGGAAAACACATTTTATTGACCTGATATATGTGTATTACTTGGATAGATAACCTAAGAAAATGATAATTGTAAAAGTGTTTTTTATTGGGCTCACTTTTGATTCATTTTTACAAACTCATTATGTCGCGTGCAGAAAGCAAAGAATGTTAACATGACCTATTGTGCTTTCGAGTTCCACTGGACTTGCTATTTGTTCTCTCAAGATCCAACTTCGCTCATCCATGTGCAAAAAAGAAAACACATCCAGCTCTCTTCGCTCTTGTATAATTTTCAGAGGTGTTTAATCTACAGTTGGTTATACTCATTGTAATAGGAATAATCTATCAGTCTAGAGTGTAACCTCTGAAATATGACATTTGCAAAATGTTCAAGATGGGAATAACAGAATAGTGGTTGTTAGTTTTAACCTGAATCAGTGCATCTGCCCACAACCTCCACCCATTACGCCGATGCCGAGGCCACCCTCAGCCACCACCCGCCACGTGGCCTGACCAGGCTTTTGACGCCGCCACCAAGCCGCCATTGCCCCGAGATGACCTGAAACCTAGATAGATCTAATTGTACATATTTCAATCTCGTATTGCTTAGTATAATAGTTAACATTTGATGGGTCCAGAACAGGAAAAATGGAGGAGGACAGGATCTGCGACGAGGTGAGATTGGGATACCATGCCACGAGCGGCATTCTGCTGCGGCACATGTCTGCCCCAACACTCCGTGGGATCCGTCCCGACCCATCCCACGGCTGCGCGCTTTCGCTTTGTCCAAACGGAATCATAAATTCCTATCAAACACAGCACTTGAATGTGTATACACAATGATGGGATGAATAAGCACATGATTGTGCATCCTATCAGGTTAATTTGAATTGTAACGCAAGGCACACAAGAAAATCACTGAAATTAAATTAGTGAATGTGATTTCCGTCATTTATGTTTCATCATGGAGTGAATCAATTGCTGTCAATTTTAAACTGTTAGAACCAAATAAAAACATAGCCCCAAACGAATCGACTCCGTGAGAAGTGAAATTCCATGTGTGCAACTCACTTTCATACGTGCTATGCACTAACACGTAAAATTACCTGGTGCATTCCAGAACAGGAAAAATGGAGCTGGACCTGAGGAATCATAGACACACACAACATGGAGCTGGACCTGAGGAATCATAGACACACACAACATGATTAGTAGCTCCGTTTATGAGAAGACAAAGAAAGAATGGTAGCAGGATTAGAGGAAGACGCAGGTCTAATCTGGAGACATAATTTCTTTTTTATTTGTCCATGACATCAAATTTTACCTAGCGGAACAGATCGCCACATCTATGCAATTTTGTGTTCAGTCTTGGCTGACATAGGAAAAAGGCGCACATATCAGATCTTGTGGAGGCCATAATGGAATTCGTGCACGCAGGTTGAAAACAAGCTAAGCTTCATGTACCTTGCAAAGGGGATCCGACAGCACGCACCGAATTTGAGGATGAGGCCGTTCGTCCCCTTCCACTCCAATCAGAGTCGGTTCTGTAGAAGCCAATCACACCACGCCGCCGCTTCGGACGGCCGACCACGAGCCTGCTGTTCACCCGCCGATAACGACGCTATCAAGGACACGGTCAGCAGCTCGCTTGGCCACGAGCCCGCTCACCTCTCGCCGCCGGACATGCATCCGCTCACCGCCGACGCACTCGATAAAAAATCAGGTTCGGCTAGGTAAGTGGGCTAGCTCCCAAACCCACGTCCTTTTTTTTTGAGGACTGAAACCCACGTCCTTGATTAGATAAGAAACTGTCAATGGAAACAAATTATAGCAGGTGTAAGGTGCTAGGACCCGCGAGCCACACGAAACAGGTAGAGTGGAACTGCGACGCGAGATGGATTATGGGCTGGTTTGGATCTCCGAAGTACTGCCGTAAAATTATGTCACGCATATAAAACGGGTGGGTTGGCGTTCGGCGCGCGCGTAGGCCGGCTCGGGAGCAGAATAATATTCTGCACCCAGGGAGTCAAATAGCGCGTCTCTATATATATATATATATCTCTATATATATATATATCTATATATATATATATATATATATATATATATATATATATATATATATATATAGGTCTGCTATTCTCGAACCGGTTCGAGAATAACTATTCTCGAACCCTTTCTGAACTTCCCGGTACATGGATCTGAACTTCTTCTTCCCTGCATCTGAACTTCCCGGCGGACTTTTCCGAAACTTGAGTCTAGTTTGAAGTGAACTTCAGAAAATATAGGGAACTTCCGTCGCATCTGAACTTCTCTGGAACCCACTTGTGAACTTCTCGACGGGATACCAGAATTGCATGTTCGTGCGGACACTATTTTCATTTTTATTTTCATACCACTTATCGGATGGATACATACAATATACCGTTGGATTCGTACGGAAATTTCGCAACTTTTTCGTGTTCATTGTTTTCCCAAATTCTGTATTGTTTAAAAATAATTTTAAATATACAAAACAACGTTTTCGCGGATTTATCTCTTTTCGTGCAGTTTTGGGGTTCTATTTTTCAAACCGTTTATCAGATTGATGTGTATGATATGCCGTTGGAAAGCTGATGAATAGGCGCACCTTTCTCATGAAGAACACTTTTCTAAATTCTTTACAGTTTAAGAGCAGATTTGAAAATACGTGATTGCTCTTTTCGAGCTTCTCGGTTTTTGAACTGTTTTTTATGGATTATTTCCGAACCACTAGTCGGAATGTACCAAATGATATTGCGTTGAAAAGATATTGATTAGGCGCATCTTTTTAATGTTGAATGTTTTTCCAAATTCTTAATTATTTTAGTTTAATTTTAGAAATTCATAAAACTGAAAATAACGCCGACACGGGAACATTTCGAAATTGGCTCTTCTAGATTGATTAGTTGTGGCATTGCGGTATGTTAGAGTATTAATAGAGTTATATTAGTGCTAATTGTACGTGGAGTTGGTCGATTTACGCAATTGGTAGTCGTACGAATGGTTTCTATGTGTATGATTTCCGCCCACAAGTGTGTGAGCTACTCGAATATGAAAGTGAACTTCCCGATATCTATTAGTGAACTTCCCATCGCGGTATAAAAGTTTCGGGCATGTTTAAATTGAACTTCCTACGCGGTTCAAAGTGAACTTTCGCTCCGTTGAATTTTAACAACAAAAAATCCGGCATGTGCGTGATGAACATCCTCCGCGTTGAAATATAATATTGACAGAAGACAAGTGAATGCACTGCCCATGTGCTGCAACACATTTTACACAACTTTATTAATCTGTGCGAAAACGAAATTTGTAAAATTGAAATCACAAACGTACACATCCAAGTTAGCAGTTCAAAACCAGTCTTACAGGTTCAGTAAGCGTGCGTTTGGTTCCAAACCAGAGGAAGGATGGGATGGGATGGTCCCCTTTTTATATGTGTTTGGTTATAAACTGTAAGGAATGGTACCATCCACCCAAGAGAATATACCATAAATATGCTGAACCAAGTCATCCCTTAGAATTGGCCGGCCCTCTTCATCCCTGTTTTCCTAATCTGTGGACCGGCTCCTAATTCCTCTCATACTCTTTGTCATTCATGGCTCGATCCCGTAGCCGCGACCACCTCATCCAAGTCCGGCCGCTGCTCCCTGCCTCAAGCTCGCCCGCCCGCCTCAACCTCGCGGCCGCCGTCCAAGATCGACAGCAACCCAGACCGGCATCGCCGGCCGGCACTCGACGGGCCAGGCCTCTACTCCCCAGGCGCTCAGGCCGCCGCCTCAAGCTCGCCCGTCCTCCTCAACCTCGCGGCCGCCATCCAAGATCGGTAACCACCCAGACCAACGTCGCCGGCCGCCACTCGCAGAGCCAGGCCTCTGCTCGCCAGGCGCCCATGCCGTCGCCTCAAGCTCGGTCGCCCGCCCGCCTCAAGCTCGGTCGCCCGCCCGCCTCAACCTTGCAGCCGCCATCCAAGATCGGTAGCCACCTAGATCAGAGTCACCGGCCGCCGCTCCCCGCCCGCGTTCTTCCCTGTTTTTTTTTTTTGGATAGAGCGTTCTTCCCTGTTGATGGTTGTTGAATCCGTGCGCTCGTTCGCATTGTTTCCCAATTTCTGTTAAGCTAATTGTATTTAAAAGACTGCTAACCCGTTGGTATTAAGTATTGTAAGCTAAACGGATACCATCCCATCCACTTTATTTCTTCCAACCAAACAAAACACAAAAGACGAATCGAGGACGATCCCATCCTCCAAAACCTGGACCATCCATCCCATCCCTTTCAATGCTTCCAACCAAACGGACCCTAGAAGTAGCACCTGGTTGCTACACATTTACTCGATGCACAAACTTCATATCGAAGAAGTAAACTTTTCATACGGTAGGCTGCACATCTTTTTCACAAATAAGTGTACTGCTCCACCAGATACATAACAGTTAACTTAACACATAGTTTATATACAGAAATCATCCACCCCGCAGCACAAACATTGGAAGTGAACTTCAGGAATAATTCATCTAGCAGACTCAAATGAAAATCCATCTAGCAGGGAAAATCTAAAGTGAAGCATCAGGATACATGAACATCACGAATAGGAGAAGTGAACTCCACAAAGTAGTATAAGTAAACTGCATGCATCCCACGTCATCAGCAATGCTCCTGCAACAAATGCCCCCACGACGTGAGGCTGTTGGGCATGACGACGCCATGGATAGGGAGCGACCACCAAGCCGTGTCCACCCTGAAGTAGACGGGGCTGGCACCACATTTATGACCCCGTCCTCTCCAGCATTGCCCCGTCGGGGTGGCGGCACTCAGGGGAGTCCCTATTGTATATACATGTAATGCTCGAACAATAAGAGTGGACTTCCCAAATACCTAGCACCAAAGTTAACTAATTAGGTGAATAATAACTCGAAATATTGGATTATAATGAAAGAACATAGTAGATCAGCAGTCCATAGCTTCGATCATCTTTCGAGAAGATCACCAATTATATTTGAGAAATACAATGATTAGATCTTCAAAAGTTCACATAAGTTGTCTTTCTGGAAATTAACACAAACTATTTCTTGTCAGCAAACAGCTTATTTCTTCTTGTCAACAAACCTTAACTGCTGCCGAACAGTGAACTCCACACAATATAAAAGTTAACTTTGCTCCGAGAACAAAGTGAGTTCTATTTGTTTTATCATCCACGCATCAACACATACATTTGCATTCCATGAACAATATTTTTATATATAAAAGTAACTACTGGTTTTTCTAAGATTGGATAACTAGAGCTAGTCATGCATGAATCAGCCATACTGCATATACATTTGTTTCTTACTACTACATCCATATGAATGGGATAAAGTGGAGGGAAACCCATAGTCATTCCAAAGAATTGTCTAGTAAGAACAATTTACTCACAACCATTGTACTCTCAAAGTGGAATTATGAATAACTAATTGTTGTTCTCATGCGCATAAAACAAATAGGGGCACCAACTTCCAAGAAAGACAGAACAATCAAATAACACAGTAGAGTGGCGCAAGGAGTTCAGAAAATTATAATCTTCCTTGTGGAAGGAGAAAGAGAAACCAGAAATATACCTCTCATTATCTGACATGGAATTGCATCTGAACTTCTCATTACTACTACATCCATATGAATGGGATAAACTTCAGCATGATGAATTGATAAAAGTGAACTTCTCAGAGAAATAAAAGTGAACTCCACTTTTTCAAGGGAAAGCGGATGTAGTTACAAAAGGAATTTCCCATATGTTCAAAGTGAACAGGCTGAAAATAAGGTGATCTTTCAGCAAGATGAGGTGAACTACTGACTAATTCAAAGTGAACTTTTCGGGGCGCTCAAGTTGAACTTCCAGTATTCAGAGCAATGACTAAATTATAAAGGTTAACTTCTTTTTTTCCCTTGTTCAGAGAACTACTATATGCATAACTTAATTAACTCAAAAACAAAACCAGAAATCTGGAGTTGTAGCTTGACAAAAGTCCCCCAAATAAAAATGATTATCTCAACATCTACAATAGCCACCTGCACCTGCTCTAAATTAGGCCGAACTTCTTTTTAAGGTTAGTGTGAACTGCCGTTACATGCAAAGGTATTCTTCATGCTCAGCTTATGGAAGCAACTAATTTAGAGAAGCCTACATGCGAGGTGTGTATGGGCGTGTTTATGCAAGTTCATACCTGCAGGATGTCAGATTGCATGGGAGCGTGCAGAGCAGATCGAGGAGCTCGGGAAGGTCAGTGTTAGCTCGCGGGGGAATCCACATCGGCCCTCGGGGGAGGTCCACATCAGTTCTCCTTCTCCCGAACATCTGTCAGCGCAAGGCACAGCCTCAGAAGTAGAAGTTTACATGAACTAAAAAATAGCCCACATAAGTGCTCCCCATGCGCATATGGAATTTAGAACAGATGTGGAGGTCAGCGGCGGGCACAGCTTTAAGTGATACCAACTTCCATGGATTCCTTTCTAATAAAAAGTGACCTTTTTTCATGGGCAATGTGAATTTCTATTTTTTGCTATCAGCCACGCATCTTATATTTGTACTGGTGAGGCTAATTAGAAACCACTACATTGTCAAAATATTACTGAACATTATTACTCAATGCGAATTTCAGTAGGAGAAACAGGAAACAATGGCAGCGTTGTGTATCATACCAGAGAGCTCACTATTCACAGGGAGCTCGTTCTTGCTCATGTGAACTAACATATGCTATAGTTGTATATTGCATTTATGCCTGCATATAAAGTAAAAATAAAGTAACTAACTGTCATAAAAAAAAGTTAAGGATAAGGAAAAACACAAGGAATAATCCAGTAGCACAAGTGCATCCTACTCCGAATCATCTAGTGAACTCACGTAAATGTAAAACAAGCAGTATCTTCCAGTAATATGAACGAACTTCATTATTTATATAAGGCGAACTTCCACTATACAAACAACGATATTTTTGTTTTTCTGTTTATATAAAATGGATACTTTTATAGTAAACAAAACACTGAACTTCGGCATGCTGATCAACTGCATTTCACGATTAAAAACAAATAATAGTATGAATAATTATGTCACTATGTTGTATCAGTATCTGGCACCCAGGCACCCAGTACAGGGGAATACTTACATGTTATTACCCAGTATTGCGCAAACTTGGTGCTCATGGGAGCGCGGAGTGGTCCTTGTGGGGAGTTCACAGCAGGGGAGGTCGTCGGGCCTCGAGGGAGATTCGGATCGGCGCGGGAATCCCATATTGGCCTATGAAAAAAGGTGAACCATTTTGCGCGAATAAACTTGAACTCTTTGCTTGTAATAAAAAGTGAAATCCACGATAGGTGATTCTGAACTGCCGGACCAATAAAAATGAACTTCGCCAGAACACCACATTTTTCTATTTTGTTTCCTTAACTACATTTTTATTGTTTGCTTTTATCTGAAATAGAAGCACATATGAAATGAACTCCCGCAAAATAAAGAGTGAACTTGCCATTTTGAACAAAGTGAACTGTGAGTAGATCTGGAGCGAAACCAACTTACGAATTTAAAAAGGAATTTCACAATAAGGTCAATTGGACAAACAAAACTTCGCAAAAATTATATGCAAACTTCGCAATGGGTTTAAACCAACTCGTTAACCAATGTAAATATTTTTACTACCTCACATGAAGTACCGAACTTGGAGAGAGCAGAAGTAGACTTTCTACACGGAATAATTATGAACCGAACTTTCTAACAAATAAATATGAACTTCGAAAAGAAAAACCAACCAATTGTTACTTGGTCTCTTGAAATACACTCCCAAATAAATCAAGTTTTGTTTTACTGAGAGTGGACTGCCCAGAATAAAGTTTATTTTGTCTTGCAAAAGTTCTACCTTTTGCTCTAGTATTAAATTGTACCGAGAGCTCTGGGCAGCATATAGACCTTTCTTAGAGTTAAGAATGAGTATAAACACATAAGAATAGGGACCTCGAATGTAATCTTGAATGAAGTATAAATTGTTCACTGGTTAATTACCTTTGTTGTGATGAAATCCCCAGAGAGT
Source organism: Lolium rigidum (assembly GCF_022539505.1). Taxonomy (NCBI): domain Eukaryota; kingdom Viridiplantae; phylum Streptophyta; class Magnoliopsida; order Poales; family Poaceae; genus Lolium; species Lolium rigidum. The sequence goes on from NC_061510.1 coordinate 279,335,422, forward strand.
ATTACCGGAGCACCATTCCATGTCTTAGATATAGCATATGCTCGATCAAGTACATACACAGAAAAAGGGGTGCGTTAGGATACTAGTGGACATTGGCAAATAGTCAAGAGCTGAAGAAACATTAGATAATGCTTTCATATAACAAAGCAACAGGAGCGTGCTGAACTCCCGTGGAGAGAAAAAGTGAACTGTCACACGTGGGCGATGTGAATTTGCCGACAAAATAGTTGATGGCGCGAACTCCCGAGAAAAAATAGTCGATGCAATAAACTGAACCTTTTGTAGATTGAAAAAAAGGTAACTTCGCGACAAAACAAGATGAACTCCGTGAGTTGGACATGCGAACTTTACAGTATTCTATTTTATGTGCTTTAACTGAAACCAGTGGACGAATGAACTTCCAAACACAAATTAGTAAACTTCGTGTGTGAACTAGGTGAACTTCTATATTTTTTCGCGAGCTGCAATCATCAAAACTTTGCTAAAATACAAAGCTAAAAGACAATCTGTATGAAAAGAATAACACAGAGCAGCAGTTCAGATGTTTTTCTCTGAAATTCACGTACTAAATCTCTGAACTTACCGTGCTAGACAGCCGAACACTAGGAGGCCACACACGCGTAGTTCAGATGCATCTTGAGTAGTGGTTCAGCATCAGCCGCTCACCTGTGCATGCACGGAGTCGCTTGGCTAGATGGGTAAGTCTAGAGGAGCTCGAGGGGAATTCACTGCAGGACATGGCGCACTCGGTTCCCTGATTCAGAAAAATAAATTAACTCTTCCATAAGCAGTAGATGTGATCTTCGCAAATTAAGAGAAGTGAGCTTCACAGATTAGGAGAAGTGAGCTTCACAGATTAGAATGAGGAGTCTTCAAATGAAATCAATCTGCAGTTCAATAGACTAGCAACAGTTCAAACTTCAGACATGTGTAAAGTGAACCCAACTAATTGCTTTCTTCTTGAGCTCCTGGAATATAAAATGTAAACATGACATGTGAACAATATGAAATTCTTTTTTCCTTCTATATCGCAAATTATAGTACTTTTTCAAATATAAGATATTTGTTCACAGCAATCATCTTTTGTAACCAGCAGTATGAACAGACTTATTATTTATATAAGGCGAACTTCCAATGTACAAAGAGCAAACTGCAACATGGCCTGCAGTAAACTGCGCCATGGCTACTGGGTCACATATGGCACTAAGGAGAAGTGAACTATAAGGATTAGAAGAAGTGAACTTCACCCATCCCGCACTCGTTCCAACAAAACCTAGGAGGAAGGGTCTGAGAAATATGAACTTCACTTCACCAAAATGGCAGCAGTTGAGAATATGAATTTAGAAGCAGTTCAGAAGTGAACTAGAAGCATTTAAAAACCATTAGCATCCCAACAGCGTTCTAGCAGCAGTTCATTCATACAAAAAAACTGAACTTCAATATTTGTGTTGCAAACAAAATTAACTCCTGCGCAGACGAAAGTGAACTTTATTGTTGATATAAAGTGAACACATATTTCATTCATCAATTTACCAGCAAACTAGAATAGTGTTTCATAATTAATTGGTTTTAAACACATTTCATCACACATAATGTTTTAGTAATTGGTTATTAACGAATCAATTGAATAAGTGCTAGCTAGCTACGAAACAAAAAAGAACAAGGACTATGATGAGAATGCTGTACATACAGAGGAAGTTTGAGCAGAAACCCTTGACGACCACCCTCTGGTTGTTGGTATACACGAGCCTCTTGCTGCAGAGCGATACCATCTTGGCATCCCGAAAGCCCACAAGCAGCCTGTTGGCGATGGAGTGAACTTCACAAGCACCTCTCAAGCGTGCTTTTCGGCTTGTTGCTGGTAAGAGGAACACGGGAAGAGCGCGCTGCTTGTCACCAAGCATCTGTAGTTCCTTCGAACAAGCAGTGAACTCCATAGCGTCGCAGTAGTGGACTGCCGGTCGTCACAAACACAAAACTGTCAAAGAACTTGATTAAATTGTAGCAGATTATGTAATGCATATGGAGCTTCAGTTTAACCTTCCAACACTTTCGAGAGGTGAACTTCCAGCGTGTGGAAAGTGAATTTCAACGTGATGTAAAATGAAGTAGCACCCAAAACTTCATGACAATAACATGAACTTATAGACAAAAAGATATGAACTTAATGACAAAGAAAAAGCGAACTACATGAAAAAAATGCGAACTTTTTTCCTCGTGGGTGAATTGAACCCTTTTACCAAAAAAACGTTAACTACATGTACTAGTCCAACTGAACCTTCTCTGACAAATAAAGTGAACTCTCCCGATAAGAAAACTGATCTTCATGAGAAATTTGACTTTCACATGCTAGTAACTAAACAAATGCACTGTCTAAACCAAAACAGATGAACCGTTTTAAACAAACAAGTGTACCACAGACATTGTGTTTTCTATAGGATTGTGAACTCTTCTTTTAGCCTAATTGATCTGCTCAAAGTTAACAAGTGAACTGCTCGATGCCGTAACAAACATGTACAAACAATAATAAAGAAGCGAACTCATGGAAAATTATATCAGGCATAGATGCAATGAAGTGCTCAACTGAAATATCAACTTACATGTTGTTGCCTGATGGATCTCAAGCTCCATCTCTACTTGATCAATGTTTTGATGGGCGCCAGTTGTAGCTCACTAAACCAGCAGCAAAAGTTCAGTATTTTAACAAGTTGCTAACACAAATCACTAAAACAGAAGTTGCTAACAAGCTGGCTACTACAATCATATCAACATGGATAGGCTTTCTAGGACTGGGTACCAACTTGGAAGTTTGGAACCCGAATCGAAACTGACATTAGCTGCCAGTTAGTTGTAAAGATAAATCCTGCAATAGTGAGCACAAGTGAACAAACATCAACCCAGAAATTTTGTACCAAGATGCTGGTTGGAACAGTTCAGCCATGGAATCTTAAATCCGAGTATGTGTACCCCACTACGGTATTGCACTGAGAACTTTCATGTATACAATACTAAAACACAAATGCAACAACCATATAGCCATACAAGCTTCCACACAATGATGGCATGGAGAGGTAAATGGAGAGACCCTGTGTCGGTCCTAGCATGCTAGGACTCTGTCACTATCATTTATAACACAGAACTAAACTACAAGGATATCTAAATATCACACTCGTTGTCATTGGCAGCGTTGCGGTTCAACCAACAAGACAGAACAAAGGAATGTCATCAAATTCCTTACGGTTTAGGTGCACATATTTCCAGGACAGCAAACCCTGCGAGAGCTAGAACAAACAATTTCAGACACTGACCTGCTTCAGCGTGGCGCACTCCATCTCCAGTGCGGCGGGCGCTCGGTCAGGGCGATGGCGGCGTGGGTCCTCGCCGTGGGGTACGGCGGCATGGAGCCTTGGCCAGGGCAACGGAGGCGAGGGCCCTCGGGGAGGGCGACGGCAGCACGGGTCCTCGGCCTGGGAGACGGCGGAGCGGAGCCAAGGCCTGGAAAACTGCGGCGCGGGGCCTCAGCCTGGGCGTCGGCGGCGAGCCAAGGGCGGATCGAAGGCGGTGGATCGAGGTAGCAGGGAGAGAGTCGCGAGGAAGATGACTAGGGCTGGGTCGGGTGGGATCCGGGGTAGGTGGGGAAGGGGGCGGGGCGACGCGGTGGCTCGCCGGCGGTGAGACGTGGAGCAGCAACCGCGGCGGCGGTAGGTGGTGGCGTGCGGGACGGAAGGTGAGGGCGGCGCGTAGGTTCTGCGCGTGCTCAGGGAGGGGATGGGAAGTTCATTTACTCCGGGTGGGTCGGGGCGGGACCGGCTGGGGTTCAGGTTAGTGTTTTTTTTCTGGTTTGGTTCGGTTGGTTTTAGGGGGCTTCGACAATAGCTATTCTAGAACCCTCTTTCTGATTCCAGAAATCAAGAATCACAGCCGATTCTCGGGAATCAGGATTGACGGCAGAATCTCAGAATCCGAAGCCCAAACAAAGGGGGCCTCAGATTATGGTGCTATGTGTATATTTTTTAGAATCAGTTCTAGATAATCTGGGTATTGTGGAGGTCTGTTTGTTTTAGATTCTAATTCTACAACAGCTAGAATCCAAGAATCAAAAATTTAAGCCCAAACAAAGGGGTACTTAAGGGGGTTCGAGAATAGTTGGGCTAACCATTTCGAGATAAAATTTGATTGTAATTTGACCCACAAAATATAAGTTACATGACACCAGAATCATATTGTTGGAAACATCTTTCAAAAATGAATCTAGTGATATACTTTTGGTGACATATAACTCATATTTTGTTGATCAGATCATTAATAAAAGTTTTGCCTCGAAATGTGTGGTGGCCTTATATATAAAAATAAAGGGACTAATCAAAACCCTCCAACTACAAATACAAATTTAAATTTAATACGCACATAGGAAGCTCTGTTTTAGAGTAAATTTGAAACATACAAATAATCATTAAATATTATTAGCAAATTCCGACCAATGCGTGGTGGTGGTCAAAGGAAAGCGCCACCGTCTGGACTGTTAGGCCTCTCGGCGGGCCAAAGCAGCCTCCATCTCGGCGGCCTAGTGCTCCCTCGCGTCGAACGCGACCCTCTCGACCTTCACCGCAGCGAGGTCCTCCGCCTCGCGCGCCGCCGCAGCAACATGCTGCCTCGCCTCGCGCGCCGCCGACGCTGCAGTGTATCCCATCATCGTCTCGAGCCAAACAAGCTCATTTTCCCTTACCGCAGACCTGCGTTGCCTCCTCTTCGCTTGCCAAAGGATCCCCCGCGGAGCGCTGGATCCGGCATTGTGCATCGCGTTGTCCCTCTCCTCATCATCCTCCACATCCATGATTCTCCAAGCCGCAGACACTGATGCCGCCTCGCCGCGCGGCCCTCCTCTGATGCATTGTCCGCGGCTCGTTTGGCCTGCTCGTGCGCCACGGCCGCCTCCTCCTCCTTGCGTTTCGCGATGGCGTGGCAAAGCTCACGCACAACGATCGTGGCAACCTCGCGCGCCACTTACTCAAACGTCACCATGGCCGCCTCGTGGTGGATCTTGCGCAGGGCCGCTGCAGCGGCCTCCTTGGCCGCGATAATGTGAATCTCTCACACCGAGACTTGGACACTCCTCAGGACGCCCAGAACGGGTGAAGGAGAACGGAGTTCAGACATCGATCATCTGTCTCTGCTAATGGCCAGCACCCCGGCACTCCTTGTAGTTCGACACAAAGTAAAGCAAGTGGTGCTGAAAGCCACAACATATCTGCTTCCAATTCTATTGCCGATTCAGCTAGCGCAATCGTTGTACAGATGCAGAAACTGATGAGCAAGTGCCAAATGACGATGAAGACGAGATGATCTACCCTGAACTGGTAGATGGAGCCATTCAACAAGCAGTGGATGATGAATATCCAGAGGAGCCCGTCAGCCGAGCTAGGTTTGATGACACTGACGATGAAGAGAAGGAGAAGAACATGGACAGCTTAATCAATGATGAGTACGATGGTGAGGACATGCCAGCAATTGAGTGGAATAGAGAAGCACCTGAGCTTACTAAAGGCACCATTTTCCAATACTGGGCACAACTAAGGAATGGGGGTACAGGAGTAATAATCCCTAATTAGTTTCTCAAAAAAAAAACATAAACTACTTCCTAAATATTTCATTATTATCGTATCCAATAAGATAATGCATACATAATTCATAATATTGCAGGAGTTTTTTATATATATAAGATCACTAACCATTTCGAGATAAAATTTGATTATAATTTGACCCACGAAATATATGTTACATGACACCAGAATCATATTGTTGGAACATCTTTAAAAAATGAATCTAGTGATATACTTTTGGTGACATATAACTCATATTTTGTTGATCAAATTATTAATAAAAGTTTTGCCTCGAAATATGTGGTGGCCTTTTATATGAAAATAAAGGGTGAATCAAAACCCTCCAACTACAAATACAAATTTAAATTTAAATATGCACATAGGAAGCTGTGTTTTAGAGTAAATTTGAAACATACAATTAATCATTAAATATTATCCGACAACCGCGTAGTGGTGGTCAAAGGAAAGCGCCACCATCTGGACTGCTAGGCCTCTCGGCGGGCCAAATCAGCCTCCATCTCGGCGGCCTAGTGATCCCTCGCATCCAATGCGACCCTCTCGACCTTCACCGCAGCGAGCTCCTACGCCTCGTGCGCCACCCCAGTGATACGTCTCCAACGTATCGATAATTTCTTGTGTTCCATGCCACATTATTGATGTTATCTACATGTTTTATGCACACTTTATGTCATATTCGTGCATTTTCTGGAACTAACCTATTAACAAGATGCCGAAGTGCCGATTCTTGTTTTCTGCTGTTTTTGGTTTCGAAATCCTAGTAAAGAAATATTCTCGGAATTGGACGAAATAAAAGCCCGGAGGCCTATTTTCTCACGAAGCTTCCGGAAGACCGAAGACGAGACGAAGAGGGGCCACGGGGTGGCCAAACCCTAGGGCGGCGCGGCCCCCTTGGCCGCGCGGCCCGTGGTGTGGGCCCCCCGTGCCGCCTCTCGACTTGCCCTTCCGCCTACAAATAGCCTCCGTGACGAAACCCCCGTACCGAGAGCCACGATACGGAAAACATTGCGAGACGCCGTCGCCGCCGATCCCATCTCGGGGGATCCAGGAGATCGCCTCCGGCACCCTGCCGGAGAGGGGAATCATCTCCCGGAGGACTCTACGCCGCCATGGTCGCCTCCGGTGTGATGTGTGAGTAGTCTACCCCTGGACTATGGGTCCATAGCAGTAGCTAGATGGTTGTCTTCTCCCCATTGTGCTATCATTGTCGGATCTTGTGAGCTGCCTATCATGATCAAGATCATCTATATGTAATTCTATATGTTGCGTTTGTTGGGATCCGATGAATAGAGAATACTTGTTATGTTGATTATCAAAGTTATGCTTATGTGTTGTTTATGATCTTGCATGCTCTCCGTTACTAGTAGATGCTCGGCCAAGTAGATGCTTGTAACTCCAAGAGGGAGTACTTATGCTCGATAGTGGGTTCATGCCCGCATTGACACCAGGACGAGTGACGAGAAAGTTCTAAGGTTGTGTTGTGCTTGTTGCCACTAGGGATAAAACATTGATGCTATGTCTAAGGATGTAGTTGTTGATTACATTACGCACCATACTTAATGCAATTGTATGTTGCTTGCAACTTAATATCGGAGGGGGTTCGGATGATAACCCGAAGGTGGACTTTTTAGGCATAGATGCGGTTGGATGGCGGTCTATGTACTTTGTCGTAATGCCCAATTAAATCTCACTATACTCATCATGATATGTATGTGCATTGTCATGCTCTCTTTATTTGTCAATTGCCCAACTGTAATTTGTTCACCCAACATGATGTTCGTCTTATGGGAGAGACACCTCTAGTGAACTGTGGACCCCGGTCCAATTCTCTTTACTGAAATACAATCTACTGCAATACTTGTTCTACTGTTTTCTGCAAACAATCTGAAGGAGATATGCCCTAGAGGCAATAATAAAAGTGGTTATTATTTATATCTCTATGTTTATGATAAATGTTTATATGTCATGCTATAATTGTATTAACCGAAACATTAGTACATGTGTGATATGTAGACAACAAGAAGTCCCTAGTATGCCTCTTAAACTAGCTTGTTGATTAATGGATGATTAGTTTCATAATCATGAACATTGGATGTTATTAATAACAAGGTTATATCATTATATGAATGATGTAATGGACACACCCAATTAAGCGTAGCATAAGATCTCGTCATTAAGTTATTTGCTATAAGCTTTCGATACATAGTTACCTAGTCCTTATGACCATGAGATCATATAAATCACTTATACCGGAAAGGTACTTTGATTACACCAAACACCACTTGCGTAAATGGGTGGCTATAAAGGTGGGATTAAGTATCCGGAAAGTATGAGTTGAGACATATGGATCAACAGTGGGATTTGTCCATCCCGATGACGGATAGATATACTCTGGGCCCTCTCGGTGGAATGTCGTCTAATGTCTTGCAAGCATATGAATGAGTTCATAAGAGACCACATACCACGGTACGAGTAAAGAGTACTTGTCGGGAGACGAGGTTGAACAAGGTATAGAATGATACCGAAGATCAAACCTCGGACAAGTAAAATATCGCGAGACAAAAGGAATTTGGTAATATATGGGAATGGTTCATTCGATCACTAAAGTCATCGTTGAATATGTGGGAGCCATTATGGATCTCCGGATCCCGCTATTGGTTATTGGTCGGAGTGAGTACTCAACCATGTCCGCATAGTTCGCGAACCGTAGGGTGACACACTTAAAGTTGGATGTTGAAATGGTAGAACTTGAATATGGAATGGAGTTGGAATATTTGTTCGGAGTCCCGGATGTGATCCCGGACATCACGAGGAGTTCGGAATGGTCCGGAGAATAAGATTCATATATAGGATGTCATTTTATGTGAATAAAATGACGCGGAAGGTTCTATGGAAGGTTCTAGAAGGTTCTAGAAAAGTCCGGAAGAAACCACCAAGGAAGGTGGAGTCCACAAGGGACTCCACCTCCATGGCCGGCCAACCCTAGTGGGGGAGGAGTCCCAAGTGGACTCCCCCTTAGGCCTCATTCGGTGCCAGTGGTTTTTTGAGTTTTTAGGGGTGTTTTAAGGAGTGTTTTGGGTGAAAACACCAACCACCCAAAACACTACCTAAAACACTACAAAACCCTTTTCATCTAAAACACTTGTTTGGAACGCAGGTTTTACAAACTAATGTATTCAAGTGTGTTCAACACAAATGGATCAAAAAACAATCTTCTTTGACAGTTTAAACTAAACTTGTATCACAAATAAAAATATGATCTTTTTTAACACACTAGAATAGATAGAAATTCAATAATTATATTGAATAGATAAAAATTCAATAATTGGTACGAGTGTTTCAAATACAAATTCAATAAGATTTAACATCAAATATCTTCAATCATTGGTTCAGCTTAGATCTTAGCAAATAAATAAGGTTTCAGCTCGGTTCCAACAACAAATAAATAAGGTTTCAGCTCGGATCTTAACGACAAATAAATAAGATTTCAGCTCGGTTCCAACAACAAATATCTTCAGGCACCGAAGCTAAAGACTTGCTACACAATTAATTATCCAGTATTATTTCGCCAGCAGTAAATATCTTCAGGCATGGTCTCTGACAACTTCAAGCAGAGCAAAAGGGCAGCATGAACATAAGTTTTCTCTAAGCCGTGCTCATCGATATGTACCCTTCAACAATAAACAAGTTGAGAGTGAAAAAGAGAGAAAACTATGGTGGTTCTTTCATAACACTCGCATGATAGGAAGGTATATTAAAAGCACAGCAAGCAAACAGTGGATGAATATCTCTTTGCGGGCATTAACCGATGATCCGAGTGCATGAGTAGATGCATGTAGATAAAAGCAACTAATTGTGTCCTAATGCTAAAAAGTAAAACCAAAATTATACGGAATGAAAGCAACTTTATCTAACCACGTCTATACAAATAAATAGATGACTTTTGACCATTGAGATAACACGAACAGGAAGAAGAACATCTTGTTACAATGTCCCAGGCATATCTTGGCAATTCCAGAATTTTCATCTAGCTGGCAATACATTTCACAGATGGAATAATCTGGTACTAGTAACTTTGGAGAAAGTTCAGCAGAGAGCTCACATTATATCGACTGATGCCTCTGCCTACAATATAGCGTTTACATGATATCGCAAGAAATACGTGGCCGGACGAATCCGATTCTAATATCACAACAAAGACGACCTAAAAACTACATTCCACTTGTTTCTCGAGAAGAGAATCAGTACCTCATGTGATGTTGTATCCAGTGGCTAGTTTCTCGATTCCATGTATGAACATACAATTGGGATTTCAATCAGTACTACCATGCACACACGATGTTAATATGATCAAGTTTGCTGAAGAAAAAATAACTCTGCACACATACTATGATAAAATTTGAAGAAACAAAATAAGCCATGCCAATGTTTGTGGCTAGTTTTAGCTATTGTCCTAGGGCAAAACAACCCATGTCACTGCTACATGTTTATCCAAAATGTTTACAGAAACTCACTCATAGTGGACTTGAGCCTTGGGATCAAGTTCAGGAAACTTGCTCCTACCAGGAGTGTCCGGAAAAGATCATTTTTTATATTTAGCATATATCCGGTCTATTCGGTAAAGATAAATGTATGATCATACTGCAAAATGACTTCATCATGAAAGTTGTATCCAATACAAAAAGAAGGCGCATCAAGAAGTACGGGGAGAGGAGGCGGCGGGGTGGATGGTACTCGGGAATGACTCCGGCTTCGACGGAGAGGAGGGACGGCGGCAGGAGCTCTAGGTCGGCGGCGGCGGGACCTTTACGAAAAACATTTGCACTTGATATCAATACGGTATAGTCTAGGGACATGAGATATCTTGAACGAGACTATTTTTGGGAATGCGGGGACCGAAAATGTAAATCGGATGAGTCTTTTAAAATGTGCAAACAGATTTGGACTCATAACTTGCATAACCATGCACACACGACAAGAGCCATTGTTTCTATTTTAAGCCTGAAAACTGCAACCATTAACCAAAAATCTACATGAAAGAGGAATATCGAGTCTACTGGTTGTCGTTGTCAAAATCTCAAAGCTTCAAAGTTAAACGACGGTGAAGCACCCGAGCACCATAAATCACCGAGGCTTTTTGACGATCGGATAGGTCCTGCTCAACTTAACTTAGTTAAGCTACAAGTAGTTCTACCATATCATACGAGCATACATATGCGAGTACAAGGAACATATTACGGCAAGTCTGTTTCACCCACTACATACGAGTGATATATGCAGTACAAGGTTTTTTTGCCGAAGGCTTGTTTCTTCTCTTTGGGTCGACTGCATTCAAGGGTGACCCTTCCTGTTCTGCTATTGTGATCAGAATAGCAAAAGGACACAGACACAATTGGAGCATGCGTGTATCCGATTGGGCAAAATAGGAATCGGACTCCCTTTGGATTCTTTGATCCAAATTTCTCTAAATCTAAGTCAAGAATAGTACCTATAACAGGATCACATAGAGGAACCGGATCTCACAGAGAAATCAACCGAATCTAACATAGAGGCAGGAAGAACGGATCTCACATCAAGAACCCTAGCCACAGACAAGCCAAACGCGAGTAGTACATGAGAGAGGAGGTGATGAGGTGCGTTCTTACAAAGGAATCAAGGTTGACGATGAGGGCGGCGGCGAGAGCTCCCGGCCGGCGGCGGCAGGAGCGTCGGGGCGGCGTCATCTTCCTGCCTCGTCGCCGCGTCGCCCTCTCGTCGCCCTCGTCGCCAGCCGCCAGAAAACGCGAGGGGGGTGAAGCGTTTTAGTTCCACTCCAGCCCGACGGGTTTCGCCGTGTTTCGTCGGGCCTAAACAGGCCAAAACCGGCCTACCGAACAGCCCAAACGTGTTTTGAGGTGTTTTCGGGTGTTTTGATCGGGCCCCAAAAAAACACTCCAAAACCGGCCCAAACACTTGTAAAAACTCTGTCACCGAACGAGGCCTTAGGGGGCCGGCCACCCCCCACATGGGAGGTGGGAATCCCACCTTTGGGTGGGAGTCCTAGTTGGGCTAGGATTGCCCCCTCCTATGGAAGGTTTTGGTTCGGGTCTTATTCGAAGACTTGGACACCACCTCTTGGGGTTCCACCTATATAATGAGGGGCCAAGGGGAGGGGGCCGACCACCCAAGAACCACCAAGGTGGCCGCACCCCATAGTGGCCGGCGCCTCCCTCTCCCCAAACCCTAGCCGCCCGCTCCTCCACATCCCGCATAGCTTAGCGAAGCTCCGCCGGACTTCTACACCGCCACCGACACCACGCCGTCGTGCCTGTCGGATTCAAGAGGAGCTACTACTTCCGCTGCCCGCCGGAACGGGGAGGTGGACGTCGTCTTCATCAACAACCGAACGTGTGACCGAGTACGGAGGTGCTGCCCGTTCGTGGCGCCGGAACCGATCGTGATCAAGATCTTCTACGCGCTTTTGCAAGCGGCAAGTGAACGTCTACCGCAGCAACAAGAGCCTCATCTTGTAGGCTTTGGAATCTCTTCAAGGGTGAGACTCGATACCCCCTCGTTGCTACCGTCTTCTAGATTGCATCTTGGCTTGGATTGCGTGTTTGCGGTAGGAAAATTTTTGTTTTCTATGCTACGTTATCCTACAGTGGTATCAGAGCCGTGTCTATGCATAGATGGTTGCACGAGTAGAACACAATGGTTTTGTGGGCGTTGATACTCTTGTTGTCTTTAGTTGAGTACTTTGCATCTTTATGGCATAGTGGGATGAAGCGGCTCGGACTAACTTTACATGACCGCGTTCATGAGACTTGTTCCTCGTTCGACATGCAACTTGTATTGCATAAGAGGCTTTGCGGGTGTCTGTCTCTCCTACTATAGTAAAGATTCAATTTACTCTTCTATTGACAACATTAGTATCAACGTTGTGGTTCATGTTCGTAGGTAGATTAGATCTATATCGAAAACCCTAAACCACGTAAAATATGCAAACCAAATTAGAGAGCGTCTAACTTGTTTTTGCAGGGGTTGGTGATGTGATATGGCCATAATGTGATGATGAATATGTATGAGATGATCATTATTGTATTGTGGCAACCGGCAGGAGCCTTATGGTTGTCTTTAAATTTCATGTTGAGTAGTATTTCAAAGAAGTTGTAATAGTTGCTACATGGAGGACAATCATGAAGACGGCGCCATTGACCTTGACGCTACGCCGACAATGATGGAGATCATGCCCGAAGATGATGGAGATCATGTCCGTGCTTTGGAGATGAAGATCAAAGGCGCAAAGACAAAAGGGCCATATCATATCACATATGAACTGCATGTGATGTTAATCCTTTTATGCATCTTATTTTGCTTAGATCGCGACGGTAGCATTATAAGATGATCCCTCACTAAAATCTCAAGATAATAAAGTGTTCATCCTTAGTAGCACCGTTGCCAAGACTTGTCGTTTCGAAGCATCTCGTGATGATCGGGTGTGATAGAATCAACAAGTGCATACAACGGGTGCAAGCCGCTTTGCACATGCGGATACTAAGGTGGCCTTGACGAGCCTAGCATGTACGGACATGGTCTCGGAACACGTGATACCGAAAGGTAGAGCATGAATCATATGATTGATATGATGAACACTTTGAGTGTTCGCCATTGAAATTACACCTTGTCTCGTGATGATCGGACTATGGTGTGGTGGATTTGGTTCGTGTGATCACTAAGACAATGCGAGGGATATTGTTTTGAGTGGGAGTTCACCTAGATTTTTAATTATATTGAATTAAAATTTGAACTCAATTTGTCATAAACTTAGTCTAAACTATTGCAAATATATGTTGTAGAGATGGCGTCCCCAATCAATTTTAACCAGTTCCTAGAGAAAGAAAAGCTTAAGAGCAACGGTAGCAACTTCACCGACTCGGTTCCGTCATGTGAGGATCTTCCTCTCCGGCGGAAATCGCAATATGTGCTTGATGCACCGCTAGGTGACCCTCCTGCAGAAACCGAAACCGATGAAGTAAAAGCTGTTTACGAGACTCGGAAAACTCGGTACTCTCAAGTTCAGTGTGCCATCCTGTGCAGTCTGGAATCCGATCTTCAAAAACGTTTTGAGCACCACGATCCTCATGAGTTGATGAAAGAATTGAAGACTATTTTCGAGACTCATGCGGCCGTGGAATGCTATGAAGCATCGAAACATTTCTTCAGCTGTATGATGGAAGAAGGCAGCTCCATTAGTGAGCACATGCTCGCCATGACCGGGCATGCGAAGAAACTCAGTGACTTGGGAATAGTGATTCCTAACGAGATCGGGGATTAATCGTGTCCTTCAATCACCGCCACCAAGTTACAAGAACTTTGTGATGAACTACAATATGCAGAACATGAACAAGGAGTTACTCGAACTCTTTGGCATGCTAAAAGCTCGCTGAGATTGAGATCAAGAAAGAGCACCAAGTGTTGATGGTCAACAAGACCACTAGTTTCAAGAAACAGGGCAAGTCTAAGGGAAAATTCAAGAAGGGTGGCAAGAAAGCTGCCACGCCTCCTATGAAACCTAAGAACGGCCCTAAGCCCGATGCTCGAGTGCTATTATCGCAAGGAGAAGGGACAACTGGAAGCGTAATTGCTCCAAGTATCCGGCTGATCCGAAGAGCGGCCTTGTCAAGAAGAAGAAAGAAGGTATATCCGATATACATGTTATAGATGTTTATCTCACTTGGTTCTCGTTCTAGTACCTGGGTATTTGATACCGGTTCGGTTGCTCATATCCGTAACTCGAAACAGGAACTAAAGAATAAACGAAGACTACCGAAAGATGAAGTGACAATGCGCGTTGGAAATGGATCCAAAGTCGATGTGATCGGCTGTCGGCACACTTCCTCTACATCTACCTTCGGGATTAGTTTTAAGCCTAAATAATTGTTATTTTGTACCCGCGTTGAGCATGAACATTATATCCGGATCTTGTTTAATGCAAGACGGTTATTCATTCAAGTCTGAGAATAATGGTTGTTCTATTTTTATGAATAATATCTTTTATGGTCGAGCACCACAAAAGAATGGCTTATTTCGTTAGATCTCGATAGTAGTGATACGCATATACATAACATTGATGCTAAGCGAATTAAATTGAATGATAATTCTACTTATATGTGGCAACTGTCGTCTTGGTCATATTGGAGTGAAGCGCATGAAGAAACTCCATACCGATGGATTACTTGAATCACTTGACTTTGAGTCACTTGATAGATGCGAAGCATGTCTAATGGGAAAAATGACTAAGACTCCATTTTCTGGTATGATGGAGCGAGCTACGACTTATTGGAAATCATACATACCGATGTGTGCGGACCAATGAGTGTAGCATCGCGCGGTGGTTATCGTTATGTTCTAACCTTCACAGATGATCAGAGTAGATATGGGTATATCTATTTCATGAAACATAAATCCGAAACTTTTGAGAAGTTTAAGGAATTCCAAAGTGAAGTAGAAAATCAACGTAACAAGAAGATTAAATTTCTACGATCTGATCGCGGAGGTGAATATCTGAGTTATGAGTTTGGCATGCATTTAAAGAAATGCGGAATACTTTCACAATTGACACCGCCGGGAACACCACAACGAAACGGTGTGTCCGAACGTCGTAATCGAACTCTCTTAGATATGGTTCGTTCTATGATGTCTCTTACTGATTTGCCGTTATCATTTTGGAGTTATGCATTAGAGACAGCCGCATTCACTTTAAATAGAGCACCATCAAAATCCGTAGAAACGACACCGTATGAATTATGGTTTAATAAGAAACCTAAGTCAGTCGTTCCTTAAAGTTTGGGGTTGCGAAGCCTATGTAAAAAGGTTACAACCGGACAAGCTAGAACCCAAAGCGGAGAAATGCATCTTCATAGGATACCCTAAGGAAACTATAGGGTACACTTTCTATCACAGATCCGAAGGCAAAATCTTTGTTGCTAAGAACGGAACCTTTCTTGAGAAAGAATTTCTCACTAAAGAAGTGACTGGAAGAAAAGTAGAACTCGATGAGATTAATGAATCTATACTCGTTGATCAGAGTAGCGCAGTACCGGAAGATGTACCTGTACCGCCTACACCGGCAACAGAGGAAGCTAATGATAATGATCATGAAACTTCGAACGAGGAAACTATCGAACCTCGCAGATCGACAAGGGAACGTGCCACTCTCGATTGGTATGATCCTTGTCTAAATGTCATGATTGTGGATAACAATGATGAGGACCCTGCGACGTATGAAGAAGCGATGATGAGCCCGGATTCCAACAAATGGCAAGAAGCCATGAAATCCGAAATGGGATCCATGTATGATAACAAAGTATGGACTTTGGTAGACTTACCTGATAGCCGAAAGGCTGTCGAGAATAAATGGATCTTCAAGAGAAAAACAGATGCTCGATGGTAATATTACTGTCTATAAAGCTCGACTTGTCGCAAAGGGTTTCCGACAAATTCAAGGAATTGACTACGATGAGACTTTCTCACCCGTAGCGAAGCTAAAATCTGTGAGGATTTTGTTAGCAATAGCTGCATTTTTCGATTATGAGATTTGGCGAGATGGATGTCAAAACGGCGTTCCTTAATGGAGACATTGAGGAAGAGTTGTATATGGTACAACCCAAAGGTTTTGTTGATCCTAAAAATGCTGACAAAGTATGCAAACTTCAGCGTTCAATCTATGGACTCGAAGCAAGCATCGAGAAGTTGGAACCGACGCTTTGATAAGGTGATCAAAGACTTCGGGTTTATACAAGTGTCATGGAGAGGCCTCGTATTTACAAGAAAGTGAGTGGGAGCTCGTAGCATTCCCGATATTATATGTAGATGACATATTATTGATCGGGAATGATATAGAACTATTAAGCGAGTGTAAAAGGTTATTTGAATAACAGTTTTTCAATGAAAGACCTTGGTGAAGCATCGTATATATTAGGCATCAAGATTTATAGAGATAGATCAAGACGCCTAATAGGGCTATCACAGAGTACATACTGGACAAGATTCTAAAGAAGTTTAGAATGGACGAAAGTAAGAAAGGGTTTTTACCTATGTTACCGAGCAAGGTCTTGAGTAAGACTCAAGGACCGGCTACGGCAGAAGAAAGAGAAAGGATGAATCAAATCCCCTATGCTTCGGCGATGAGGCTCTATTATGTATGCCATGCTATGTACAAGACCTGGATATAGCGCATGCCGTTAGTTTGACTAGCGAGATATCAAAGTGATCCAGGAATGGAACATCTGGACAGCGGTCAAGAATATCCTGAAGTACTTGAAAAGAACTAAGGATATGTTTCTTTGTTATGGAGGTGACCAAGAGCTCGTTGTAACAAGTTACACCGATGCAAGTTGGAACACCGATCCCGATGACTCTAAGTCACAATCCGGGTACGTGTTTATATTGAATGGTGCCTGCAAGTAAGCTGGGCAAGCTCGAAGCGAGTGCACGGTGGCGAAGTCTTCAACGGAATCGAGTACATAGCGGCTTCGGAGGCTTCATCGAAGCGGTATGGATGAAGAGGTTCATTGTAGAGCTCGGTGTGGTTCCTAGTGCATTGGACCCATTAATCATTTACTCGTGATAACATGGGTGCCATCGCCAATGCACAAGAGCCAAGGTCACACAAGAGGTCTGAAGCATATCAAGCTGCGTTACCACTCGATTCGCGAGTACATCGAAGATGGAGAAGTAAAGATTTGCAAAGTACACACCGATCCGAATGTAGCAGATCCGTTGACTAAAGCTCTCCCTAGGGCAAAGCATGACCAACACCAGAATGCCATGGGTGTTAGGTATATTACAATGTAATCTAGATTATTGACTCTAGTGCAAGTGGGAGATCGAAGGAGATATGCCCTAGAGGCAATAATAAAAGTGGTTATTATTTATATCTCTATGTTTATGATAAATGTTTATATGTCATGCTATAATTGTATTAACCGAAACATTAGTACATGTGTGATATGTAGACAACAAGAAGTCCCTAGTATGCCTCTTAAACTAGCTTGTTGATTAATGGATGATTAGTTTCATAATCATGAACATTGGATGTTATTAATAACAAGGTTATATCATTATATGAATGATGTAATGGACACACCCAATTAAGCGTAGCATAAGATCTCGTCATTAAGTTATTTGCTATAAGCTTTCGATACATAGTTACCTAGTCCTTATGACCATGAGATCATATAAATCACTTATACCGGAAAGGTACTTTGATTACACCAAACACCACTGCGTAAATGGGTGGCTATAAAGGTGGGATTAAGTATCCGGAAAGTATGAGTTGAGACATATGGATCAACAGTGGGATTTGTCCATCCCGATGACGGATAGATATACTCTGGGCCCTCTCGGTGGAATGTGGTCTAATGTCTTGCAAGCATATGAATGAGTTCATAAGAGACCACATACCACGGTACGAGTAAAGAGTACTTGTCAGGAGACGAGGTTGAACAAGGTATAGAATGATACCGAAGATCAAACCTCGGACAAGTAAAATATCGCGAGACAAAAGGAATTTGGTAATATATGGGAATGGTTCATTCGATCACTAAAGTCATCGTTGAATATGTGGGAGCCATTATGGATCTCCGGATCCCGCTATTGGTTATTGGTCGGAGTGAGTACTCAACCATGTCCGCATAGTTCGCGAACCGTAGGGTGACACACTTAAAGTTGGATGTTGAAATGGTAGAACTTGAATATGGAATGGAGTTGGAATATTTGTTCGGAGTCCCGGATGTGATCCCGGACATCACGAGGAGTTCCGGAATGGTCCGGAGAATAAGATTCATATATAGGATGTCATTTTATGTGAATAAAATGACGCGGAAGGTTCTATGGAAGGTTCTAGAAGGTTCTAGAAAAGTCCGGAAGAAACCACCAAGGAAGGTGGAGTCCACAAGGGACTCCACCTCCATGGCCGGCCAACCCTAGTGGGGGAGGAGTCCCAAGTGGACTCCCCCTTAGGGGGCCGGCCACCCCCCACATGGGAGGTGGGAATCCCACCTTTGGGTGGGAGTCCTAGTTGGGCTAGGATTGCCCCCTCCTATGGAAGGTTTTGGTTCGGGTCTTATTCGAAGACTTGGACACCACCTCTTGGGGTTCCACCTATATAATGAGGGGCCAAGGGGAGGGGCCCGGCCACCTAAGAACCACCAAGGTGGCCGCACCCCATAGTGGCCGGCGCCTCCCTCTCCCCAAACCCTAGCCGCCCGCTCCTCCACATCCCGCATAGCTTAGCGAAGCTCCGCCGGACTTCTACACCGCCACCGACACCACGCCGTCGTCGTTGTCGGATTCAAGAGGAGCTACTACTTCCGCTGCCCGCTCGGAACGGGGAGGTGGACGTCGTCTTCATCAACAACCGAACGTGTGACCGAGTACGGAGGTGCTGCCCGTTCGTGGCGCCGGAACCGATCGTGATCAAGATCTTCTACGCGCTTTTGCAAGCGGCAAGTGAACGTCTACCGCAGCAACAAGAGCCTCATCTTGTAGGCTTTGGAATCTCTTCAAGGGTGAGACTCGATACCCCCTCGTTGCTACCGTCTTCTAGATTGCATCTTGGCTTGGATTGCGTGTTTGCGGTAGGAAAATTTTTGTTTTCTATGCTACGTTATCCTACACAATCATCTTCCACACAATACGGTTAATCCTTTGTTACGGCAAGCCGGTGAGATTGACAACCTCACCTGTTTCGTTGGGGCAAAGTAGTTTGGTTGTGTTGTGCGGGTTCCACGTTGGCGCGGAATCCCCGGTGTTGCGCCGCACTACATCCCGCCGCCATCAACCTTCAACGTGCTTCTTGGCTCCTCCTGGTTCGATAAACCTTGGTTTCTTTACGAGGGAAAACTTGCTGCTGTGCGCATCATACCTTCCTCTTGGGGTTGCCCAACGAACGTGTGAAATACACGCCATCAAGCTCTTTTTCTGGCGCCGTTGCCGGGAAGATCAAGACACGCTGCAAGGGGAGTCTCCACTTCTCAATCTCTTTACTTTGTTTTTGTCTTGCTTTATTTTATTTACTACTTTGTTTGCTGCACTAAATCAAAATACAAAAAAATTAGTTACTTGTTTTACTTTACTTAATATCATGCATGTTTTTATTTCACTAGTTTGGCATAATGTACAAGAGTGAGCTTCTTATTCTATTTCCTGATTTAAAACATGGATTGTTTGATGCGAAAATTAAAAAACCTATGGAATCTTATTTGCATGCTGGTAGTAATATTAGTATGAACGCTTTGAACACCATTGTTGATAATGATATAGAAAGTTCTAAGCTTGGGGAAGCTGGTTTTCATGATATTTTTAGTCCCCCAAGCATTGAGGAGAAAATTTTCTTTGATGATACTTTGCCTCCTATTTCTGATGATGATAATGATAGTGGTCTTTTTGTGCCACCTACTATGGAGAGTAAATTTTGTTGTGATTATACTATGCCTCTTACACTTGATGAGAATAATAATGATAGCTACTTTGTTGAATTTGCTCCCACTACAACTAATAAAATTGATTATGCTTATGTGGAGAGTAATAATTTTATGCATGAGACTCATGATAAGAATGCTTTATGTGATAGTTATATTGTTGAGTTTGCTCATGTTGCTACTGAAAGTTATTATGAGAGAGGAAAATATGGTTGTAGAAATTTTCATGTTACTAAAATGCCTCTCTATGTGCTGAAATTTTTGAAGCTACACTTGTTTTATCTTCCTATGCTTGTTACTTTGCTCTTCATGAACTTGTTTATTTACAAGATTCCTATGCATAGGAAGCATGTTAGACTTAAATGTGTTTTGAATTTGCCTCTTGATGCTCTCTTTTGCTTCAAATACTATTTCTTGCGAGTGCATCATTAAAACTACTGAGCTCATCTTAATGGCTAAAAAGAAAGAACTTCTTGGGAGATAACCCATGTGTTATTTTGCTACAGTAATTTGTTTTTATTTTGTGTCTTGGAAGTTGTTTACTACTGTAGCAACCTCTCCTTATCTTAGTTTTGAGTTTTGTTGTGCCAAGTTAAGCCGTTGATAGAAAAGTAAGTACTAGATTTGGATTACTGCGCAGTTCCAGATTTCTTTGCTGTCACGAATCTGAGCCCACTGCCCTGCAGGAAGCTCAGAAAATTATGCCAATTTACGTGCATGATCCTCAGATATGTACGCAACTTTCATTCAATTTGAGCATTTTCATTTGATCAAGTCTGGTGCCATTTTAAAATTCGTCAATACGAACTGTTCTGTTTTGACAGATTCTGCCTTTTATTTCGCATTGCCTCTTTCGCTATGTTGGATGAATTTCTTTGATCCACTAATGTCCAGTAGCATTATGCAATGTCCAGAAGTGTTAAGAATGATTGTGTCACCTCTGAATATGTCAATTTATATTGTGCACTAACCCTCTAATGAGTTGTTTTGAGTTTGATGTGGAGGAAGTTTTCAAGGATCAAGAGAGGAGTATGATGCAACATGATCAAGGAGAGTGAAAGCTCTAAGCTTGGGGATGCACCCGGTGGTTCACCCCTGCATATATCAAGAAGACTCAAGCGTCTAAGCTTGGGGATGCCCAAGGCATCCCCTTCTTCATCGACAACATTATCAGGTTCCTCCCCTGAAACTATATTTTTATTCCATCACATCTTATGTGCTTTTTCTTGGAGCGTCGGTTTGTTTTTGTTTTTGTTTTGTTTGAATAAAATGGATCCTAGCATTCACTTTGTGGGAGAGATACACGCTCCGCTGTAGCATATGGACAAGTATGTCCTTGGTTTCTACTCATAGTATTCATGGCGAAGTTTCTCCTTCGTTAAATTGTTATATGGTTGGAATTGGAAAATGATACATGTAGTAATTGCTATAATGTCTTGGGTAATGTGATACTTGGCAATTGTTGTGCTCATGTTTAAGCTCTTGCATCATATGCTTTGCACCCATTAATGAAGAAATACATAGAGCATGCTAAAATTTGGTTTGCATAATTGGTTTCTCTAAGGTCTAGATAATTTCTAGTATTGAGTTTGAACAACAAGGAAGACGGTGTAGAGTTTTATAATGTTTTCAATATGTCTTTTATGTGAGTTTTGCTGTACCGTTCATCCTTGTGTTTGTTTCTAACAAGCCTTGCTAGCCTAAACCTTGTATCGAGAGGGAATACTTCTCATGCATCCAAAATACTTGAGCCAACCACTATGCCATTTGTGTCCACCATACCTACCTACTACATGGTTTTTTCCAGCCATTCCAAAGTAAATTGCTTGAGTGCTACCTTTAAAATTCCATCATTCACCTTTGCAATATATAGCTCATGGGACAAATAGCTTAAAAACTATTGTGGTATTGAATATGTAATTATGCACTTTATCTCTTATTAAGTTGCTTGTTGTGCGATAACCATGTTTACTTGGGGAACGCCATCAACTCATTGTTGAATTTCATGTGAGTTGCTATGCATGTTCGTCTTGTCCGAAGTAAGGGCGATCTACACTGAGTTGAATGGTTTGAGCATGCATATTGTGAGAGAAGAACATTGGGCCGCTAACTAAAGCCATGTTCCATGGTGGAAGTTTCAGTTTTGGACAAATATCCTCAAATCTCTAATGAGAAAAGAATTAATTGTTGTTGAATGCTTAAAGCATTAAAAGAGGAGTCCATTATCTCGTTGTCTATGTTGTCCCGGTATGGATGTCTAAGTTGAGAATAATCAAAAGCGAGAAATCCAAATGCGAGCTTTCTCCTTAGACCTTTGTACAGGCGGCATAGAGGTACCCCTTTGTGATACTTGGTTAAAGCATATGTATTGCGGTGATAATCCAGGTAGTCCAAGCTAATTAGGACAAGGTGCGGGCACTATTAGTACACTATGCATGAGGCTTGCAACTTATAAGATATAATTTACATGATGCATATGCTTTATTACTACCGTTGACAAAATTGTTTCATGTTTTCAAAATCAAAGCTCTAGCACAAATATAGCAATCGATGCTTTTCCTCTATGAGGACCATTCTTTTACTTTCAATGTTGAGTCGGTTCACCTATTTCTCTCCACCTCAAGAAGCAAACACTTGTGTGAATCGTGCATTGATTCCTACATATTCGCTTATTGCACTTATTATATTACTCTATGTTGACAATATCCATGAGATATACATGTTACAAGTTGAAAGCAACCGCTGAAACTTAATCTTCTTTTGTGTTGCTTCAATACCTTTACTTTGAATTATTGCTTTATGAGTTAACTCTTATGCAAGACTTATTGATGCTTGTTTTGAAGTGCTATTCATGAAAAGTCTTTGCTTTATGATTCACTTGTTTACTCATGTCATACACATTGTTTTGATCGCTGCACTCACTACATATGCTTTACAAATAGTATGATCAAGATTATGATGGCATGTCACTCCGAAATTATCTTTGTTATCGTTTTACCTGCTCGGGACGAGCGAGAACTAAGCTTGGGGATGCTGATACGTCTCCAACGTATCGATAATTTCTTGTGTTCCATGCCACATTATTGATGTTATCTACATGTTTTATGCACACTTTATGTCATATTCGTGCATTTTCCGGAACTAACCTATTAACAAGATGCCGAAGTGCCGATTCTTGTTTTACGTTGTTTTTGGTTTCGAAATCCTAGTAAAGAAATATTCTCGGAATTGGACGAAATAAAAGCCCGAGAGGCCTATTTTCTCACGAAGCTTCCGGAAGACCGAAGACGAGACGAAGAGGGGCCACGGGGTGGCCAAACCCTAGGGCGGCGCGGCCCCCCCTTGGCCGCGCGGCCCCGTGGTGTGGGCCCCCGTGCCGCCTCTCGACTTGCCCTTCCGCCTACAAATAGCCTCCGTGACGAAACCCCCGATACCGAGAGCCACGATATGGAAAACATTACTGAGACGCCGTCGCCGCCGATCCCATCTCGGGGGATCCAGGAGATCGCCTCCGGCACCCTGCCGGAGAGGGGAATCATCTCCCGGAGGACTCTACGCCGCCATGGTCGCCTCCGGTGTGATGTGTGAGTAGTCTACCCCTGGACTATGGGTCCATAGCAGTAGCTAGATGGTTGTCTTCTCCCCATTGTGCTATCATTGTCGGATCTTGTGAGCTGCCTATCATGATCAAGATCATCTATATGTAATTCTATATGTTGCGTTTGTTGGGATCCGATGAATAGAGAATACTTGTTATGTTGATTATCAAAGTTATGCTTATGTGTTGTTTATGATCTTGCATGCTCTCCGTTACTAGTAGATGCTCGGCCAAGTAGATGCTTGTAACTCCAAGAGGGAGTACTTATGCTCGATAGTGGGTTCATGCCTGCATTGACACCGGGACGATGTGACGAAAGTTCTAAGGTTGTGTTGTGCTTGTTGCCACTAGGGATAAAACATTGATGCTATGTCTAAGGATGTAGTTGTTGATTACATTACGCACCATACTTAATGCAATTGTCTCGTTGCTTGCAACTTAATACTGGAGGGGTTCGGATGATAACCTCGAAGGTGGACTTTTTAGGCATAGATGCGGTTGGATGGCGGTCTATGTACTTTGTCGTAATGCCCAATTAAATCTCACTATACTCATCATGATATGTATGTGCATTGTCATGCTCTCTTTATTTGTCAATTGCCCAACTGTAATTTGTTCACCCAACATGTCTGTTCGTCTTATGGGAGAGACACCTCTAGTGAACTGTGGACCCCGGTCCAATTCTCTTTACTCGAAATACAATCTACTGCAATACTTGTTCTACTGTTTTCTCGCAAACAATCATCTTCCACACAATACGGTTAATCCTTTGTTACAGCAAGCCGGTGAGATTGACAACCTCACTCGTTTCGTTGGGGCAAAGTAGTTTGGTTGTGTTGTGCGGGTTCCACGTTGGCGCCGGAATCCCCGGTGTTGCGCCGCACTACATCCCGCCGCCATCAACCTTCAACGTGCTTCTTGGCTCCTCCTGGTTCGATAAACCTTGGTTTCTTTCTGAGGGAAAACTTGCTGCTGTGCGCATCATACCTTCCTCTTGGGGTTGCCCAACGAACGTGTGAAATACACGCCATCACCCAGCAACATGCTGCCTCGCCTCGCGCGCCACCGACGCTGAAGTGTATCCCATCATCGTCTCGAGCCAAACAAGCTCATTTTCCCTTACCGCGGACCTGCGCTGCCTCCTCTGCGCTTGCCAAAGGATCCCACGCGGAGCGCTGGGTCCGGCATTGTGCATCGCGTCGTCCATCTCCTCCTCATCCTCCACCTCAGCCTCCTCATCCATGATTCTCCAAGCCGCAGACACTGACGCCGCTTCGCCGCGCGGTCCTCCTCCGATGCATTGTCCGCGGCTCGTTTGGCCTGCTCGTGTGCCATGACTGCCTCCTCCTCCTTGCGTTTCGCGGTGGCGTGGCAAAGCTCGCGCACAGCGATCATGGCAACCTCGCGCGCCACTAACTCAAACGTCACCATGGCCGCCTCGTGGTGGATCTTGGGCAGGGCCATTGTAGCGGCCTCCTTGGCCGCAATATTGTGAATATCTCACACCGAGACTTGGACACTCCTACACCGCCTCGACCAGCTCCTGCAACGCCTACGAGGACACCACACCTTCGTTCTCGAAGCCGCCCACCTCCTCACCGGCGTAAGTCCGGGCTAGCTACATGGGTTGCAACTCCTCGTCTTGCTCGAAGGCCTGTGGAAAGCAGGCGCGACACATCTATTTGACGATGATCCAGTTGACGATGTTATTATGAGGCGTAGGTGGTTGACGTTTGGGTGCTGCTCCTCGCCGCACAGCATGGTGTTTTTATAGAACGTGGCCTAGGCGGGAAACAACCGACCGGGCGGAAGATGATTCTGGTCGTGGGCGGGAACCCACCATGGCGTGTGCGGGGAAACATGAGCCAACAAGAACGGGAACCAACCAGATGCGCCATTAGAGGGAAAGCATCAACCGTTAACAAGAAGCAGGGGAGGTCAACATGCGCTAGATAGACTGCAACCCATTATCTATCCGCGTAACGATCTGCTTGGACCAAATCAAATATTTTGGATTGCCGTGTTGGGTCGCACCTCCTTGCCGATACGCTCGCGGTACTTCTCGTGCCACACCCTCTCCAATGGGTCCATGGCCGCCATGTCTGCCATCAAGAGATCTTGGATTCTTAAGTCATCCTGGCCAACGAAAGCTGCGTCGCTTCATTCGTGGCTTTCATGGCCGCGGCGTGAGCTGCCATCTTCACCGCCTCCACCTTCTCCCGCTCCAACTCAATCTTCACATATTGCTTATCCATTATTGCTTTCCACATGGTGGCTTACCTATCCGCCGCCTCTTTTTTCTCCATGGAGAAGGAGAATATCATCTTCTCGAAGGTGACCGTCCATGGCGGCCAATCCCGACGCTGCATTCCTCCCAGCCTTGGCCTTCTTGTTGCCAATTGGGCGCCCAGCGGAGGAGGCGGCGGCTTCGACTGGCCCATCTTTTATGGTGTCGTCCTTGTTGAGAGAGAAGTGGATGGCGTCCCAATTCTTGCAACCCTCAATTTTTTTGAAGCAATGCATGAAGAGGAAAGCTTTGTGCCATTCTCACTCTTGTACATATCAAGGGCGTCGAAGAACTAGGAAATGAACAATGACACATGATCAAGTTTCTTGAAGCAATCCATGGCAAAGACATTAACAAGATAAGCTATGACACATGATCAAATGGACATAGAACAAACATACCAAATGCTTCATCGTTTTGCTGCTCTCTTTCCGGTTCTTGACCTTCTCGAAGTAGCCATGAAATTTGCTACACGCCGCCTTGATTATGTTCCAATGGTGAGAGAGGGCACCCTCGTTTCGGATCATGTGGATGGTGGCGTAATCACCATAATTCTCCGTCTCATTGAATTGATCAAGGAGGCGCTTGTAGTACTTGCCGGAGGTTTGGTTGGCGCCGGTTGGGGCAGAAGCTCACTACCTTAAGCGCGTCGATGAGGCACTCATCCTCCAAGGTCTTCCACATAGGCCGAAAAGTCCCGGCGGTCGGCTTCTTCCTCTTGGTCACGCCGGTGTCAGCGTCGATCAACACGTCCTCGCCTTCCTCATCCTCTGTGTCCTCCTCCTCTTCGTGGTCCTCTTCGTCATAGTCGTCGCTGCCGACGCCGGCTTCATAGCCGTCGCCACCATGGCGGATGAAGCCACTCAAGATCTCGGCGCCAACCATCTATGAAAAAAAACGAGTTTTACTCACCGACGCTCTACAATATGCATATAATATGAGAAAACTCACGTCGTCATCGCCCATGGACACGCCAAACGTGCAGCCAAACACCTGGTGGGTGCTCCTGCTATCGCCGCTGAAGAGGTTGCGGGGCAGGTCGGCGCCAACAGTCACGTGGCCGGCGTGCTACCCAAAACGTGATGGCGCAAATCTGACGGCGTGTTGAGGTTGGGGAAGCAAAACGCGCCGCTGCCCCTCGGCGCCGAATGCGGTGAGAACGTCGTGTTGGGGTCGACGGTGTCGCTCTCGGCGTACTCGGGGGAGTAGTGGGCGTGGCCGTTCATCTGGGACAAACGATATGCGAGAGCGACGGTGCCTCCACGAAGTACCACGGCGACGAGGGTGAGCCGCCCAAGCTAAGGCACACTTCGGGCCGCGGCCCCGGAAATACCCCTATTAGATTTTGTTTGTTTGTTCATTTTCTTTTCTTTTATGCATCATCATGTTATCATGCATATTTTTGAAGCTAAAATTATTTTTAATAAATCTTATTTGGTTGCTAAATTATTCTCTATTTTTATCCTAAAATTAAAACCTTGTTTTTATACTAAATTTTCTGGCCGAAAAACTATTTTAACAAGGTTTTGAAACAAACAGAAAAATAATAACAGAAAATGTTTTAAATAAAAAAAGGGAGAGAGCCCAGCCAACTGGCCAGGCCCAAAAGGCCCAGCCGGCGGCCAATTCCCTCCAAACCCTAATCCCACCTGCCCCCCTGCAGTTTTGCATCCACACCCCCTGCCTCTTTTCCTCCCCCTTGCTTCTTTCTTTTTGCACTCAAGTCCCCCCACCAACCCCCTCTCAGCCCTCGACCCCGACGGCTGCTGCTCCTCCCTCCTTGTCGCCACGACCCTCTTCACCGTCGTCGAGCAGGCCCAGCTCCGCGTCCCCGTCTCCTCTACCCGCGCCGCCAGGGACCCTGCTCCACAGCGCCGTCCCCGACCTCGACGGCCCTTCTTTTCGCCGCCAAGCTCGTCGCGTCGCAGCGCTGCCTCAGTGACCCTGCTCTCCTGCCGGTGCTCGTCCCCGCCATGGCCGCCCCATTGACCTCTCCTGATGCATGTTGCTTCGTTCTCTGTGAGCGGGCCGTCCTCAAGCTCGTCATGGTGTCGCCCGCATGGCCTCCTTCGACCCGAACGCACATCTGCTCGCCTGCGCACGCCCCGAGTTCCTAGTCGACCCTCCGTCCTTGGCCTCTACCATCGCTGCGTTTGTCCAGTTGGATATTCCAGCAAGTGGTGATGTTGTTCTATGGTGTTTGGCATTTGGCCACTCCAATTGTTCGTTGCAGCTCCTCTCTCCGGTGTGATGTGGTACTGCAATGATGCTGCGAACTCGAAGACTGAACAATCTCCGCTAAACCGGTGCTGACGAAGACAAAGACTGTCGGCAGTAATTCTAGTTCACCACCGACAACGAACACAGAACCCCGAGTTCTTTTTCCTGAGTCCCAAGACCGTTGTTCCCGAATACGGAGGCACCAACTTCCTCTCTTAACCCGAAGACATCGGCGACTTCCGCCACTTCACTTCTTCCCCGTGATCTTTCTCGGAATGTGCGATGTGAGGCCCCAACCCCTAAGCCAACACTATTTTATAAATGTTCCACGTAACTTGTTTTATTCCTTATCATGTGCATCCATCGAATCATATCATTTGTGTTGCATCGCATCGCATATCTCATGGTTGATCGGGTAATAGCGATTCACCTAAGAATTAAATATGGAATTGTGCGGGATTATTATTTCGTCTCGGTTACATTTAATTCTGCGTAGCGCACTCATGCCATGTTTATGACATGCTAATAACATTTAATATGCAGGATAGAAAAATAACTTGGACCTAATAATTGTTCGTCCGGACTCCGGTTCCGCTTAAATTGGATAAGTGCATTGCACCATCTCTATCATGTCATGCATATTATCCTAAGCATGCTGATTCTTTTGCGGTAGTAGTAAGTTTTGGATCCGTTGTTTGTTCCAGCATTTGTTTCTTCCCGGATAGGATCACGAAGTGGTGTTGTGAGAAACGACAAGTTCCTCAGATGATCTTCGACAATCTTTAGCAGGTAATAATTTCCCCACTCCTGTCTCTGTCGGAGTCTTTTGCCCATTTTACTTTGCTTTCTCTCTTATGCTAGCCTTGAGTTGCGTTCTTGTCACGTGTCATATCCACATATTGCCTCCACCACCCTCCTAGAGCTGTTGTTTGGTTATCGAGTCTGCCTTGCCGTTATATCTCGTTTCGCCATGGTTATCTTATCGGGTTATCTGTTGAGTTTTTGGGAGGTTATCACATGCTATATTTAGTTGTTGGAGATACTCATGCTTTACTTAATTGTTAACAACTAAATTTGTAAGCAGTGACATCTGTGAGCCCCTTTGCGAAAGCATCGGATCTTTGTCTCGCTAATGTCTCCTAGGACCCAAGTTCTTGTTATCTGTTCCGAGTTTGAGCTCTCTACCCGTGCGTGGGGATTCACTGGGACCCCCCCTCACCCATTTTATTTTCTCAAGTCAGTTGAAAAGGGGGCCACAAGCTTGGTTTTATTTTCCTATGCCATGTATGACATGTTTTACTTACTGTTGCCTTCGGGTATTTACATTCTTTTGCCTTCGGGTTTATATATTATGTATTGTACCTTGCGGGACGTTTAGCGAACCGTGTGGTTTGCACACCTAGCCGTCAGTGCAACCCCTGAGTCCACCTCGAAGTACGGCCGGACTTTGTTACGGGTAGCTTAGTGGGGTGGCCCCCCAAGACTTTTTTGTTGAACTGGGAATGGTCTTGTTGTGAGACTCCGCCGTAATTAAGCGGGTTCGAGCATGCGTATGGTTATATTTGAGCAACCCTTGCATGGTGTACATCTTATCGATAAGCCGTGTTCGTGGTTATGGACGACTTGGAGCTGTTTAACTTGATCATAGAACAAATTACACCTTTATGTTGCTGCTAATAATCTGTTAATAACTTGCGTAGTAATTTAACATTACTACAACTGATAGCTAATAAAATTTGTCAATCGTGTGAAAAGTACCTTTGTAAGTACTTCCTTTGCGAAGGGGGAAACACATCGGTTGGGTTATGTTTGCAGAGTATAGAACTGTTAGTTTATGCGCTCTTTTTTCTATTTCCAGCACATGTAAGTTGTGAGTGTCTCTATAGGTTTTTAGTGCTTACACGTTGCCGCTTAATCCTACCATATTGCCTATGACGTACTCTTGCGTCCTCTAAGTCTCATGCGTACCTCAAGTACAAATGACGACTGGTTGACGAATGCTTATACGTCTTGAAGTCTTGTTAAGCACGCGCCCGTATTTATTGCTGCTTTGGAACAATACCGGGCAGGTATGAAGACAAGTGCGATGAAGACGATGTTAGAAAGTTTACCCTTTCGGCTTGGCCTGGGCAGGGTTATGAACGCCACCGGTTATCTTCAGAACTCTTAGTACAATTTGTATCTTGTATGTACTCAGATGTATTGGATCTTCTGTATAATTTGGATCTTTGTATTGTACATTTGTATTCTTGACTCACTGGAGTCGTTTTTGTAATATATGTTTCTCGTGGGCTCTATTGTAAACCTATTGTAATGTTACTGCTCGTGGTAATTCCTCTGGCATTACGTGTGTGATTCGTCGCGCACGTCGTGTCGGAGGGCGTCTCAGAATCGATATGTGCGGATTTCGGTGGAATCGCTGGAATCCTCATGGTACGGGGCGCCACACTTTGTGAAGTAGCTCGCATGGGGTTGCCGGAGCTTTTATTGGGCTTGAAATCCCGCCGGCCCCCAAATATCTATCGAGACCGCTATCGAGGGCGTCGGTGGAGATGATACTTCTGAAGGTCCGAGTTGGAGGGTGGCGACTGCTGGTAGGGGCGGAGACAAATTCATTGGTACGAGACATTTATTTTTGAAATGGGAGCTTAGTCATAGCCTCTATATTAAAGTGATGCACACAACTTTACTTTATTTCATAAGGTCCATTATCAAGTTGCAAATATCAAGCGACGCGGCTAGGGTTTCCCCGTGACGCCCCGCTCGAGCGATGCGGAGGTCGGACCTGTATCTTCGGGTCAAGTGGAGAAATGGAAGTCTCCCCTGCACGGGACCACATTCTATCTCCCTCTTTCCTTATAGATTTTGCTAAACCTAGATTCTCTCTCACCCACACTACTACATCTTGTTCTAAAATTAAAAACCTATGTAGACTTTGAACCAGAAAATTAATTTGCAAAACATTTGAATGTTTGAGTTCCTAATAAATGGAGCTTCAAAATGAGACCAATATTGAATATATTTTGATATTTTCAGAAAATCGACTTTGAAACATGATAAAACTTAGTGTAACTTGATGATATTTCCTCTGAAACATTTCGTTTCACCATGTTTCAAATTGGTTTATTAGAGTTATAAAGTATTTTGCAACTGTCTTAATTAGAGTCCAATTCGGAGAAATGTTTTTAGTATCAAGATTTATTGAATTTCATTGTGTAACATCATGTTTAATGTGTTTCATAATTCAATTTTTTTTATTTTGTCAAAATAAACTTTTTTAGGCTTGTTTAAGAGATATCATCGAAAGAAATACACATATTTAAACAGATTGTTAAGCAAGTATATATTTCCGTAAATATGGCTATTTCAAATTTCACAGTAGAAATTAAATCCATGTATAAAAAATGAGAGAGATGATGTGAAGTACACATGCATGCAAATATTCTAGGGAAATTCTACGAAGAGGCGCCGCACCGGCTGCTCTTTCATGGAGAAAATTGCACATTCCACCACCTCCTATACACTGTGTTGCGCAAACCACCACATCCACGGGATTTTTGCATATTCCACCAGGTCTTGCTATAATGAGTTGCAGCAAGGATAATTTTGAGTTTAACTTCATTGGCGTCAAATTCAAAGTGGACACATTTAGACAAACTAACTATCATCAAGTCCAGCAAACTCCCAACTTTAGCCTACGAACAAATTGTTATGTTTGTTTGAGAATTAATTTTTTTTTAGCTCAGGCTATATGGAGGCTATTTATTTGAACCTTGGAAAATTTAAGTTAAAACATTTCACAAGAATTGAAAAATACCAAGGTATAGGAAAAATTTAAGTTTATGCAATGATAGAATTCAACAATTTCTACGTCTGGATATTTTTTCTGGAAATTTTTAATACTTTCAAATCAAAAAAAAATTAAAAAAAATGAAGGCTTCACCGGTCGCCGCACAAGCCAGCAGATCTGGCCACCGTTGCACACCATGACCACCTAGACTGCCTGCATGCCTGCACTTCCACCACCACCTAGACTGCCCGCATGCCTGCACTTCCACCACCACTCGACACACACCACCGCATCCACCTCCATTAATTGCCGGAAGAGACGACCGCCTCCCATGTTGCGCCACCGCTAGATCTTGGGGCGCCGCCCCGGCTTGTCGGATGTGCTATGTGCATGCGCACAAATCATACGCCCCCGGCCCCTATGGAGATGAGGGTCGCCGCCACCGTGACAAGGCCCGGCGGTAGCGGTAACACGGAGAGGCCACGATGAGGCTGCCGGCGCTAGGGTTTTGATGGCCCCAGTTTGTCCCATAGCGAACTGGGAGCCCCGTCTGACTCATCTCTCGATCACAAATTGTAGTGCGGCAAGACTCCGGAAAAAAAAAGTCTCAAGGGGAAAATAAACCCCAGGCTACATTTATGGTTTATCTGTTCATATTCTCTTTTATAAATCATACTAATATATTGAAGTGTAATGTTTATTATCTTCTTATATGGCTGCACCATGTCAAAAATATTTGCATCCACTTGGCTAAAACAGCGCCGCGTTGTATTTTTGTTGTTAGGCTAGCTATTAATAGGGAATTAGACTTGGTTGCAACTCATTAGAGCAAGACCTGGTGGAATGTGCAAAATTTCCATGAACCTTGTGATATGTGCAATGCTATGAGCTGGACCTGGTGGAATGTGCAATTTCCTCTCTTTCATGCGACGCTTTAGGATTCACGAAAAACGATCGCTCCTCTTACTCAGCTGACACCTTATCTCTTCGACCCAACCCACCCGCTCCTTCCAAACTAATCCTCCACAATTTTCTCCGAACCACATAATCTCTTCCTCTCTCTTTTCTCTCTCCCCGGAGAAGATGCGCCAGGCGGAGAGGCCAGAAAGCCGTCGGAAGGAGGGGGGCCGCTGCCGCTGCAGAACGCGGGGAGGAGATGTCGGTCGGCAGCGCGTGCACTCCACCGACGATTATTCAGCATCGGCCTGCCGCCGACGAGCGCGAGAAGGAGGCATCCGTCAGCAGCGCTGGACTCCACCGACGAGCACAAGGCGCGGAGCCTGCCAATGACAAGCACGAGGAGGAGGTCCCCGTCGGAAGGGCGGGATGCCCCGACAAGCACACGACGCGGAGCCTGCCGCCGATGAGCGTGGAGATGAGTCCTCCGTCGGCAGCGCGGGGGACTCCACCGACGAGGACACAGCACGGAGCCCGCCGCCGACGAGCGCAAGGAGGAGGCGCCGGTCGGAAGGCCGGGGATTCCGCCGCCGACAATCACGCAAGGAGGCCACAGGAAACAAGCGCGAGGCGTTCGTCGCTGGCAAGGGGGCGCCGCCGCCAACGAGGATGTGTCCATTCTTAGTGCAGGGGAGGCGCCTGCCGAGCATGCCAAGGACGGCTGCATCGATGAGTACGTAGGAGCGAGCACACAGCCATAATCTGGTTTTTGTTGGGTTTTATCCAGTGATTTTGGTGAACATTCTAGTTTCATGTGTAGCCATTTTTTTTGGAGGACAAAAAATTCATCACACCCTCAACTATTTGAAGTCTGCCGATTAGCAAGCAACCTCACTATTTTTGCAAAAAGAATCTGGTAGCTAAGCGGTGGAAATTTTGCAGAAATAAGAATCTGGTAGCTAAGCGGTGGAAATTTGGTAGTTAGGAAATAAGAACCTGTCAGCTAAGCACTGAAAATTTGGCAGAATTTTTTGGCAAATAGGCACACTGAGAATTTTGCAATTACTAGTATAATTTTGGCAATTAGTTAAAATTAACTTTTAGGCACTATAAACTTGGCAGCTAGGTAAAATTAACTTGGCGACTTGGCACTAAATAACCAGTGACATTATTACATTGTAAAAATATGTTAAGTACGTTTATTTTTTCTGGCAATCAAGTGCAATTTATTTGGCAATTGTTCATGTATAATGTGTGCCAGTGTATTTTGTAGTTGTAGGCTTTTCACGTTGGTTTGAACTTTGAAGTGGCGACCAAATGTAATGTGTCTGACAACTATTCATCTGTTTGCTGGCAAGTGTATTATCTCAGTTAGTACTACGAGTGTGACTATGCTAGCCTACGACACCATGTAGCAGCCTTTTTCAAAGTTTTTCTGCGCCATGTGAGGACAACAATATGCATGCAGTATTTTTTCTACATAGACCTGAGCTAGTGGGCGACAGCCTGTCAGAGCTAGTGGGCCGTGATAGTTTATCAGGAAGGAGGAGCATGCCGCCGCACGGATCAAGATATATGCGGCGCCGCTAGGTAGTGCAGTTCAATATTCTATTGTATGCTAATACCAAATCAATCAAATGAAACTGGATGGTGGAGACGTGCACGGGAGGTCCCGTGCAAGCTAAAAATGCTGCTCCTGGTCAAGTGCCTAGGAACTTGTTTTGTTCCTATAGAGTTTGTCATTCTATTCATGTGTCTTGGCCTCTCTCTGTTCTTTCTCGATTCTTTCTATAGCAGCGACTAGTTCATTTTGGGCACTCTCTTTGTGATGCATTATAAAGAGGAACGTAGCGGCCAGGTTTGCACGCACTCAACACTACACAATAATCCTTAGCTAACTCTAGAAGTTGCTTATATGAGCAAACATGAAAAACAGAGAAATCAAGGATATTAGTCATAGTCATACCTAGTAGTACCATGGGTAGCACCTCAGAGAACTCCTGTCGGGGCTATTTCGCTACACTGACGAACACTTTATTTTGCATCAGTAGAAACTTCCCTCAGGTCTATTGAGCAATCCTTCTTTAAAGGTCGCTATCATCGACAAGTGACTACGTGTCACAACAGGACATCACTGATATATTCCTTCTTCCGATGTCCACCTATGGCCCGCCTATCGCCATTTTTTTCTAGCTTCTACGGGGTTTAATATGGATTTTGCTGTATGACCCAGTTGATGACCAGACCTCTGGCTTGTGTCACTACTGGTAGTTACCTACTTAAATAGTAAGTTTATAGATTAACAATGATTATCGATTATCCAAAACAAGTAGGGAGGGAGGAAGAAACACACTCTAAATTTATTACAAGATTACACATTAACCACAACAAGTGTAATATAAATAAAACACTAGAACACAATCATATTACCAATCTTCATAAACTAGCTTCCCTCGCCCCTCCTCCAAAGTTGTGCCCAAACCTACTTCGATGCACGCACCGCCATTTTCTTTGTAGTTCTATGCAAATGAAATTTCTAAGATGTGGTGCCCCTCTTCTAGGATTCTCATCTCCTTATGTAACATGTGATCTCTGTTAACAAGATAGATGGTTATCGTATGCATACAGTTGTCGATGATGAGGTAGTACACCTTTGGGATGGTGGTGTAACGGTCAGGAACCCATGCCGTTACAGCGACCTCCGAGATCTCCGTGCGCACGACCCACATCCTATCACCGCCAAGGTTGTTGATGATTAGGTCAACCCACTACTAGAAAAAAGGTTACCCGTGGCACACCTATTTTTGCTATCCGTGGAGCCCATCCCATGCACCACGGATAGCGCACCACTATTAACAAATAGGTGTGGTGCATTGTTTGGTGCACCAAGGGTATTGCATATAGCCGTGGCCAGTGGCAGGCACAAAATTTTGACAATAGGTGTTCAAAATTAATAATAATTATCTCAAATTAGTGAATGTAAATAGTATTTGACCCCATGAGACTACAATGCACTTGTTCTAACCAACAACACCAATAGGTGCTAATGTAACAACATGCCTAGTATTTTATACAAAACATACTAGAGTTGATGACTCTACCACTAGGTTAAAATAAATTTGCAAAAAATTGGGTATTTAGCTGAATACC
This sequence comes from Lolium rigidum, assembly GCF_022539505.1. Taxonomy (NCBI): domain Eukaryota; kingdom Viridiplantae; phylum Streptophyta; class Magnoliopsida; order Poales; family Poaceae; genus Lolium; species Lolium rigidum. Next base: position 279,371,444 of record NC_061510.1, read on the forward strand.
CATGATACTACATGTGCCCGCCCGTGGCCGTGGCATACCACCTGGTGCTCCACGGTTAGTGAAAACCGAGGCGCCGATATATTTTTGATTTTTTTCTGATCCTTTTTATTTCGTTCTCTGCGCCAACATGATCCGCATTGTGGCGGCGGTGGCTCCGCGTTGTGGACCGCCGGTGTGGTTAGGAAGAGGCATGACGTTTGGAAGAGACGAGGATCACAAGTCAGGAGCAGGAGCAGGAGGTTAGGAGGTGGAGCAAGAGGAGTAGCCAGAGGAGGAGGTCAGGAGGCAGCGCAGGAGTAGTAGCCGAAGCAGGAGGCCGGGAGGCGGCGCAGGAGCACGAGCCTGTCAGGAGGAGGAGAAGGCGGAGGTCCATGATGAGCTAGCGGAAGAGCAGACAAGGGCGGCACAATTTATGAAGAAGGAGCAGTGCGCCGACGATGGAAGACCTTGGGGCGATTCCTTGAGACAACTCTAATTTTCTTTTTGACTCTATGGATTCTAAAAAATAGATAAATGGCCATAAGTTGTTGAATTCGAATGTAGCTTTTTCCGTAGATACTTTATCATATAAAAAACTTTTTCATCCGAGGTCGTATGCAAAATCTTTTTACCAAAATATAACATATTTTTGCAAAATTTGTTGAAATCCAAGTTTGTTATTTTTCCGAATAAATATATTATGTAGCATAACTAAATCTCAAGGATTTTAAATTTTTAAGTTTCTATAATTTTTTTCAAAACTGAAAAGGTGATCCAGCACCAACACCCCGTGCGCCACAGGTGGTGTCACAAATTTTAAATTTTAATTTCTCATTTAGCCGTGGCGCACCACATACATATGGTCCATGGGTATCAAATATACCAGTGGCCACCACATACAAGTGCGCCACGGCTAAGTGTGGCCACCGATTGTAGTCTAGATTAGAAATACCCGTGGCATACCATTTTTAACTGTGTACCACGACTAAGTTTGCACCCATGACGCACCAGTTTCCGGTGTGCCATGAGTATGTACCCGTAGCTCACCACAGTCGCAATGTGCCATGGGTAAGCAAATTACATATAGATGTTTTCCTAATAGTGACCACTATCTTCTTGGTCTATATAGGGGCCGTAGAAGTTAGCCAGCATAGGTTGCTAGTTGGGTTGATTTCAGCCATGTTATGGACACTGAATGGGATTGAGAATGGGGAAGGCTAGCTGTGTGAATTTGCTTTGAAGTGGTAAAGAAAAAATACAAGAACGGCAGCTCGGTATCTCGTAAATGGCCTTCGGTATCAGCACACGTCAGTGATGATCCCCGATGCTCCCTCAGTCATCTAGACATTTAAGGGGCTCATACCAAACATAATATTTGTATTTGTTGAAAGGGAATTAGGATGACATTTAATTGTAATGTTTGCAAGAATAGGACAATTTCGAGGACCTGGGGCGAGACTACAATTCAGGGCCCTTAATGTAACTATTAAAATAATAATTAAGTATTATATATCTGTTAAGAGTATATATCTAAATTATATTCAAGTGCATATTTGTTAATTTAGCGAAGTCTCAGCAACTCAACCTCTCGCCTCTCACCTCTCGACTAGCATTTGTGGCAACAATAGGACCATCAATTAGTCATCTCTCGCTTGTCCAGAAAATAATTAAACAATATGCTAGCGCCCAATAAAGAAAAATTAGGTTCGTACCTATTCATTTGAGCTTTGCCAACTACTTCCTCTCTACAAAATTAAGTGACTCCAATTTTCTAGGTTCACGTGTAACTATATGCTAAAACGTGTTCATATACATGTGAATCTAGAAAAATCTAAATCACCTAATTTGATACAGATGAACTATTGGAAATCAGCGCTCAGCGAAAAAGGAAATGCGCCAGTTTTTATTGAGCAGGAAAATTCGTGAATGGTGTTGCATCTTTTCTTGAGAATCCCGTGTTGGATTTGCTGGATCGATCGGTCTCTAGCCATGGGCTTGACCCCATTTAATCCCTGGCATGTGAAAAAACGAAGCTAACCTAGGCCCATCTAATCAAAGGTAAAAAGGGCCCAATGTTAGCTCACTGGATAAGGCTTCCTCTTGTTCCTCGAGTCAGTTGTATTGTACGATAGAAATTTTCCTCTTAGCTTCTCTAATGGTGCCGCCGTCCGCTGCAACCTATGAATAGCTAGCTGTGACTTGGGCCCCCCTTGGTTCCAGGGGCCCGGGGCGCCCGCCCCTCCCGCCCCCCCTCGGGCCGGCCCTGGGCATATAGAACCGATCGTCAGAAAATATATCCTCTCCGACATCCCTCCCTCAGTCATCTGGACATTTAAGGGGCTCGTACCAAACATAATTTTTCTATTTCTTGAAATTTTGTGGGAATTAGGATGACATTTACTTGTAATGTCCGCTAGAATCAAGTCATTGACTGGCATATAGACCGATCGTCACAAAATATATCATCTCTGACGTCCCCTTGTTATGTGTACATTTACTTATATCTTTTTTCTGAAATAAATACGGTAGGGTAAGTCCCTACAGTGATTTTGTAATAATAAGAATCTAAATCTGCGTTTGTGGGGACTTAAACCTGGGTGGTTGGGTTGTACTTATATGATGTTGTTAGAAATATGCCCTAGAGGAAATAATAATTTTTTTATTATCATATTTCTTGTTTAAGATACATATTTATTTTGATACTAGAATTATGTTAACCGGAAATGTAATACATGTGTGGTTTCATAAACAACACCGCGTCCCTAGAAGCCTCTACTAGACTAGTCCGTTGGCTAATGATGGTTAAGGTTTTCTAACCATAAACATGTGTTTTCAATTAACAACGAAGTCATGTTGTTAGGAGAATGACGTGATTGATGTGACCTAACTAAGCGAAGCAATAAGATTGTATATATCAATGTTCAAATTTCCGTAGTTTTCAATGTCAAATATACAAATCCTTAGACCATGAGATTATGTCACTCCCTAGCACCGCGTTGCCAAGAGGGCATAAAACTCACTTCATAATTGGGTTATCGAAAAGGTGCATTTGGGTATCTCATAAAGTGCTTGTAGAGTTGCATGTATCAAGACTATGATTTTTTTAATCCGTGTGACACAGAGATATACTTCAACCCTAGCCGTCATGCCCCTTGCTAGCCCTCTTCTTCCTCCTCCTCTACTGCACGCACGTGAAGCCCTGTTTGGGAGATATTCCACCATAGACACCACCGCCATCGCCGCTGGTTGTAGATTCCATCTACCTCTCCACCATAATTAATTACTAGATCAAGAAGGAGGTGACGGTGTTGTGCTGTACGTATGCATAATTCGGAGGCGCCGTTCGTTGCACCGTTGATTGGATTGGATTACGAGGAGGAAATCTACATTGACTGCATTATTAACGCTTTCTCTTAGTGATGTACAAGAGTATGTAGTTCGTAATATCTTTCTCGTTTCTTGCATCTTCATAAATTAGATCTTGGATCTTGGCTCTGTCTAGATTGGATCTTGATTTCATTCGCATCCTGTAGTAATTTTTTTGTATTCTATGATGTGAATGCTATCAACTGCTTGTTCTGTCCAAGTTCAAATACAAATATCTATTGTTATATGGTGTTACAATATTGTTTGAATCCATAAAAATTATAACATAACTATTGAGTTTCTAAAACATGAAATCATAGTTCAGAATACTTAATATGCCAAGAGTAGATACATACCTTTTCACATACACAACATAAGTAATATATTATAGTCACATCAAATCAAGTTATAAACGTTGTAATTGTCACATATCCATCATATCTTTAATGTTATTCGCTTTAAAAATCCAAAATGGTGATATCAAAAATACTATATTAGTTGAGGAGTTATAATTATGAAAAAATGTAATCTAAATAATTGTGAAAGTACATTCGGAAGTTTTAATGTTAGAAATCCATAAAGCCTTCCAGTATACAGTAGGTCTCTCAAAATTATATCATATTTGTTGGATTGGTAATAAAAAAAATTCAAAGTTCTAAGTCAAGGCCTAGACAGTCGTTGTAAAATAGATATATGAGTAAAGCTATATAAACCCTAAAAACAGGTTCATAACAAAGACCTATACATACACCCCAAGTTATAATCCCGAATCACTATATAAAATTTCAAATTAAATTTAGAGTAAAAACAAAAAAATGACGTAATGATATTGTCAAACATTTGATAATATTCGTTATAACAGGGCAGGACACTCGACCACAAGCGTCTGTAAAGGCCCGTTAGAACAAATATCTTCTCCGACTTCCACTTGTAGTCGCCTGACAGAAACTGTGTATGTTTCTTATATGTTGTTTGTTCTATGCAAGTTCAACCACCAATCTGTATTGGTATATGTTATTACAATATTGCTTGAAGCCGTATTTGGTGTGTAAAACGTGAACTCATAGTTCAAGACATACTTAATATGCCTAGAGTAGTAGCTGCATGATTTTTTACATACACCACATAAGGAATAGCTTATAATCGATCACTTCAAATCAAGTTATAAAAGTTTCACTGGTCACATATCCAATAAATCTTACACTTTTGATCCCTTCAGAAAATCGAAAATAAGGATAGTACTAAAAAACTATAATGGCTATATATGTCCACTGACGGTCTTGTCGAAACGTCTGCTAGTCTGTCATTTCCTGTGAAAGTCTATTGTAAGTGGATGTTGCTAATTTGTTTTTTTTATATATAAGAAGGACTTGCTGAAAATTTTACCCCATCGCCTCCTTGCTAGGACCTATCCAAAACCATAAGAGCTCCTCTCGTAGCTCATGCGGGTTCTGCCTCCCGCTAGAAGTCAAGCTCACCGGCCCGTACAAAGGAGAGGCACGTTGGCTTTGATCTGCCGGTTTGATGCGCCTCCTACACATGCACAAAGAAGCATCTATACCGGAATTAGGTCCCGTGTTTTCCACAACTGCCGGATTTGCGCGCGCCACCGATGCAGAGGAGGGGCACCTTTTCATCACGCCACATATTTTACGCGCACCCTACTCCGAAACCTCCGATCTCCTGTCCCAAGATACCACACTTGTCTCGGCCGCCAAATTTGTGCTTGCCGACTGGCGTGGAGGAGAGGCACCTCACCATCGCCCTGCTAGTTTTCCGTGCATTTTCCCGTCCTCCTCTCGGCTTGTATGAACCTCTTGGACCAGTTGTTGTGATGTTGACATGCAAATGGATTAGTTAGATAATATTTGTTTTATGAATTTTGTGTTAACATGCTAGAGTTTTATTAAAGTATTTTAGTATTTTGGGTCATTTCTATGGTTACATATTGTTAATTGGCATGTTATTAAGTTTAGTTTCATGCCAAATTCTGATGTTATATTTAGCATAGTTCATTTCATGTTAAATCTAATTAACAAGCCACATTATTATTATTCTATAGTTAATATAGTTCATTTACACATTACAATTAATTATCATTAAATGTTCTTATGGTAGTTATAATATTTTACTTGCATTCCACACTTTTATATTATACTCCAAAATTATCATGAGCCTACTTTAGTAGAGTTTAGCCATCTACAAAATTATTTTTATCCAAAATATGATCAAAACATGAGCCTAATTTGATGACGTTGTAAAGAGTTGTTCGAATAGAAAGTAGGGCAAAGCTGGGGAAGTTATTGACACAACACAACATTCTGGTGTTTCTAGAGATGAATGTTAGATGATTTTGAAGATCTACCAAGAAGAACAACTAAGAAGGATTAGTGTAGGATATTGATGTAAATTTTTATTTGGCTTGTTCTTTGATATATTTTTTGATCAAAATGTTCATTCATGTGTGCACTGTGTCGAAACGTCCGGGCATCTCAAGTAGTTGCCAAAAATAAACCGTCTGTATATGCTTGATCCAGTGTTCCAGTGTTCCGGTACATTTCCGGATTGTTTCATTTTTCCAGAGTATAAACAGAGACTCCGGGATCTATTCCAAGTACTCAAAGGCTCCTAATTGATGGGCGACCAGCCTGTCAGAGAAGGGACTTAAGCATCCTTCATCGACAATGAGCTCTATACTAGACCAGTGCATGTATTTGCCTCAAACTCTTTTCCTTGCCGCCACCATAGGTGTTGTATTTATTTGCATGGCGTAGACATTGGTGCCAGCAACTTGGGCACCATTGAGGTTTCGGGGAAGGATTCGTGGTGCATATTTTAAGATATTCCTAAGTGAGGTTTCTCATTGTGGATTATGGAGGACCAATTCGCAAGAATTCACCAATCAAGCAAAATCAAGCAAGTTGTTCCAAATTGAGGCAAATATGATCCTCATCATCCAGATCAAGTCTAATATGTGCAAGGCAATCCTTTTACCGTTCTTAAGGTGGTTATTTGGGAGACAAGGCTATAGGATTGATACCTGTACTATCAAGGGGCTATTGAGTGAGTATTTGATCGCATTGTTTGTAGACAGCTCAAATCCTTGCAATCTTCACAGTATATTTCTTGGTTATTATTTTGATTTTCTCCATGTGAGGTTTTAGAACTTGTGTCTATGTTCATGACAAGCTCAAGTTCATCAAAAATAGATTTTGTATGAAAAGCTAGTCATATTAATATGTTTGGAGGTTTTACCGATACATCATATGTAGAGAGGTCAAACCTTTCATCTTATGCTTTTATCCTCCTTTGTTGGACTATGATGTTTTTGTTTTGATGTTCCTTTCAGTTTCGGAGACCGGAAATTTCAGCACTCCTTCCCCCGAAAGTTCTGGGTGGGGAAATTTGTGTAGGGACCATAAATTCTGGCTCTCGCACTCTAGGGTTGTAATGGTTGGATTTGAGAACCTAGGAAGGGGGCCTTCTTTCCCGATGGTCCCCAAGCTCTTGAGCACGGCTTTTCTCTCCATTGTTGACCCTCTTACGGTCATGTTATCTCTCAGTCCCTCCAATGATTCTTGCGTCTATTTGAGGGGAAATAGAGATGAGGACTAGATATACATCTTCTCCAATCAATATCGTACTGAGGGAATCCATTGTATCCATATCTTGGAGAATATTTTTTCTCCTCCTTTGTTCTCCACATCATATTTCTCCATGGCATTAGCTGCTTGGATTTAGGAGAAAAGGACTCGAGCACTTGAGTCTTTTCCAGTATTGCATTGGTTGCATCGGTATGAGTTTTGTATGGAGAATCAGTTAGGTGAAAATAAGAAGCTTATTACTTTTGAGTACCCGCAGCTTGTTTCTCCTGGGGTTTTGGAAGACTAGAGAGTTGGTTGGTGTTTCCAGGGAGCTCAATCATTGTGGTGTAAAGTTCAGTGGAATTCTTAGAATCATCCAATTTAGTTGTGGATATTGGCCCAAATTTATTGTGTTGGTTTGCTGACCACTTTAAAGGGTTCTCTAGTCGATCGAGACACTTCCCTTTTGGTGGGAAGGCATAAGGAGAATACAGCGAACCATTGTGGCGTTTGGTGGGTAGCATTGTTCCTCCGCACTACGGTGGCTGACATTATTGAAGAGGCCATTCGTGCGGCCGCCCGCCCGCGCGAGCTCGATTGCGCGCTCCTCTTCGAAGCGCCGCGGCCACACTGGGCTGTTGAGCGCGTTCGATGGCAGGTTTCTCTCTGACAGCGTCATATGCTTCCGCTGCTCGGTGATGAGGGCGCGCAACTCCGGTCCTGCTGGTGGCACGGCGAAGCCGGCGATGGAGATGTGCCACCCGTGCGACAGCTTGTACTGTACTGGCACATGGATGCACTGCTTGTACAGTACGTCCGCCTCGTCGTACGTCAGTTGCAGTGAGCGGAGCACGCCGCCACCGCTGCCGCCGGCCTCGTCGTTGTGCGCCATCGCGTCAGTGGGGTGCGTGGGGGAGGTGGGTGTTTGGCGCGGCATCTGTGACAAAGGTTGTGGCGGCGGCTAGGGTTGGAAGACGGGGAAGAAGAGAGGTGCGCACCGGTGGAGTTTTAAGGGAGGTGGCGGACACGCATTGAAGGCGCGTGGGGGAGGTGGGTGGACGCCGCGTGACCAGTTGCCGCCCTCGTCGCCGCTTCGGTTTCCGCAAGGGAGACCATTAACGCTGACGACCAACCTTCCCGCGTCATTTCCAACGCGAACCATCGCGTCCTCTTACTGCCAAGGTGGCCCCACCCGCAAAAACCGACATGTCGCGAGACGCCGGCGCGCCCGATTCGTGCCCTTCGCAAAGGGGCCGGCATGGGGTTGCCAGAGTTTCTATTGGGCTCGAAATTGCGCCAACGCTTTTTGAGGCGCGCTGGTACGAGCCTATTTTCGATGCCGGCCGCCATAATGCTATCGGGGCCGCTATCGGAGCCGCCGGTGGAGATGCTCTTAGAAGGTAGGCTATCCGTACTCATAGTTGGTAAATACTGCGCCTCCTATTTTCCTCTCAGAGTTCTCTATACTTCGGTTAGTTTTCTTCAAACCATAAAAAATAGTGTTCACCAACTCTATCCCTGGTTAATTTCCAAATTATAAAAAATAGTGCTCACTAGGTAAACAATATAAACATATTGCCCCACTCTTTCCAAAAACAAGTAAACCTCTCCTTTAGCACCGTGTCACTAGCTACTACGTGTCAAGCGCACTTGTCAGTAGGTAAGGAAACAATTATGAGGGACATAGCGTCAAGTATGCAGTTTGTTAATATACTTCATCTTGCCATATTTTTTTCTCAAGCAATTGAAATAATAATGGAGGAAAAGAGCCAAAGAGGGTATCTCTGGTTAGGCTGGCATAGGGAGTCTGCAACCCGTCTCTAAAGAAATCCAATTATTCACAGGATAATGTCTTCAAATTTAAAAATCCTGAGTCGACAATTTGATAAACACGCAAGTTACTTAAAAGAATGGGCAAATAGTTTTAAACTTCGTAAGGAACATACTCATATTCTAATATCCATACTCATGCAAACATAAAACTTTGAAAATAAATAAATTCGACAACAGCAGCAACGATACATAGTACATGTATACTATGACAGTATACATTGGTTCTTATTGAAAATTAAAATAAATCATGTAGTTCTGAGAGTTTAATTATTTCCTTTTGCCTGAAAGAGATGAACATTTCCTACACGAATCCATGCGGAAGTGTAGTACGAGTCCGGGCCACTGGTCCTCTTTCCGATCCAGTAGAACCTGCACACGTCGGCGGGACATAAAAATAGTTCATCAGTCAATTTTTTTTTTCATTTAGGAAAGATACATACAAAGTGTAGCAGTTAAATTAAGTAAAAAAGTATTTACTATGAAACTAAGGACGTACTATATCTAGAATATACTTTTGACCTGCATATGCATACATATACATAAATCTATATCGCCCTATATGATGTTGTATTAATAAACTCTAACCTAACGATCAATTAAGTAAAAAAAAATTCCACCCGTGATAATACTACCAGATTGTAGATATTTATCAAGACAACGACTTCCAAGTTGAGAAGGTGTTGCAAATGTAAAAATTCATCATGACAATTGGAGGTGGTGCATTTTGTAGTGAAGTTCTTCCCCAAATAATAGAATACAACAGAGTGAACGTAGTTTCAGGTATTGAACACCGCTAACAGATAATATCATGTATAGTAAGGAAAAACTGTGTGGTTTACCTGAAGTATTACTTGAATTTGCATCCCCTGTCCTTTGTCTTTTAGTGGTCTGTCTATAATCTGCAGACATAATAGTCAGAATAAGTTAGTAATCAGGCTCTAATTCCAAATAACCTAACTAAAGCTGCGATGTAATATTATACTGATTGTTAAAATCAATGCTAGCAAATTTATTCTCATAAAAGAGTTTTACATATCTTGTGGGATGAGCTTGGATGCGAAATTATTCGAAACATAATCAAGGTAAATATGGTTAGGATGTCCAAATGTAGAACACAAGCTAAAAGTTAAGTTATATCCAGTAAGGAAAAAATATTGTACAGAAAATGGTTACTTGAAGTTTTGCTTGTGAAATTAAGTAAATTTTAGATAACAAGCTTCTATGCCATTGACAAGCGCTCCAATGGTTCATTTGCCAACCAATAAAGATTTAGTGCATATATACCAAGCACAAACAAGTTCTAGTGCTTATTTTCCACCACCATGAGTTACCATGTCTCGGCTTCCCTATCACCTATCAGTCTAGCTGCAAATTCCTAGTTTACCTCACTTGAGAATATAAGAATGAGAAAAAGCAAATTGAACCCGCACCACTCTCCCAGGGTCCACCCACGCTTGCGGACCATGGCAAGGAAGACACATCATGGGGCACCGCTTCACACAGAGCCGAGCAGATCATTCCTCAACGAAACTAGGTCAGATTGCCAGCCAATAACAAGTAGCACTTCCCCAGCGTGAAGACTTTGTACAAAGTTTTCGCCTACTCGACTCCTTTGATGGCAACAATCAGATGCTACATCTCTAATTATTTTTTTGGCCCCAAAAATTAATTCAGTAAAGAATTTTCCTATTAACCCGTGTTTGTGTGCATACATATTTATGCACTTTAGTCCCGCTGATGATCGGATTTCGGACAACCTAGGCCGGAAGAATAGAGTGCCATGCATGGCATTGGAGAGGACATCCGGCGTTCGCTAGTTGTGCACATGCCGGGTTCTGAACTTCAATCAAGTTGCATTGGGATTTTGCATGCGGCATGAGCACATGACGCGTGCGGCATCTACACAGCTCACCCCAAGCAGCTAGCGCTACCAGAAACTCATCCCATACCCATCCAAGTGAGGAATTCATGGCTGCATGCATCAATGTCCACCCAAAAACGATCCACGGCGTATAAGCAGTTGCACGCATGCATGCATGATGCATGGATCAGATCAGCCAGTGTTTGCTACGTGAATCAATGAGGTTACGTCGATTAAAATTTCCACGTGCAAATAGAGGCAAGAAGCAGTCAATTTTTTCTAGACACATTTTTCATTTCTTGCTCATTTGCCACATAGGTCAAAGCAGTTATTTTGGCCTCTTAACAGAACTCTAGACTAACACAGTGGTATATATGACACACTAAAATTTATCGTGTTTGGATATAAGCACTGGAGCTTTGTTGGATGGCAAATGAGAAATTGCAGCACTTGTCAATGGTATAGAAGCAATTTTCTCCAAGTTTGATGCACATGTTACAGTAAAGTTCAAGAAGTATATTTATGTGAAACAGTACACTTGCAACAAATCAGTAAGTCCAAGCAGCTGAAAAGGAACCATGTAATCTTATGGATGATAGTTCAGTGGACAAAAAGTAATAAATAAAACATAAAGTATTCGAAAACACGGATCGAACAACACATACCATGATCAGTACTTGTAGTACCAGCTGATCTCTGCAACCCAAAAGGAAAACATATCAACTTAAAACTTCACAGGGAAAATATAGTTTATATAATTATTATATGCTTAAAAATGAAGTATCTAGGCACCTTTTTGTTGACGACCTTCCCTTTTACGGTTCCATAATTTAAAAATTCGAGAACGTTGAGTTTGGAGCGGAAGGGTCCTTCATACTCATTATGATAGAAGTACTGGAATAAAAAAAACACAATATATTGCATTTAACATATATGCAAAAGTATAAGTTTGTATGGGTGTAAGGATGCACATATAAATACAAAATGTAAAAGTAGCAATAACAATAAAAATCAGAAAATATACTAGTAATACAGAACAAACAATATTTTTCTGTATGTGGGACAACTCAGAATCTTCGATACTTGTATTAACATATTTTTAGCGTATTTCATCCGAAAATTGTGTTAATTTTCATATACATGGTTGTTCAATAAGATAAGGAACAAGGTATTAAAAAGGGCAGATAAATCAAGTTTGCCTAGGTTGAAACTAGGATGTATCTGTTCTCCAGTGAGGTGCACAACCGCGAGTTGTTTTTGTCCATATTTATTGGATAACTTTGCAAAATATCAAATGGTTAATTCAGTGATGTAAAATAGTTTAACAACTCATCACAGATGCGTGTTCTAAAATACCTTGATCTGACGTGAGCTGATCATAAAAAAATGAGTTAGCTGTTAAATATCTCATAATTAAGGAGTCAGAAAATCACTATGTCTCCGGTTCCTACATATATTCTCGTAACTCATTCAGCTGACCAGAGAAAAAAAAGACTATATAACAATTTCACTTCAATTTAGTTTCACTCATTGTCGTTGCTCCATCCCTGGGCATATATTTAACTAACCCAGCTCAGTAGTTATGGAAACCTTTTCTTGTATCAGTGCAATTCTCCCAAACTTCAGTTCACCTTGCCATATGCATATTGCATGTTCAGGTGTTTCATTCTAATAAGAATAGGCACTTCACACACAAAATCAGGCCGATCACATGCTGAACCTTGATAATGTTCCGCGCAATATTAAGCATAATGTACATTTTTATGCACAAGTAGAATAGACATGCAATATTTGTATCTCTTCTTTGCCAGATTATTAGTAAAAGTACCGTCAGTTCCTATAGAGGTAGAATATATAGATATGAGTGCCGTTTTTACTGTTCAGGCACGGTCGGAAATTTTCTCAAAGGTCTTTCTAAATTGATTATACACAACAAGTATATTTTTATAACGGACATCTTTAAAAAAAATAGTAGATATTTTGCTCTATATACCCTTCTAGAATACATATTGTGGATGAGAGCTGTCCACATTCTATTTTTTTCGCTTATGTTTGACCTGTTCTATTGCAATTTCTCTTTTTAAGGTACTTACTTGTTTTACTAGCTAATTATATGAGTGATTTATGCATAAATAGTACTACGGATGAGAGCTATGCACAGTTCCTCTTCTATGGTTCGTCTTGTTCTATTGTAATTTATAACAGAGTCCTTACTATTTTACTAGCTAGTACGAGGGACAAAGGGAAGGACTCCATCAAATGACATTGGATGACAAGCACAATGTCACATAAACGTTACAGTTTATGGGCTCACACGGCATAGATGTGATTCTCTTGTTGTCTCCTTGTCCGACGCCTGGCCGCGCATTATGCACCACCTTTTTTTGGGGTACGAATACGATGCGGTGTGCAACAGGAGACTCCTATGTTGCTCCCGGTGTCCTAATTTAATCCCATGTTTCCAGCGAGCATTGCACTATACAGGAATGGCGGACTTGTCCCTTCAAACCAATCTACAAGAAGCTGAGCTTTTGATAAATTGGCATCACATACAACTACGGGAACATTTGGGTGGAGCTTCAAGAACACTGGCGGAGAAGTGAGATAACCTAGCTGGCATCCAGGAAGGATGTTAGCAACACAACGGATAGTCATGAGTTTTTTTCTTTCTGTCTATTCACCTACAACTACCCGCTATCATGAAGTATCAACAACAGAAGTGTCCTAGAGGCTAGAGTTGAATTGAGTTGAATAGACTTCTACCACAGAAGATTGAAAAGTCCACCAGATTAGAAGAGAAACCACACAATATTATTTTTCATAAAAAAACGAGATCTAATTTATCCTCAGGCTCATCATAAAAAAAGACGTATGTTATGAGATGGTTAATACATAGTAAAATAATGATTTTATAAATAAAGCATGTCTGAGTGCATCAGAAAATGAATATACGAACCTTGTCAGATTTCTTCCCATCTGATCTAAAGGTTTTAGTTGCTGTCCATATGCCTCTGCCCGAATCTATTTTCTTCAGCCAAGGTTCGAGAGGCAGTTGTATGGATTTTGACTCGACAACAGCCTTATTACGAGAGGCCGAATCTACAACAGGTACAACCATTGCAGATTCTGCTTCCAGGCCATTATCTTCTGCTGCTTGGTTCCGCACAAACTCAACGCTGATGGTTCTGTCACTGTCAGCAGGAGTGGAGGGTATCTTTTCCATATCTCCTTCCAGACCTTGGCCTACGTACAACCAGGGTTTGCACGAATGAGTGAAGAAGTAACAGAACGAGGAGATTAGATACAAGATGGTATCGATGAAAGCAAACCTTGTTTCCGCAGAGTAGAAGAATGAGGTCCTGGACGGACGGCAGGCCGAGAATACGTGTAGGATGATTGTTTTTTCCAGGTGACTTGGGTGGCGACTGGAGGAAAGAGAGGAAATGTTTAGATGAAGACAACAAATAAATTTGAATTTCGGTCCAGCCCGGGAATATAAGGTTTGAAACTGCGGTGCATTTTACAGCTAATGCAATCTTGAGTGCGTGGTCACCAGCAGCTTGCATGATTTAATTAATGAATTAGCCGTTACTAAAAGTATTTAGAAATAATTGGCCTCTGTTTCCTTCTGTTCTCATACTGTGTAAACACGAATCGATTTTGTATGCGCAAAAAATCTATTACTACCATATAATATACAGGTGTCAACATTAATTACTTTCTCCCCACAAAAAAAACGTAAATTACTTCCTGAAATATTTCATTATTATCGTATCCAACAAGATACTGCATACATAATTCGCAATATTGCAGAATATGGTAATTAAAACCCTTCTCAGACTCTGTAAACAGGATTCAATTTTGTATGCGCTAAAAATCTATTACTACCATATAATACAGGTGTCAACATTAAATACTTTCTCCGCAAAAAAAAGTAAATTACTTCCTAAAATATTTTATTATTATCGTATCCAACAAGATAATGCATACATAATTCTTAATAGTGCAGATTATGATAGTCAAAACCCTTCTCATACTGTGTAAACACGGGGACAACTTGGGTGGGATCTTGCTTTAGATAGGATCCATGAGATCAATTTTTTGAAGACAAAAAACATGTTTAAAAATTCTCAAAAAAATTGACAACATACATCTATATTATATACGCAACACCAAAAAATCGCTGCTTCAAATTCAACATACATTTAGAGATCCAAAAAAGATAAATCTGGGAATGAATAGTGTGAAATACTATTCACCCAAAGCTGACACTATTCACAATAGAATTTATCTTTTTTGTTTCTCTAAAAGTAGATCGAGTTTTGAGCTGATTTTTTTGGAGGTTGTAGATATAGTCTATAAGTATGTTGTATAATTTTGTTTGATTTTTTCGCATATCGTAAATATGGTTTTTATGATCAGATCTTACAATCTCACCTGAGAAGAAGATCCTATACAAGTCTCCCCCGTGTAAACACGATTCGATTTTGTATGTACCAAAAACTACTCTCTTCGATCTATATTACTTGATATTAAAATGGATATATCTACAACTAAAATGTGGCTAGATACATTCATATTAGCGTCAAGTAATATGAATCGGAGGGAGTATTACTATCACATTATATGTATCAACATTAATTAGTTTCTCCCAAAAAAAACATAAACTACTTCCTAAAATATTTCATTATTATCGTATCCAATATGATACTGCATACAAAATTCATAATATTGTAGGAGTTATATATATATATATATATATATATATATATATATAGAGTGGATTTGCTATGTTTGTAAGTAGTGGATGGTGTAATCGGAACCACTCATTCGCATTGAGATCCACACTTTTTTACCTAAAAGGATCCACTTTGTTTGGTTTCTACACACCCATAATCCAAAATAGCAAGGGGGACCGGCACCTTTCCACTTACACATGTATCATTTTGGGCAACCTAGCCTGGCCTACTCTAGCCTATAGGATTCAGCTTTTCACATCTTTCGAGACATGTGACCACTCTTTCGAGACATATGACCACCTTTTTCGAATCATGTGATGGGTTCGAGCTAATTTATGTTAGGTTCCATCCCCGTGTCGGACCTCTTCTTCTCTCTCATAACCGTAACGGGAAGTTCTCATTTAGTGCCTCGTTTTCTTCCACCGTCCAAGATCTATGCATTGATTATGCCTATTTTTGGAGATGGTACTCTTTACTGCATTGGCATTATATGCCTGGCCTACTCTAGCCTATAGGATTCAGCTTTTCACATCTTTCGAGACATGTGACCACCTCTTTCGAGACATGTGACCACCTTTTTCGAATCACGTGATGGGTTCAAGCTAATTTAAGTTAGTTTCCATCCCCGTGTCGGACCTATTCTTCTCTCTTATAACCGTAACGAGAACTTCTCATTCAGTGCCTTGTTTTCTTCCACCGTCCAAGATCTATGCATTGATTATACCTATTTTTAGAGATGGCACTCTTTACTGCATTGGCATTATATTGACCTTCCCTTTCTTGACTCGTACAGTCAGGGATGTCACCGGCGGCCCGAGGGAGGTGAAAGCCGCCTGATCGGGGGATGAGCCACCCTCCCCAGCAGTGAAGAACGCCATGCCCCCGTCGACGACGACGCAGCAGGCGAGTAAAGGCAGACCCGCCAGCAGGGAGGTCCGGTGGCATGGCGATATGCTGGGCTGATGCCAAACCAAACAGACAGCGCCTGGTGCATGGCCACACGTCCGGGTGTCGGCTCTCCACGACACGACCGTCGAGGCTGCACAGCACCGTCTCGCGGCTATGGGTGCCGGCGAGCGATGCCCAGGCCTATCGTGCCTTCACAGTCAGCGCATCGCCGAGATGCGGAGCGGGGACGAAGAGCTCGTCATTCCCAGCTTGGCGCGAGAGCTTGAAGGAGCAGATGTACCCCAAGAGCGGGGGTGTGAAACGGCTCCTGAACCTCATCAGCAGCTCATGGCGAGACGCCACGCCCTCCCAGTGCTTTGAAACCAAACACACACCCAGCAGTCTACTAAAATATTATTGTATTTGCAAATTAAAAATAGGTAGACCACACATGTCTACTAATATACAAGAAGTTATCTGCCACCCAAACCAATTTTCTTGCCTCTGCCCCTGGATCACGGGTCTACTAGGCCTTTGTCGTCCTTGACCTGACATCAGCCTGTAAGGCTAAGGCTGTAGTGATAGGTTCCAGCTCAATTTTTGGTCTTTTCCCTTTCATCTGGCCATCACATGCATGTCTACCAGTAGCCAGGCACGCTTGAAAATTTGAAATCACGCTTTGCTGGTAGAAGAGTTTGGTAATTGGTCAGGATTAATCTTTGGTCAAAATCGAATAAATCCATCAAGCTAGCTTCAAAAATAAATTCGCTGGATTCAGGATTTAGCTCACCTTAGGCGATAAACATGGAAGTCATGACCACAAATACTTTCCTTCTTTGTCTGCTCAACATTTGTCCTTGCATACATCTTCCATTCTTCGATTTCTTGTTAGAATCCTAAAAAACATTACTCATCAGGCACAGACAAGTGAATGAAATTCAAAACATTACCAGACATTGAGTTTTAAAATATGTTCAGACAAGAAAATGAAATTCAGAAACATTACCAGACATTGAGTTTTAGAACCCATACGAAATCATTCTATGCCTATTCAAAATCACAAACTGTGCTACTTCACATATCAAAATCACCACTGAACAATCGATGGAACACCTCATATATGGCAGAAAATTGCAAGGATGCAAAATAACATGGTCTGATAAACCAACTGTTGCAGATACCATGGTGTGAGTTAAATCATACAACTAGAACTCTGAAGTAGTACACAAGAGCATTACACCGAGCCACACATGGACATAGAAGGTGCGTGTGGAACTACCAAAAGGTTCCACCCACACAAATCAACGGTGCCATATGAATACACGGGCATTTCCCCCATATAAATATCTTTTTTGGCAATACATTTTTCTCATTGTCTAAATACAGAATCGATCTTCATTCAAACATTCTATCTATGTTATTCTTACTCTCACCCATAATCTTCTCAATATTGAATCATTTTAATTCTATTAAATTGATGTAGCTTAAATGAGTTTATCGCAAAGAGCCACACATGTACATGAAAGGTGCGTGTGTAAGTACTGACAGGTTCCAATCACCCAAACCAAAAAGAGCTATACATATCATAGATAAAATTATAGTATATTCATGATTGGTTTACCAAAAGTTATACGTATGGTTCGATGCTATGATACTGGATAACATGTGTTCATGAATGGTGTGTGTGCCAACAGAACAATAGTTCTGGATAAGAAGGAAGAAAGTTATAGTTTAATTTTCAATATTTTTGATATTCAACAGTGGAAAATGCAATAACCATCTAATATCAAAGTCTGGGAACAAAAGGACTTAGGTATTTGCATACAATTTATAAAATAGCCAACCACCCAAACAAAAGGAGCTTGTTCAATGGCGTGAACGGTGCTTGTATAATCAACTTTTTTTCTCCAAATCAAAATCCGGGAACTAAAGTACTTAGGTATTTGTATACAATTTATAAAAAGAGCCAACCACCCAAACAAAAGGAGCTTGTTCAATGGCGTGAACGGTGCTTGTATAATCAACTTTTTTTTCTCCAAATCAAAATCCGGGAACTAAAGTACTTAGGTATTTGTATACAATTTATAAAAAGAGCCAACCACCCAAACAAAAGGAGCATGTTCATTGGCATGAACAGTGCTCGGCGCATATTTAATGGGTGCTCTCTTTAAAGTGAAGAGTAAACTGATACAAAACTTCCATTCTGTCGCATTAACTAACTGCATGTACAACATATCCAACTTAATGCAATATTTATATTTGCGCTGCATAAACCATATGGCAAATAAATACTCATCCAATACTATAACTTTGGCGAAAACCGCAGCGACAGAATAATAAGGGAAAAACAGCAGTAGCAGAACAATAAGGTGCCTGCCTTACTTGACAAAGGTGCCTGAACAAAAAGTGGAGGGAGCCTGCCATTGTGTTCAACGGTGCCAAGTGAAGTTTTTGATTTGACGGAGAGTGGAGTTTCCTGTTTTGACGACAAGCTTCACTCCTTTTCCAGCCAATGTCATCACTACAACAGTCATTAGTCCATGACTACAAGCAGGTCCTTGCAAGCGAGCATCACGTTTATTTTCATGGGGGGGGGGGGGGCACTTCTGTTCAGCCAAAAGACTACCACCTGAAATTTACAATCAACTGAAATTCTAAGCTCATAAGTAAAATAAACAAATGAAGATGCATGATAATAAGGTCAGATTGCAGGTACAAAATATATTACCAACAAGAGCAGATATGGTATGATATTTGACAAAGGTGCCTGATCAAAGCAACAAACGGAGCCTCACGACGTGTTATAGGGTGCCTTCCCAATCCGCTTCCCGCGCTATCTAATGGGTGCCCCTCTTCACAATGGCAAATGTGCTAAGGAAATTTCGGCTTGATTTTCTTAGCTTTTTCTAGACCACCAACATGTTTATGTCCATCGAATTTTTTAGCTACTGATTCCACCATTTGCAATCAACATCACAAAACGGTGCCTCATTTAAATTGTTTCTGTGCCTATCCAAAATCGCAAACAGAGCCACTTTTACCAAAGAACAACAACATACCTCCAAGGCAAAGGAAGCACACATTTGTGGATTGCCATTATCTTTGTTAATACCTATAATGATTAAACCAACATACTTCCCTGGAACAAAAAACGCAGATTCTTTAGCTAAGCCCAACTAATGAACGTGTAAAGAATATCTATAAGTTTCTCGAAAACGAGCAGTGCAAGGAAAAATTTAAAGCACACCCAAATATGACCAAAGCTAGCCTAACATCACACAAGGAGAGAAGCTTTGAACAGTTCTCTAGACTTCCAACCTATATTTAGGTCCAGATGATAACAATAGAGAAAATACATGAACTGAACTAACCATCTTTGAGTTCAGTTAATTCAAAGACAAGCACAGCAAGAGTTCAAACATAGCTTCATACTGCAGGAGCACCAATATAACTGCAGACCCTTCCAGGCTGTTAAATTTGGTGCCCCTAACAATCTAAACGGTGCCTACATACTGAGAATAAGGTGCCTGATACATCTTAAAACAGTGCCTAAAGAAATGCAACATATATAGGCATGATTTGGGGTTGAAATTCAGCAATTCTGTTATAGGCAATCGACAACATGTAGGTCGACATGTGTGTACACACGTCAGATACATGTCTGATAAATATATTTTCGTATTCCAAAAAAATCATAGTTGTCCATTAATTTTTAGTGGATGTTTTAGCCGGATCAAATCACAAAGGGTGCTCAGTTCGTGACCAACCAGAACCCTAGCAAATTGAAGGCTGAAGGCATGTTGTCATGCCAAGGACAAGTAACCAGCAAGAACAAAGCATGGTTAAAACTGAAGCGCAAACACATAGTTCACCCGAAGCAGAAAAGCAAAAGCATGGACATGGGAATTTTTCATCCAAAAATTGCTCCATTAATCTCTTCTTTCATCTAATATATCTATAGAATTTTCACACGGGAGTTACACTGTAAAGAAAAAAATACTAGACAGACAATGCCCACGGTGACAGTCATCCACGGGATTTGCAGAGAGGGAGAAATTGGAAAAGGGGACAAATATATCAAAAAAAATCACCATTAATCTCTTCTTTCATCTGAAAACGAACAGAGCCCATACACAATATGCCGGTGCCTACCCAAATCACGAAACGGTGCTCAGTTTGGTACCAGACGTAGCACAAGTAGCGAGCCCTACCAGCAGAGGACTCCCTCCTCCTCGTCATCCCAGAAGATGACGCGCGGCCGCAGGAGCCGAGCGGGCCTTTGTACGGCGGCGACGGTGAGGAGGAGGAAGGACGCATCACGGAAGAAGATGCCCCTGTCGATGATGACCCCGCGGCGGCCGACGCGGAGGTAGATAACGCCGAGAACGGCGGAAGACACGAACAACGCGCCACCGAGCAAGCCGTTGTGGCCCAAAGCGATGGCGTGTCCCTTCCCGCCGCCTGGCGCGAAGGAGGCAACGGTGGAGAGCGCGTCAGGCCCACCATTGCCGAGAGACGGGAGCGTCACGCCGGCCACTGCCGGGGACAAGCAGAGCAGACGGTCCAGGTGGAGGCCCGATCTGGCGGTCTCCGTCGACTAGGGTGGAGCCCCGATGCGGAGGTGAAGGGGAGAGGCTACTCCGTTAGCCGGAGGAGATGGCGCCGGCCGGGCCTGGATCTCGCCGAGGCGCGATCGGCTGTCTCGCCCACGCAGGCCCAGGTCCACCCCGACCTCCCCGGCGCCTCTCGCGGTCGCCACCCACCGCACGTCGGCGTCCGGATGGGGAAGTGTTCTACCAGAGCCCATTCCCACGGGACCTGCAGTGATGGATCTTGAGCTCGAGAGGATACTTTAGGAGAGGGAGGTGTGGTTGGGAACGGGCTGCTCAGTGCTCACCGGAGATGTAAAACGGAATAAACCGCATCCAACACGAGGATTCTAAATGGGAAACAGATATGGGTGCAGCACCTTATGCAACAATGGCACTTACCGGAACGGCAAACGAGGCTGCACCACAAATTTTCTCGGGTAGAGAGCTACTAGGGGGCAGGCCTAAATCTGTAAAGTTGTCATGGTGTGGACCTAACCTATCCCAAAGAGGAAATATCCAAAGCCACATCTAAACACAAGAAACATATGTTGGGGGAAGAGGCACCTGGCACCAAAACGAATCTCAAAGCAACCTCAAGAGTGATGATTGCCACCTCCATGGAGATACAAAGTAGAAAAGCTTTTCTCTATATATATATATATATATATATATATATATATATATATATATATATATATATATATATATATATATATATACAGCACTATTCTACAAACCGGTTGCAGAATAATATCTCGAGCACCGACTTGAACTTCCCTGGACACAAGGTTGTACTTCCCGGATAACAGGGTTCAACTTTCTGTCGAACTTAACTGAACTTCCCGTTTTCTTCAGAGGTACTGATTATACCTCGAGTTTCTCAACCGTTTGTCGGAATCATGCAAATGATATACCGTTGGTAAGATAATGAAAAACCGCAACTTTTTCATGTTCACACTTTTCACAGATTTTGCACGGTTTAAATTTAATTTTGAAAATACGAAAATGCTTCTATATGGCCAGAAAACGAATTTTTTGTTCGATTTTCGAACCACTTATCGAAACTGTGCAAATGATATACCGTTGGAAAGATAATGAAATTGCGCAACTTTTTCATGTTTTACGTTTTTTCAAAATCCTCACAGTTTTTGAACAATTTTGAAAATACCGAAATTCGGACGTACTCAAAAAATGAGCGGACAGTAATTTGGACGATTTGTTTCAACCGTATGTCGGAATGATGCAAATGATATGGCGTTGGAAAGCTATGGACTAGGCGCAACTTTCTTATTCCAATTGTTTTCTCTAATTCCTTACAGTTTAAGAGAATAACTCGAATTACTGTCCGCCTGTTTTATGTGACGGGGACCGAATGGTTTTCCCCGCAATTTCCATGCAGTATATTCAAACAATAGAAACGATATACGGTTGGAAAGGTGTCAAAATGACGCTTCTTTTTCGTATCTACCATTTTTGCCAAATCCGAACGGTTTAAAACTAATTTTACAAGTTTTGAAATCATGTTTCCGGTATATTTTGTGGGATAACGATTTCAATTTGATGGATTAGATCCGTTTATTTGTTGTATAATGTTGTTGGTAATGAAATTATACATATACTCTATCATATAAAGCTTTTGGTGACAATGATTTAAGTGGTTGGTGATCAAATCGATGAGATTTGGAGAATAGATTTCCGCCCCGTAAAAACAGAGCACTGAACTTCCATCGACATGAACTTGTACTTATCGGGCAATGCGGTTGTACTTCTCGGTGCGGTTCAGGATAGTGTTCAGTAAAACAGCTATAATTCATGTATTTTCTTTGGACACTTTGTAGTTCCTGCAATTACCTCTTGTACTTCATGTAGTCTAAGCTTGTACTTCTCGAAATCGCTGCTTGTACTTCCTCGCGGATGATGTAATCATTTTGTTTTTTGACATTTAGATTTTTCTGGTTTTCTTATACTTCCTATATTAAGTGCGTGTACTTCTTATGTCGAATGGTTGTACTTTTTGTA
This sequence comes from Lolium rigidum, assembly GCF_022539505.1. Classification (NCBI taxonomy): domain Eukaryota; kingdom Viridiplantae; phylum Streptophyta; class Magnoliopsida; order Poales; family Poaceae; genus Lolium; species Lolium rigidum. Next base: position 279,394,305 of record NC_061510.1, read on the forward strand.
TTCAAGTATTTGAGCTTCCTCACGGGGTGTGGTATTTTTTTTCTACATTTAGATTTTGACGGTTTTCTTGTACTTCCTATATTAAGTGGTGTACTGCTTATGTCGAATGGTTGTACTTCTCGTAAACAAGTATTTGAACTTCCTTGTGGGTGGTGGTATTATTTTGTTTTTTTTGTACATTTAGGATTTTGTTTGGTTTTCTCGTACTTCCTGTATTAAGTGGGTGTACTGCTTATGTAGAATAGTTGTACTTATCGTAATCAAGTATTTGAACTTCCTCGCGGGTGGTGGTATTATTTTGCTTTTTCTACATGTGGATTTTGTCGGTTTTCTTGTACTTCCTACATTAAGTGGGTGTACATTGGATATCAGTAGCTAGGATAAATTTGAAATTCCTCGCGTATGACAAGATTATTTTGTTTGTTTGGTACATTGGATATTGGCGGCTTTATTGTACTTCCTATATTAAAGTGGTTGTACTGCTCGTGTCAAACGGTTGCACTTCTCAGCGTCAAGTATTTTTTTTTTGTAGATTTAAATTTTGAAAATTCTATAGAAATAATTAACCCATGTATTTATTGTCAGTATTGTATGTACTTTTCCGTGAGTGAACTCTTGTACTTTCCATCGAACTTGTATGTACTTCCTAATAGATAATTCTTTTACATATGATTTTCGTACATTTGGATTTTTGTCGGTTTTCTTGTACTTCATGTATTAAGTGGGTGTATTGCTCGTGTCGACTGGTTGTACTTATCAATGTCAAGTATTTGAACTTCCCCGTAGATGACGGAATCATTAATTTTGTTTTCTTGTAAAATTATTGGTTGAACTAAGCTATCTTAGTTGTATGTAACTATCCGAAAAATTAATCTAGCAGTTGTGGACCGAAGTGGCATAATCCAGATTATGAAATACGTACTTCCCATTGTTACTTTTATTTACTTCCCAACTGTTTTTTTAGATTTAATTTATTAAATTTTCTTCTTTGTTTTTCATGTATTACCCATACTGCATAAATACAAGTGGGTGTACTGCCCAAAAATTAGTGCCCGCTACAAAGGTGTACGTCAAAGTATTTTGCAGAAATTTGCGACTAAAGCATTCCTGGAAGCAATTCATCTAGAAACTAAAGTGAAAACATATCCATTTTTATTAATCAAGCATGGTATTACGAGTCCTTTTAACACATTCCTTGATTTTTTTTTCTAAAAATACAATGATTGAAAAATACACATCAGCAGCTGCATGGTGTACCATGAAAAGCAAAGGGGAAACCACCAAAGGAAAACACAGGAAAAGAGAGGCAAAAAAGACTGCAGTATCCTCCATTTTCTTCTATTCATGATGAATTCAGCCAGGCCCGCTGCAATCTTCAAGCTCACTAGAGCATGTCTCCATTGCTTGCCGAACTAACCCCACCCAATCTCTCAAGTTTTTGTCTACGTCTGCACATGGTATTTAGACAAATGCATAGTAAAATGTTGAGCACGTCGTAACCTGCAGCACCGTAATGTCACTTGCGGTTGCGGATGCACTTAGTAATAGATGAAAATATTATGAACTGCCTTACACAACCGATTTCTGTAGGAAAAAAAAGGACTGCTCGCCTCCACAATTAGGGAAACAAATCTTCGCTAGCCTGATGCTATCTTCTACTGCTCGTCTTCTTGCTTTGTACTTCCCTGTCTTCGCGTCTTGTACTTCCCCGTCTGGGCGTCCAGCGGCAGAAGTTGGCGATGAGGCGACTCGGTGATTCCCAGCAGCGAAAGCTGGTGACTGTAGTTCGACGTTTGGTGAGTGTAGTCCAGCGTCTCCACTGTAACGTCCAGCACAATGGGTACTACGAGTGTATTTCACGTCCTGATGGATCTGTACTCCTCTTTGCACACAAATGAAAGGTAAGGCTTGCAAGCAGGGCATCTCCTGCTATCCAGCTTGCAGCCATGCTTTGCAGAGAAGTAAGGCGTTGCAAAGCGAGCCATCGTGTAGGTGACTGGAGGTGGAAACACGCTGCCAAACCAGATTAAAACATGGACTTTTATTCCCAGAACATGGGCACGACAGTCTGACAAAATACACAAAGAAGAGCAGCAACACAAGAGCAATTTCAGAACATGGGCACGGCAGTTCATAGAAGACATCGATGCTTCTATTCCCACGCTACATGAACAGGTTCTGGGTAGGCCACAGCATGCAAATAGACATGAAAAAATGGCCTCAATTTCTCAACCGCGAGACAGTTTGCAGAATGAATCACAACCTGAAGCAGCACAGGGCAACAAGTCGCTCGTCTTGCATCCCCATGTGGCTCCCTCGACCTGGAATCCAAACGCTCTTGCATCAGCAGCAATTGAGGTTGCTGCTTTTCTCCGTCGTGGCGCTGGGCTGGAGTAACCAAACGGCGCAGGATCCCGTCCGGAGACAGAGCGGAAAGCAGAGCACAAAAGAAGCTGATTGCTCCACTGACGAGCAAACAATTTTAGAACAAGCAGCATACAGTTGAAAATCATCCAGATTTGTCATTCGTGTATATACTTCCAGAAACATGAAGTGTGAGCTTCAACGCTTAATATGTGTACTTACTACTTATTGAGTTAAAATACTTAATTCCCTGAATCCGTGACCTCTCAAAAACCTTAAACATCTATTAAGTGGTCAAACTGAGACATCTAGTAGGAACATCAGCGTGGAAACAACCAATCGAAAGAACAAAAAGGAAGATAAAACGAATCAATTTAGCAGGGCAAATTGAGAACACACACTAGCTGCTTCAATGCGAACCATTGCTATTTATGGCTGCGGCTACTCTGGTAGATTGAGAGATTTCACATCAGTTGAGAGAGATCTAAAGACCTCTCCTGATGTAGTGACTACACGATGTTCGATCCAAAGAACTTCCCGTGGTTTTCTTCTCTGAACTTACCGCATTCAACAACTTGGACTGTTCATACGTGAAGACTAATATTTCCTATCCCAGAGAATACGACATGTACAAGTGCACTGCTTCTATACACACACGTGGACGGCTGTAGTAAATAACAACGAGAGAAAATTAGGGGATTTCATAAATTTGTGTTCTCTCCAAAACCGAAAAAACGCACCTACACTTCCTGCCACCGTACGACTAAACTTTCTACTGAACTTGCTTGTACTGCCTACAGCAAGAAACGGAAAAACTTTTTTTTTTAGATTCAAGGCTCCACGAGCCCGACTTTAAATTAATAAAGCCCACAACGGCCAGAGTTTACAAAATGCTGAAAGACAGCTTACAGGTGACGAAGAACAAGCACTAAAAAGAAAAAAGACATTGAAGCAAAGCTTGATCTACGACGCCATTGTCCCGCGCTGCGATCCGACTGAAGAGGAAGAGAGATTCTGGGAGCACGCCACCAGGACTCGTACCATCGTCGAACACCATAGGAAAGCACAATGCCAGACGCTTCACCTCCGAAGAAAACCCCTGTTTTCTCGCCCCGGATCGGGGGGCGCCGCACCTGTCAAGAGGGGGATCTGCTCACCTGAGCACGCCTGGGCAAAGCTAAGAGATTGGGAAGACGCTGGCCACCGCCACACCGCGTCGCTACCGGAGACCGTCACCTCCGCCACAGCAACCATCACCACGCCGCGACCCAAACTGCCAGAAGAGAACACACCGAAGCTGCGGGAAAGAAAGTGCCGGTGCCCATGGTTGGCACCCTAGCTCAACCACCGGATCACTGCGGCTACCGGAGAGGGGACCCTTCCCCTCTCACTCACCAAGGCAGAGAGCGCCGGGGAAAGCAGAACGCCGCGCCAGCACCAGCCCCGCAACACGGAAGACGCCCGCTCCCAGCAGCCAAAACCACCATCGAAGACACGACCACCTGTCCTAGCCATCCCAAGGCGGCGCCTTCAGGAAGGGGACGACGCCGGAGCGCCGCCGCCGCCCAAGCCGAGGCTTTTGGGTTTTCACCCGAGATAGGCAAGACAGGAGGGGAAAGAGTACCTCGGAATCGCCTTCAAGAAGGAGATCGGCGCCAATGGCGTCGACGACTTCGTGGCCGCCCCGTCGGCCAAGGGTTTCCCCCGGTCCAGCGCTCCACCTCCAACTGCAGCAACCCACCAGAGCAAGTCCAGGGTTGGGCAGGGTCGATCTTGACGCAGAAAGGCCACAGCTCCAGATCCGGCGCGGTAGACCACCGGGGCGATCTCCCCACCGCGTCCCTTCCACCGGCGCCTCGCCACCCGCGTAGCCAAGGCGCACGGCAACCAGCATCAGCAGACGGAGCCCGCCGGCAGGCCCACGCCGCCCTCCCCCAACATGAGGCCGCCGCCTCAGATCCTAGAGCCCCACCGACGCCACCTCCGTAGAACACCTCCCGAGCCATCGCCAGGCCAGGAACCTGCCGACGGAGCAGAGGGCGCCCCGGAACGGCGACGTCGACCACAGCAAACCCGGCGCGAGATCCTCCAGCTAGCGAACGCGCGGGGAGGCGGGCGCCCAGATCCCCGCCGCCCCCTTCACCGGCGTCGCGAGCTTAGCCCGGCGGCGCTTTGGGGGGCGACGAGGAGATCCTGGAGGGGGGGGGGAGGGGCGGCGGCGGCGGGCTAGGGTTTCGCCCTCTCAGTCGCCTGGAGGGGCGACCCGAGAGAGCAAAACCGTTTTTCGTCAGAGATAAACGGAAAAACTTCAGTAGCACCGAGCTGGGAATTCAGCACCGAGCTGGGCAGGAGTTGAGGGCTGGTGCAGCGGCAGCCTGCAGCGAGTACAGACATAGGCTGGCGCCCGGCGGCGGGAGTCCATGCCGGGGCGAGCGAAAGTCCAGGCGGTTGGAGCTGCATAACTCCATCCATGTTGAGGAGGTGCTTCAGGATTTTGGAATCAAGGGCGGCGGGGGGAGCCCCGTGTTCCGTCTCGCGGGTGGAATCCGCGGGGATGGAGGGGTGGTGCGGGTCTCCGCCGGCGTTTGGGAAGAAGGTGCGGGGCCAGGCCCTTCCGACGGGGGCGGGGAGGTCAGGGCTGCGGGGGAGAAGGCGGATGCGCGAGCGGACGGGCGGCCTGAGCGGTTCTCCACGCCTAAGGTTGTAGGGGGCGGCTCGCCGGCAGAACCTGGAGCGGATGCGGAGCGGCGGGCGGCCGGGGAAGCTGGGAGCGCGCCGGCGTGTGGCCACCAGATCACCGGCGGCGACACAGGTTACAGGGCCTCGGCGCACGGTGGATAGCGGCGGCAGGCGTCGATTGTGGCGGCTGCTCACGGGAGATAGTGGCGGGGCAGGGGCGCGGCGGCCGGCGGCGGCGTGCGCAGGTACGGGGGCAGTGAAGAAGTGGTCGTGAGGGGCGGGATGGGATGGGCCGGCGGTAGGTGGTTGAGGAAAAGGAGGTTGCCTGCGGGCAGTTTTTTCGCTCGATCGCTCCTTATAGACGGTTTGGTGCTCAGAATAATATTCTGAGCACCGATTGCAAAATAGTGCAACCCTATATATATATATATATATAAATATAAATATATAAGACCACTAACCATTTCGAGATAAATGTTTTATTATAATTTGACCCACAAAATATAAGTTACATGACACAAAAATCATATTGTTGGAAACTTCTTTCAAGAATGAATCCAATGTTATATATTTGGTGACATATAACTCATATTTTATTGATCAAATTATTAATCAAAGGTTTTGCCTCGAAATGTGTGGTAGCCTTATATATTAAAATAAAGGGCGTAATAAAAACCGTCTAACTACAAATACAAATTTAAATTTAAATATGCACATAGGAAGTTGTGTTTTAGAGTAAATTTGAAATATACGATTAAGCATTAAATATTATCAGCATGTTCCAACCCCGCGTGGTGGTGGTCAAAGGAAAGCGCCACCGTTTGGACCAGCTAGGTCTCCAGGCGGTCCAAAGCAGCCTCCATCTCGGCGGCCTAGTGCTCCCTTGCCTCCAACGCGACCCTCTCGACCTTCACCGCTGCGAGCTCCTCCGCCTCGCGTGCCGCCGACGTTGTAGTGTCTCCATGCATCGTCTCGAGCCAAACAAGCTCATTTTCCATTGCTGCATACCTGCGCATCGACCTCTGAGCTTGCCAAAGGATCTCCCCGCAACGCGTTGGGTCCGGCATTGTGCATCGCGTCGTCCATCTTGTCCTCCTCTTCCACCTCATCCTCATCCATGATTCCCCAAGCCGCTTCCACGACCGCCGCCTCGCCGCGCGGTCCTCCTCCGATGCATTGTTCGCGGCTCATTCGGCCTACTCGCGCGCCACGTCCGCCTCCTCCTCCTTGCGTTCCGTGGTGGAGTGGCAAAGCTTGCGCACAGTGATCATGGCAGCCTCGCGCGCCACTTACTCAAATGTCACCATGGCCGCCTCGTGGTGGATCTCGCGCAGGGCCGCTGTGGCGGCCTCCTTGGCCAAGAAAGCATGAACCTCTCACACCAGACTTGGGTAGTCTTGCGTGCCGCCGCCTCGACCAGCTCTTGCAGCGCCTATTAGGACACCGCGCCTTCATGCTCGAAGCCGCCCACCTCCTTATCTATCTGACGATGTTATTATGAGGCGTAGGTGGTTGGCGTTTGGATGCTGCTCCTCGCCGTGCCGGAGGTGTTTTTATAGACCGCGGCCTAGGCGGGAAACGGTCAACTGGGTGGGCGATGATTCAGTCGTGGGCGGGAATCCACCATGGCGCGTGCGGGAAAAAAGAGCCAACAAGAACGGGAACCAACCGGATGCACTATTAGAGGCAAAGCGTCAACCGTTAACAACAAGCAGGGGAGGTCAGCATGCGCCAGGCCATTGGGGGTATCCCACGACCTAAATAGCTGCAACACATTATATGTCCGCGGAACGATCTAATCGGGCCAAATCAAATATTTTGGATCACCGTGTTGGGTCACACCGCTGGAGATGCGCTTAGGGCATGGCCAACGCGCTGCCTCAGAGTTGCTGCTCCACCGGCCATGTAGGATCGGACTCCAGCTGGAAGGCAAGTTGATGCCTCGCAGAGTGTCAGAACAGCTCCAGCAGGAGGCGGGATCTCCAGCGAAAAAGTGTGGTCTTCCATCAAAAAAGAGAGATGCATGCACTCTGACGGTCTTCCATTGTTAGAGGAGATGTTGCTGCTTCCGTTGGAGAAAAATATTCAACACTGATGCTTGAACCTAGATGGAGCTGCTTTTTACCATGGGGAAGTATGTAGTGGTCGCTTTCATTGCTCATGCCCTTAGGGCATGTACAACGGAAGCAGCATCTACCTACTGCCCCAGTTTCCACGTAAGAAACAAAAATATATAAAATGGTAGACATCAAACACAACGTTCCAAACTATCCCATATAATGACCCTACAACCTGACCAAAAGCATCTTTCATCTCACCACTTTTCTTTTCCACCGGCCCACCATCTCTCTTATCTCTCCTCACTTTTTCTCACTAGTTCAACTTTAGGCAGTGGAGAGGTAGGATCTCCTGCAGGAGACCACTTTAGTCTACAAGTGTAAGGAAGAGATGATTTGGACCACCCGAGCCTACGTGTGGAGCTGGAGCGACCGTCCACGGTGGAGCGTTGTGCATGCCCTTATACGTCACTGCCCGAGAATCTTTTGGGGCGAGTTTGGTTGCTTGCAAAGTCAGTCCCCACACTTGGTGGGCTAAAAAACGAACGGTTGCTTGACCATGAGAAATTTCTTCCGGGCACAACACGCTTCTTAAAATAGCCCATTGGTGGCCAAAACTTGGTGGCGAGCGCAAGTGTATGGCCTTCGTGGCTCTATGTGTGCATACTTTCTAAGTAACCTTGCATATAATATAGTTTATCTTAATCCTCCTCCTATCTGCATAACGGTGTTTTCATTCGAGATGAGCTCTGCATGAAAAAAAATGCTTCTCGCGATGTTGCAATTCCATTCCCACAACGAGTTTCGTTGAGTTTTTGAATGTCTTTTTCGTGTTCTCTTTGTAGTTTTTTTGTCGAATTTTCTCAAATTCGTGCGACACCGTCAACTGTTTGAAATTTTCTTGGAGGTATAAGTTCAACTTGCTATTTTACATAACTTTCGTGTTCATAGTTTTTCGTTTTAATATTGGTAGATGAGTACATCTTCATCTCCCTAATACAGTGAAAAGATATAGATCTACTCGTTTACCAATGTCAACAAAAAACTTTGAATATAATATTTGTGTAAAACCCTGTGGTGAAACTTCTCGAAGAAAAATTCAAACGGTCAACCATATCAAATTTGTCCAAATAAGCTCCAAAGGGAACACGGAAACATGCTTTAAACACTCGACGAAACTATTAACATTTTATCTCGAATCAAATCATGATTGTGTAGATTGAAGTGGCTTAAAATAAACTAGTTTGCTTAAACACAATGCACTCAATACCTCGTGCTACATATTGGTAACCAATCCCCTTGCGTGGTTTTCTGCCACGGTACGCAAATAGGATGGTTGGCATCCAACCTTAAAAAAACATAAGTCAGATTTCTAAACATACACCTTCTAGCATGCTAAGAGCATCTCGAGTCGCATCTCCAAACCACGTCCACCAAAAGCGCCGGGTCAGTTGTTTGAGGGCTCCCGCACCATGGTGTCGCGCTTGGAAGCATTGATGTGGACATTACCCTTCGGATACCTGATGACCCACAAGTATAGGGGGTGTATCGCAGTATCTTCGATAAGTAAGAATGTCGATCCCAACGAGGAGCAGAAGGTGTTGACAAGCTGTTTCGATGAATGATTCACTGTAAATGCTCACGTACAAGTATTCGGGGGGTTTTGATGTAACAGATGAATAAAGTACGAGTAAGTAAAGTGCGAGAGTAATAATTGCAGTGAGTGGCCCAATCCTTTTTAGCACAAAGGACAACCCGGTTTGTTTACTTATAATGACCAAACGTTCTCGAGGACACACGGGATTTTAGTCTAGTGCTTTCGCTACATACGGCTAATTAATCTTCATTGTTTTGATAAGTGTTGTGTGGGTGAACCTATGCTAATGTACCGCCCTTCCTAGGACTAATACATACTTGTGATTATACCCCTTGCAAGCATCCGCAACTATAAGAAAGTAATTAAGATAAATCTAACCACAACCTTAAACTCGAGATCCTCGCTATCCCTCCCGCATCGATATACCAACGGGGGCTCGGGTTTCGTCACTCCGGCAACCCCGCAATTGGCAAACGAGTACAAGATGCATTCCCCTAGGCCCATAAAGGTGAAGTGTCGTGTAGTCGACGTTCACACGACACCACTAGAAGAATAACACCACAACTTAAATATCATAACATTGAATATTACTCAACCATACTTCACTACTAACATTTAGACTTCACCCATGTCCTCAAGAACTAAACGAACTACTCACGAGACATCATATGGAACATGATCAGAGGTGATATGATGATGAATAACAATCTGAACATAAACCTTGGTTCAACGGTTTCACTCAATAGCATCAATAACAAGTAGAAATCAACACCGGGAGAGTTTCCCCTATCAAACAAACAAGATCAAACCCCAAATTGTTACAGCGGTGACGAGGTGCAGCGGTGGAGACGGCGGTGATAATGATGAAGATGATGATGATGGTGATGGAGATGATGTCCAGCTCGATGGCGGTGACGATGGCGTCGATTTCCCCCTCCGGGAGGGAATTTCCCCGGCGGATCTCAGCCTGCCGGAGAGCTCTTTTCTCTTTGGTGTTCTCCGCCCCGCAGAGGCGGATGTGACTCTTCGCGGAATTTTCCTGGAGCTTAGGTTTTCGGGACGAAGACGTACGCGAAGAAAAGGAGGCGAGAGGGGGCTGTGGGCCCCCTCCTCACAGGGCGGCGCGGCCGAGGCAGGGCCCGCGCCGGCCTGTGAGGGGGCCCATGGCGGCCCTCCTCGGCTCCCCTTCCGGCTCCCTTCGTCATCTGGAAAAATAGGATTTTTCGTATAATTCCCGTCAATTGTTGATCTTCCGAAATATTGCATTCTGACGGTGCTTTTTCCAGCAGAATCCTGGCTCCGGTGCGCGATCCTCCAATAATCATGAAACATGCAAAATAGATGAAATAACATAAGTATCATCTCCAAATATGAAATATATCAATGAATAACAAGCAAATTATGATATAAAATAGTGATGCAAATTGGACGTATCAACTCCCCCAAGCTTAGACTTCGCTTGTCCCCAAGCGAAACTGAACTCGGTAAACAGGACCACATGTTTATGGAGTGAAGAGTCGATAAATCAAATACGGACAAGAAGCATCATGTTCATTCACACAAGACATTCTACTAAACAACTTCCTCATATAACTCAACTTGAAACAAGTATAAGGTAATCACAAATAAAGGTGCATAAGAAATCATAGTTGGTGATGGCAAACTTTGTTCTTGGTCAGAGAACAGTTAACAGATTATACTTATCTATTGAGCGGCGCTCTCATGTTAAAGTTTATGTGGCTCATCTAGCATACTCAATCATAATGATCATTGATAACTTTCAAAGCTATATTCATTCAGATAAAAACTTGTACTAAACAAGGAAGAATAAAAGGCATGATGAAATAAATCACAATATAATGGTTTGATCACAACAACTCAAATGCTTGCTTGAGATGGAGGGAAATAGGTTTACTGACTCAACATAAAGTAAAAGACAGGCCCTTCGCAGAGGGAAACAGGGATTAAATCATGTGCTAGAGCTTTTTCAGTTTTGAAATCATATAAAGAGAATAAAAGTAATATTTTGAGAGGTGTTTGTTGTTGTCAACGACTGGTAGCGGGTACTCTAACCCCCTTGCCAAACAAGACCTCCAAAGAGCGGCTCCCATGAAGGACGTTATCTCTACCGGCTAGGTAGATCATCCCTCTTCTCTTTTGTTTACACATGTACTTTAGTTTATTTAAGGATGACACTCCCCCCAACCTTTGCTTACACAAGCCATGGCTAACCGAATCCTCGGGTGCCCTCCAACAATGTCATACCATGGAGGAGTGTCTATTGCAAAATTAAGTTGCTTACTGATGAATCAGAGCAAAACATGTGAAGAGAATTATTAATGAAAGTTGATTACTTGGGGCTGGGAACCCCGTTGCCAGCTCTTTTTGAAAAATTATAGGATAAGTGGATGAAGCCACTAGTCCATTAGTGGAGGCTGCCTAACAAGACTGAAAGATAAAACACCACATACTTCCTCATGAGCTATAAAACATTGACACAAATAAGAAGTAATAAATTTTGAATTGTTTAAAGGTAGCACATGAAGTATTTACTTGGAATGGCAGGAAATACCATGCAGTAGGTAGATATGGTGGACACAAATGGCATAGGTTTGGGTTGAGGTTCGGATGCACGAGAATCATTCCCTCTCAGTGCAGGTCTTTGGCTAGCAAGGTTAATTAACAAGCATAAGAGTTGAGGGAAACAAACGAGTATACATGTGATAGACATAATCATGCATCTTTCTTGCAAGCACAAACAATTTTAACTTCAGAATAATAAACCATGAGCTAACAAGAAAGGAAGACAATGAAACAACTATATGTATTTCTCTTTTCTACTTAAACCTCAAGGTGTTGTTGCTATTGACCAATGCTAAGTTTGCCAAAACCAAATAGATTTACTCAATGCTCCCAAAGTGGTACCAATACTAGAATCAAGATCAATCATATAATAGAAGTTGCAAACTAAAATAAGGTGTGCAATATGTAAATGATAAGACTTCTCATTAATATTTCATAACGATAACTCACACCAAGGGATACATAGACAACCAACTAAAGGAGAGATACTTCCATACTGCAACCCATCTTATATGATAACTTCCCTACTCATGACATGGCACTACTTGATAGTAAAAAGTAAAAGGTAGTGATGATGTGATACCACGACACTCCCCCAAGCTTGGAACAAACCAAGGTGATCCCAATACCGATGATGAATTACTCCTTTGGCGGTGGCGGTGATGAATTCCCAACAAGCTTCTCCACAAGCTCCTGAAGCTCATCAATCTTGTACATGAGGTTGCGGATCATCTCCGAATTGTGCTCGACGCGATTAAGAAGTATGTCCAACGGCGAGTCCCAATTCTTGGAGTTATTTCCCCACCCTTCAGCTTCAGGCTTTGTCCTTCTTGTAGTGTTAGAACGATCTATATCCCAATTGCTAGGCAATGCTGCCTTGGGAGTCCTTTCAATTTGATTATTGTAGATTAGATTGCGGAAGGGATGGTAAGTGCCTGAAGAAGATGTCTTTGGAGCTAGGTAATGACGTGGAACTCCTCCTCCGGTGCTAATCCGTGCACTCTTCTTGGCGTTGAACGGGTTTGACACCACTCCGATGCTTGCAATGGTGGTGCGCGGGCGTACTCGTGGAACTTCTTCGACTTCCTGGTCATCCTCCTTGACTTCTTCCTTCAACTCGGGGTCTTGGATACCTTCCTCCGAAGGCTCCTTGTCCTTGTTGTTGGAGACCATGGTGCTCCTAGATTGAAAATAGATCCTGGCAGAAACAGCTCGAAACAAAACACGTCGAGAAAACGATATACGGACCTCCAGGGGTCCGGGGGATTATATAGCAAAAATTTTCACAACAAACGGAAAGTACCAGGTCGAACCAGAGTCGGAGAGGGGCGACGAGGCGGCCAGCTCACAGGGCGGCGCGGCCAGGCTGGGGCCCGCGCCGGCCTATGGGGGCACGCCCTCGTGCGTCTCCTCCACTCCGTTTCGATCTCGTAATTTCTCATATTTTCCAAAAATAGCAAAAACATTGTTCGGAAAGTAAATCGCGAACTTTTTATTACCAGTACTGTTACCTATTCAAAGTCGAGTTCTGGCGGACTGTCAATTTGACCTTTGATGAAAGCCTCCGGTGTTTCCACTCGAATAACATCAACATCTACATTATAAGAATCACCTGAGATATAATGCTTGAGTCTTTGTCCATTCACCACTTGCGTGGCATTGCCTTGGAGAGAACTAATTTTAATTGCTCCTGAACGATACGCCTCCTCAACAACATATGGTCCTTCCCATTTCGAGAGTAATTTCCCTGCAAAGAATCTGAGACGAGACCGATACAATAGGACTTTATCCCCAATATTAAACTCTCTTTTGATAATCCTTCTATCGTGCCATTTCTTAACTTTCTCTTTAAAGAGTTTAGCATTTTCATAAGCTTCACTTCTCCATTCATCTAAAGAACTTAATTGCAGCAACCTCTTATTACCGGCTAGTTTAGGATCTTTATTTAATTCTCTAACAACCCAATAAGCTTTGTGCTCTAATTCTAAAGGTAAATGACAAGCTTTTCCATAAACCATTTTATAAGGTGACATTCCCATGGGGTTTTTATAAGCAGTTCTATAAGCCCAAAGTGCTTCCTTCAATTTACTAGCCCAATTCTTTCTAGTTTTATTAACAGTCTTTTGCAAGACAGATTTAATTTCTCTATTTGATAGTTCTACTTGCCCACAAGTTTGAGGATGATAAGCGGAAAAAATTCTATGATTAATACCATATTTAGCAAGAGTTTTTCTAAAGCCACCATGAATAAAATGAGAACCTCCATCTGTCATAATATATCTAGGCACTCCAAATATAGGAAAAATAATATCTAAAAGCATTCTTAAAGAGGTCTCACTGATACGTCTCCGACGTATCGATAATTTCTTATGTTCCATGCCACATTATTGATGATATCTACATGTTTTATGCATACTTTATGTCATATTTATGCGTTTTCCGGAACTAACCTATTGACGAGATGCCGAAGTGCCGGTTCCTGTTTCTCGCTGTTTTTGGTTTCGTAAATCCTAGTAAGGAAATATTCTCGGAATCGACGAAATCAACACCGAAGATCTTAGAATCTCCAGGAGCTTCCGAACACCCGAGAAGCCGTCGAGAGGGGCCACAGGGGGCCCACACATGGTGGCGGCGCGGCCCGAGGAGGGGCGCGCCGCTCTAGTGTCCGGTGGCCCCGCGACCCCTCTGACCTTGCCCTTCCGCCTATTTAAAGCCTTCGTCGCGAAAACCCTGACACGTTCGACGAAACCAGAGAAAACCTTCCAGAGCCGCCGCCATCGCGAAGCCAATATCTGGGGGACAGGAGTCTCTGTTCCGGCACGCCGCCGGGACGGGGAAGTGCCCCCGGAAGGCTCCTCCATCGACACCACCGCCATCTTCATCAACGCTGCTGTCTCCCATGAGGAGGGAGTAGTTCTCCATCGAGGCTCGGGGCTCGTACCGGTAGCTATGTGGTTCATCTCTCTCCTATGTACTTCAATACAATAATCTCATGAGCTGCCTTACATGATTGAGATTCATATGATGATGCTTGTAATCTAGATGTCATTATGCTAGTCAAGTGGGTTTTACTTATGTGATCTCCGGAGACTCCTTGTCCCACGTGTGTAAAGGTGACGAGTGTGTGCACCGTGTGGGTCTCTTAGGCTATATTTCACGGAATACTTATTCACTGTTATGAATGGCATAGTGAAGTGCTTATTTATATCCCTTTATGATTGCAATGTGTTTTGTATCACAATTTATCTCGTGTGCTACTCTAGTGATGTTATTAAAGTAGTTTATTCCTCCCGCACGGTGTAATGGTGACAAGTGTGTGCATCGTGTAGTACTTGGCGTAGGCTATGATTGTGATCTCTTGTAGATTATGAAGTTAACTATTGCTATGATGGTATTGATGTGATCTATGCCTCCTTTCGTAGTGTGAAGGTGACAGTGTGCATGCTATGTTAGTACTTGGTTTGGTTATGTTGATCTGTCATGCACTCTAAGGTTATTTAAATATGAACATTGAATATTGTGGAGCTTGTTAACTCCGGCATTGAGGGTTCGTGTAATCCTACACAGTTAGTGGTGTTCATCATCAAACAAGAGAGTGTAGAGTCTAGCATCTATTTATTTATTCTGTTATGTGATCAATGTTGAGAGTGTCCACTAGTGAAAGTATGATCCCTAGGCCTCGTTCCTAAATACTGCTATCGCTGCTTGTTTACTGTTCTCATCGCATCCGTATTGTCCGCAATATTACCACCATCAACCACACGCCGATCCTGGGCAAAGCACTTTTCTCGGTGCCGTTGCTACCGCTTATATTTATTCATACCACCCGTATTTCACTATCTCTTCGCCGAACTAGTGCACCTATTAGGTGTGTTGGGGACACAAGAGACTTCTTGCTTTGTGGTTGCAGGGTTGCATGAGAGGGATATCTTTGACCTCTTCCTCTCTGAGTTCGATAAACCTTGGGTGATCCACTTAAGGGAAACTTGCTGCTGTTCTACAAACCTCTGCTCTTGGAGGCCCAACACTGTTGATACGTCCAAATTGCATCACTATTTTATATCATAATTCGCTGTTATTCATTGATATATTTCATATTGGAACACAATACTTATGTTATTTCATCTATTTTGCATGTTTCATGATTATTTGGAGATTGAGCACCGGGAGCCGAGATTCCAGCTGGAAAAAGCACCGTCGAGGATGCGATATTTCGGAAGATAAGATGGGCTTGAATAATATACACCTTAAGATATGGCAGCATGAATCGGCCTTTATACAAAGTTTGGGCTACTGGGTTCCTGTATCTTGTAAATGTTAGTAGGATACGCAGCGTGTTAGATAGAATTTGCCTGTGCACGGTTGGATATTCCACATTAGAAAGTCTACGGACTATAACATGTATCTAGGGTTATTGAGAAAGATGTCAACAATCACGTTCACCACAAACAATTCTAGGCGCACGCCAACTCTTGTTTCGAGGGTTTCTTCCGGGTAAGCATCATGCTGCCTAGATCGCACATTCCTTGCGAACTAGGCAAAGGACGTTTATTCTGAACAAGATGTTCTGTGTCAGGTCTTGTTGATGGCGAGAGCAACGAATTATCATAGATGTGTTAGGGGTTAGCATTGTGTTGCTGTGTTATATGCTTATCCATGCACCGTGATTAGCCGCCTTTACACCTATCTTAGGTGTAAGGGCGGCACCTGCTTGATCATTACTTGGTAAGATCCGATCAAGTTGTGATTGCTCCTTGTTCTTCAAGGATTAGTTTTACATCTACATAGTTAGGCCTTGCAAGCGGGTTGATGGAAGGATCCAAGGTGGCACGCAGGGTGTGGTTTGCTAGCCTTAGATAAGATGTTCCGTGGATCAACTTCATTTTGGTTTTTAGGCCCCGTCTGGGAGTTGGTTTATTATCACCGTGCGTGGCTGCTGTCGAATTCCCATGCTGTAGGATGTTCCGACATAGGTGGTGAAACCCTAAATCACGTAGGTCATGATGAGTATTGATCAAGCAGGACCACTCATGATCAGACCTCATACGAATCATGGGTATCGGCTCCTTGAGCCGATTCACAGGACAACCTGAGAGCCGATCGAGGCTCGTAGATGCATGTTTACGTGTATGCTACAGTGTGAAACTAAGCGAAGTAATCCATCACCTTCCCGACTGTGGAGGTCAGGTGGCACGCCCTGCACCAGCATCGGATGTGGTGGCCGAGGCTTTTATGGCCACGGTCAGAGGGACCAGAGCCGCCCGCAGTTCTGGGAGCCTCCCCGGTTCTACTGTTGGCGTCTGCCGTTGTCACGGTGGGTTTCTCTTCGACCGCAACACATTTCCGGCACGCCCCGTGGGACAGTCTTCATGAATCAACCCTGAACACCACTTGTATATCTCCTGAGATTACAGTGTCTGTCCACGACTACATCCCATCTTATATTTTCCAAGGGAATAGCAGTATGAAAGACTTGTACTGCTGTATCTCAAGCCCACCTGCCCATTTTTCCAGAGGTGACCGTGCCTGCACTGCATTGGGTGGTGGGTTCTTCACCAGCACGCCAGATGACCGTCACTTTCCATGACCACCAGCCCCCTGCCATGAGATTAATTTCATGGTAGCCTGGCCTGCTTAACCATTCGAGAGCTCCGGGGAACACTTTGAGCGGTCGCTCTTCGGGTGATCCAGGAAATCATGAGGCATCAGCACTCTCCGTCAGACCTGCTCTAGGGACTCACCAAGGAGATACCACTCCAGCCCCGGCCCACCGCCGCGTTCGCGTTGGCACCGTGGCGCCGAGTTCACCGGCATTCTGCCGCTCTCCATAAGACGTGCAGACCCTAGGACAGTTCTTGTATGAGGCTTTCAAGGAGGATCTTCACAAGAAGACGTGCACACGTGTCAGATCAGAATCGGTACCGATTGAACCAGACTACAAATGTGAGGGAGTCTTCGGGAATGTGCCAGGAGGAGCTTCCCGGATCAGATCTGAGGCTGGCATGTGGCCAGCTGCTATGCCACTCCAATGCCAACCTCCTTCCCAGAGCTCAACTCCTGCGCCTGGCTCAGACGTGGAGAAGGACACAAGAAGCACATGCCACTCCAACAAAACCTCCAAAGCTCAACTCTGCCACTTAGCTCGTGAGTTTGGAGAAGTGGTTGAGCAGGCTGGTTGCGACGCCACCCAGCGAATCTTCAGGAGCTCACCTCGCAGCTGCCACTCATGATCCCAGATCAGTACAATCTTGAGAGACCAGTTCGGCATGGTGCTCAAAAGAGGGCAATCAAGAGCTCTCAAAGCTGCACTTAACGAAAGGCATGACGATCCCATCACCACCCAAATACTCGGCTCCCCGAATTCTCCAAGTTTGGTGCTGGCCTGGGATGGCTCAGCCTGGGGCCCAATGGAGGCATGTAGAGCTTCGACATTTGGCGCAGTCGGGCACACGATCCTCAGCATCTGATGAGGTACGCGTGCAGGTTCTTCAGATGCAGCGCCTCACGGACTGGCTTGGTGGTACACACGTCGTGCCACCGGACTCAATCCGGACTTGGAAGCAAGCTTGGAAGAACTGCTCCACATGCAAGCATCACTCGCAGGCTTCCGAGGCTGGCATTGGCGTATCTCAGCACAAGTACGACAGGCGCATGGAGAAACAGTTGGTCAGAATAGATCCAGCCGCTTCAGGACCGCAGGAACCGATGCCATTCGGCTCTGCTTGTCTCGTGAAGCAGGTCGATGAGTTGGCTATGGCGGAGTCTCGCGATCACGCCATCAAGGACAGGGCTTCCCAAGCAGACTACCCTTTCACTCATGCGCATATGGTTCAGAAGCTTTGCTGGAAGAAACGGGGCCGCCACCCGTAGCTGTACCGTGACAAGTTCAAGCTGCTAGAAGTCCCGGGGTTGGAGGCAGAGGAAGGTGAAGGCTTCAGTGGGGAGATCAAGAGGTAGCAAGGGCTGAATGACCTGGGCAAGCCCCGTGTCCTCGGTGCGTGGGTTAAGCCATGGTAAGGTCCTACAAGAGGTTTTGACTTCCTCTAATAACCAAAGCTGGGAGCAGGTCTTTCACCTCTTACTTAAGGAGGAAGCAGCTAGTACAAAATTCGAAGGCCACAAAATCCCCACGCACAGAGCTGGAACGGAAAGCCATAATTGCATAACACGTTCACCCATACCACCAACCACTCCAGGGCGTGGCGTCGCAGCATCCAAATGGCGATAGAATAAGGGCATCGAATTTTTCAGCCAAGACGCCGCGAAAGTCATAAGCGCACGCACACCCTTTCCCGCCGTTAACATGGCGGAGCAGACGGCCCCGGGAGGTGCCAGCCTGTGTTTCTCTGCTCAACATCACGGTGAGACCCTGGCACCACTGTAAGGAAAGAGACGTGGGCAGCCGCTTCCAAGAATACATGTGAGGAAGCCGTTCCACGCATCACCCTGGACGATGGCAAGCGCTACATCGCGTAGGAGAAGAAGAATGTGCGATATCGCGACCTCTCTCTGATCACCTCCTCGAACAAATACAGAGTCACGACTAACGCCGACGATACGACGATACACGAAGATCGCAGGCCAGGCAGGTGGACAGAAAGATGACTGCCTAAGATGACGAATGCAGGAGGAGGAGGATAGAGCGTCATGCCAAGGAAAACTCAAGAGCAAAAAACACGTGGATAGGCACTGGGACTGTCCCTCTTTCCGACAATCGCTGGGATTCAGAACAGAGCCTGATGGCCAAGCAATCGGCAACCGCCTGTAATGGTGACGTTTAAGAAGAAGGGCAGAGACGTGTCATGACTAAACGTCGCAGGGCCTCTCCCATCTCGGAACAAGCAGGTTGGAGTCCTCTCGGGTGGAAGATTCTGAGGAGTTAGAAGATGACGTATGAAGAAGAAGAAGATAAGTACCACGCCGAAGGTGGTGCCCTGATGGACCAGCCGCCAAAAGCGAGGGTCAGGCCAATGCATGGCTTGGCGGTTTGGTGGCACAGCCCAGACACGCATAGCAGCGCGCCCAGACCTGGGGGCCGCGAAAATTCAGCGAACTCTCGGATCTAAGAGGGTCGGCCACAAAGAAGAGCAGCACCTGGGAAACAGGTTAGAAGCTGATGATGAGACATCGGCCGGGCACAAACATGGTGTTCATCCTTCCAAATGATTTTGCAGCTCCGTGATTACTGCCCAGCACCTATGGCACACTGACTATGGCCCACGGCCGCTTATCTTTGAGAAGCCACGAGAAAGAAGCGCGTACACCAAGGCCCCGTACTTACGAGGCTATATCAATGGGCAGCCTGTCACCGGGATGCCGGTGACACCGGAGCGGCAACAATATTATGCCATACCTATGCTACGTCGTTGGGACGCTCTAGCTCGGATTCGATCACATCAATGCTGCATCTTGGAGTGATTTCAACGCCAAGCATCTGGAAGCACAAGGCGTTCTGAACGTGGATCTGACCGTAGGAAGAAAAACCATTCCTACGACGTTCTTTATTGCCTGAGAAGAAGAGCATCTATGCCGGCCCCGGCTAGGGAGAGATTGGATCCACGCCACCGTTGCATTCCATCCACGATGCACCAATGTTTACGTTGGGATGGAGATGAAGTAGAGGTCGCCCACGCATGACTCACGAGATTTCAACGGCTGGCATGAACGGCGCTTGGGGGAGACGGCAGGCCAAGAGCCACTGTGCATCACTTTGGACGACGCTGAGCGTACTCGACGTGACAAAAACGTGAGGCTGGTCTTATCCACCGGCCTGACCGTAAATGTATGAGCAAAATCTATGGACGTCATGGAGTGTGTGTGCCGATCCTCAGACGTCCTAAAATAAAAGGGATAATCTTGAAGATTCTCAAGTATGTCACGTAGTTATAGTAAAGCAAGACTCAATATGTAAACCTTCACGACAACAGAACAAAGCCAGCCTATCTGCTAATCGGCCCATATCACTTACTATACGTTTTCCCTATATTCAAGGTTTATCTCATGTGTGACGGAAAGCTAGGGTCTGGGTTTATATCGGCTGATGAACTCGGAAGAAGTCAATACTTGTCCCACTTGAGCTGATGAAACAAGATGAAGACTGAGGACTAGAGAGAGCCTATATCTCGCTACCTTACGGATTCGGCTCGGGGGCACCTAATCGATGAACATGTGCGATACATGTAGTAGAGACATTGGGGGCCGATAGAAAAAATCGGCCAAGAAAAAAAAATGCACATGTAAGTCACACCTGGATGCACGTATTATCGACTTGAGAAAATATGCGAAGACAACAGTATACAAGTACAGCCGATGCAAAGACATCGGGACTTCAGAATGTAAAAAGCCGATGCACAGCCACTGACCAGAGGCATGAAGTTCAGCAAAACATTTATCAGTTTACACAAGAGGCTCACGAAGAAACGCGTGAGGAGCCATGGCGCCAGCACGGATACGATCCACTGGGCGACATCCAGCCTGCCGTCTCTCAGCTTTGCCCGCCACCAGCTGACCGTCAGTGGCACCAATTTCAGCCGACGGGTCTTCGCATCGGCTGTGAGGCCTTTTGCTTCCTCTTGAGACGGGCAATGAGGGTTTCCTTGTCTTGGATAAGCTGCTTGGTCATCTGACCTTTCCTTCATGCTCTCTGCCTACTTTAGGTTCTCTGGAAATGGTAATCATTGGCAGAAGTGTCAGTTTTGGCGTCTAAAGCAAAATGTCGCTTACGACACTTTGTCCTGGCACATCGGCCTCACCTGAAGCGTTGCGGATCAAGGATGGTATTCTTGACGGGGCCATCTATTCCTTGTCTGGAAGATCTGACAGTAGTCACACTGGCCAAAGCTTCACCCGCAGGTATATTACCTGGGAGATGGGGGCTGGATGTCTCTGAGATGCCTGACTGCCCTCGTGGTTTTCAACTAGGTTCCCAACTGCAGGAGAGCAAAGCCTTGAGACGTCGGAGTGGACCATGGACCTGTGCTAGGACTTGGCTCTTCACCTGCCTTGGAAGTAGTTGGTTCGATGTATTGTGGATCGAACGTCGCCAAGCTTGGAAAGATCACAACCCCGACAGACGCAACCAGAGCAGAATAGTATTACAACAAAGAAAGGGGTAGAGCCGAGAGGGAGTGGGAGTGTACTCCTCTCCCAGCAGGAGGAGCAGCCGATGTTGTGATAATCGGCTTTTCTCGTGGGACTTTGGCCAGGGTGGGGGTAGCCACTTGGCCAAATGCCACGCCTGTCGAGGTGGCCAGGGTCTAGCGTGGCGGATGGCATCGGGCACTCTCTTCAACTGCCCCCGCTAGAGGTCTCATTGGTCCGCAGCAAGAAATGGTGAGCCGATCCAAGTAGCAATGGGACGGCATGAAATATGAACTCGGTGAAGTAATTACATTTGAAACCTCCCGGCTTGGCGAGGAAACTCGTGGGTCTTTGCGAGCCCTTTTGACGCATCGACGCTTCACGCGTGACCCATGTTTTGATCGGAGCTTGAGGAGCAACAGCTCGGAGTCGACCTTTTCCTAGAAGCCGACGCTCGGGCGAGTCCGTTCGACTGCGTGGTGGATCTCCGGAGTTGCCCGGGTTCGAGTCCCTTTGGCTGACCGTGCCTCCCGCTGGTTCTCTTCGGTGGAAGTCTCAGAAAAAGAAGTACAAGCATGTTGCAAAAGACCGGGGAGGACAGATAAATTTAGTCAAGGCACGGAGGTCACCACATGCAAGTTTTCTTGGGAAGGAGCTTTATGCCTGTGGTCTTTCTCTGGCAGCTACTTTCCATCGCCTGCCGGATTGAGGCTCGGGGGCAACCGTCCCGAGGATGTTTTACTTTGGGAGCCAATTTTCGTGAAATCGGTTGGCTCTCGCATTATGACCTTCTTCTGCACAGCTCCGTAAAAGAGAATCCACCAAATGGGTGTGGAAGTAGAATTTGAAGGGGGAGCCACGAAGCAGTATTCTGGGCCATCTGTTGCCGCCAAGAGATAGAGCCAGGTTACAGACAATCATCATGAGCCATTGCAAGAAATTATATGTAATGGTACCTGTGGTGTGGTGAGTCCGCGCTATTCGGTACTGTTGCTTCAAAGAACGTCCTAGAGCTCTTCAAGGCTTAGTCTTCCAGCATGGACCAATTAAGTCTCGAAACCATCGGTAGTGATGGTGAACAGTAGGTTGTGAGGAATTGAATGCATGAAGGCCAGAAGAACTGCAGCACTCCTTGTTGTTAGTGATGCCAGCAGCTCAGTCGCTGGCGCCAGTGGGGAATGAGAAACAGGCAACTTGTCTTAGAACAAGCTGCCGGGTTACTACCACCGGTTGGT
>NC_061510.1:279416999-279436346 GCF_022539505.1 Lolium rigidum
AGACGGCGCCATGGACCTTGACGCTACGCCGACGATGATGGAGATCATGCCCGTTGATGATGGAGATCATGTCCGTGCTTTGGAGATGAAGATCAAAGGCACAAAGACTAAAGGGCCATATCATATCACATATGAATTGCATGTGATGTTAATCCTTTATGCATCTTATCTTGCTTAGTTTGCGACGGTAGCATTATAAGATGATCCCTCACATTAATATCAAGATAATAAAGTGTTCTCCCCTCGTATGCACCGTTGCTACAGTTCGTCGTTTTGAAGCATCTCGTGATGATTGGATGTGATAGATTCTACGTTCACATACAACGGGTGTAAGCCAAGTTGCACACGCGGAAATACTTGGGTTTGGTTGACGAGCCTAGCATGTACAGACATGGCCTCGGAACACAAGAAACCGAAAGGTTGAACACGAGTCATATGGATGATATGATCAACATGTTGATGTTCACCATTGAAGCTACATCATCTCTCGTGATGATCGGTTTTGGTGTAGTGGATATGGATCGTGTGCTACTAAACAACTATGAGGGATGTTGTATTAAGTGGGAGTTCATTAGTAATTAGATTAAAACATGAACTAATTATCATGAACATAGTCTGAATAGTATTTTGAATTAATTTGTAAAATTGGCATCCGTTATCTACCAAGCGCTAGTCTTGTAATTGAGAAAGAAACACTGTTAAGTCTGATAAGCAACTTTACGGACTGGTACCGTATTGTTAAAGAATCAAGAAATGATTAAGTCCTGTTGCAAACTTTTAGTAAACCTCACATTGATGATTCAAAGAAACATGGTTTCAATTAGTACCTAAAATCATCTTGTCTCCATGAAACTTGAAGTTCAATTCCGTTTGAAAAGTTAGGAGCTGAAAAGTTTGTTTTCAGAAATAAGCAAGGTATGCGATATATGTGATATCTAAGACCTTATTGCAAGATGATAGAATATAATCTAGTGAGACTACATAAACTCATAAGTTTTATGGGAATGTACGAAGGTTGAAGACGCTAGGCGTCCCAATCCTCCAACTAGTTGGGCACTAAAGATATTCGCATATCCATGAAGTGATCGTCCTTAGTATGCACCGTTGCTAAGACACGTCGTTTCGAAGCATCACGTGGTGACCGGGTGTTATAGATTCTACGTGTGCATACAACGGGTGCAAGCCAGATTTGCACATGCGAATACTAAGGTTAAACTTTACGAGCCTAGCATGTACAGACATGGTCTCGGAAAGTCGTCATGATTTGATGGATAAAAATTATGAGTGAAATTGTTTATCACATTAAAAGGTTACTGATACGTCTCCGACGTATCGATAATTTCTTATGTTCCATGCCACATTATTGATGATATCTACATGTTTTATACACTTTATATGTCGTATTTATGCATTTTCCGGCACTAACCTATTAACGAGATGCCGAAGAGCCAGTTGTTGTTTTCTGCTGTTTTTGGTTTCAGAAATCCTAGTAAAGAAATATTCTCGGAATTGGACGAAATCAACGCCCAGGGTCCTATTTTTGCACGAAGCTTCCAGAAGACCGAGGGGGAAAGGAAGTGGGGCCACGAGGCGCCGCCACAACAGGGCGGCGCGGCCCAGCACTAGGCCGCGCGGCCCTGGCGTGTGGGGCCCTCGTGTGGCCCCCCGCGTTGCCCTTCCGCCTACTTAAAGCCTTCGTCGCGAAACCCCCAGTACCGAGAGCCACAATACGGAAAACCTTACTGAGACGCCGCCGCCGCCAATCCCATCTCGGGGGATTCTGGAGATCACCTCCGGCACCCTGCCGGAGAGGGGATTCATCTCCCGGAGGACTCTTCACCGCCATGGTCGCCTCCGGAGTGATGAGTGAGTAGTTCACCCCTGGACTATGGGTCCATAGCAGTAGCTAGATGGTTGTCTTCTCCTCATGTGCTTCATTGTCGGATCTTGTGAGCTGCCTAACATGATCAAGATCATCTATCTGTAATTCTATATTTTGTGTTTGTCGGGATCCGATGGATAGAGAATACTATGTTATGTTGATTATCAATCTATTACCTGTGTGTTGTTTATGATCTTGCATGCTCTCCGTTATTAGTAGAGGCTCTGGCCAAGTTTTTGCTCTTAACTCCAAGAGGGAGTATTTATGCTCGATAGTGGGTTCATGCCTCCATTAAATGCGGGACGAGTGACGAAAGTTCTAAGGTTGTGGATGTGCTGTTGCCACTAGGGATAAAACATTGATGCTATGTCCGAGGATGTAGTTATTGATTACATTACGCACCATACTTAATGCAATTGTCTGTTGTTTTACAACTTAATACTTGGAAGGGGTTCGGATGATAACCCGAAGGTGGACTTTTTAGGCATAGATGCATGTCTGGATAGCGGTCTATGTACTTTGTCGTAATGCCCAATTAAATCTCACAATATTCATCATATCATGTATGTGCATTGTTATGCCCTCTCTATTTTTCAATTGCCTCGATTGTAATTTGTTCACCCAACATGCTATTTATCTTATGGGAGAGACACCTCTAGTGAACTGTGGATCCCGGTCCATTGTTTACATCTGAAATACAATCTACTGCAATACTTGTTCTTTACTATTTTCTGCAAACAATCATCATCCACACTATACATCTAATCCTTTGTTACAGCAAGCCGGTGAGATTGACAACCTCATTGTTTCGTTGGGGCAAAGTACTTTGGTTGTGTTGTGCAGGTTCCACGTTGGCGCCGGAATCCCTGGTGTTGCGCCGCACTACATCTCGCCGCCATCAACCTTCAACGTGCTTCTTGACTCCTACTGGTTCGATTAAACCTTGGTTTCTTACTGAGGGAAACTTGCCGCTGTGCGCATCACACCTTCCTCTTGGGGTTCCCAACGGACGTGTCAACTACACGCATCAAGCAAATTTTTGGCGCCGTTGCCGGGGAGATCAAGACACGCTGCAAGGGGAGTCTCCACAATCCAATCTCTTTACTTTGTTTTTGTCTTGCTTTATTTTATTTACTACTTTGTTTGCTGCATTATATCAAAACACACAAAAATTAGTTGCTAGTTTTACTTTATTTACTGTCTTGCACTCTATATCAAAAACACAAAAAAATTAGTTACTTGCATTTATTTTATCTAGTTTGCTTTATTTACTACTGCTAAAATGGCCACTCCTGAAAATACTAAGTTGTGTGACTTCACAACCACAAATAATAATGATTTCTTATGCACACCTATTGCTCCACCTGCTACTATAGCAGAATTCTTTGAAATTAAACCTGCTCTACTGAATCTTGTTATGCGAGAGCAATTTTCTGAGTGTTAGTTCGATGATGCTACTGCCCATCTCAATAATTTTGTTGAATTGTGTGAAATGCAAAAGTATAAAGATGTAGATGGTGACATTATAAAATTAAAATTGTTTCCTTTCTCATTAAGAGGAAGAGCTAAAGATTGGTTGCTATCTCTGCCTAAGAATAGTATTGATTCATGGACTAAATGCAAGGATGCTTTTATTGGTAGATATTATCCCCCTGCTAAAATTATATCTTTGAGAAGTAGCATAATGAATTTTAAACAATTAGATAATGAGCATGTTGCACAAGCTTGGGAAAGAATGAAATCTTTGGTTAAAAATTGCCCAACCCATGGACTGACTACTTGGATGATCATCCAAACCTTTTATGCGGGATTGAATTTTTCTTCGCGGAACCTATTGGATTCAGCTGCTGGAGGTACCTTTATGTCCATCACTCTTGGTGAAGAAACAAAGCTCCTTGATAATATGATGATTAATTACTCTGAATGGCACACGGAAAGAGCTCCACAAGGTAGGAAGGTAAATTCTGTCGAAGAAACTTCTTCCTTGAGTGATAAGATTGATGCTATTATGTCTATGCTTGTGAATGATAGGACTAATGTTGATCCTAATAATGTTCCGTTAGCTTCATTGGTTGCCCAAGAAGAACATGTTGATGTAAAATTCATTAAAAATAATAATTTCAACAACAATGCTTATCGGAACAATTCTAGTAATAACTATAGGCCATATCCTTATAATAATGGTAACGGTTATGCTAATTCTTATGGGAATTCTTACAACAATAATAGGAACACACCCCCTGGAATTGAAGCTATGCTTAAAGAATTTATTAGTACACAAACTGCTTTTAACAAATCTGTTGAGGAAAAGCTCAATAAAATTGATATTCTCGCTTCTAAGGTTGATAGTCTTGCCTCGATGTTGATCTTTTGAAATCGAAAGTTATGCCTAATAAGGATATTGAAAATAAAATTGTTACTACAGCAAATGCCATCCAAGTTAGAATTAATGAGAATATAAGATTGATGGCCGAATTGCATGCTAGGTGGGAAAGAGAAGAAAATGAAAAACTAGCTAAAGAGAATAATATAGCTAAAGTTTGGACTATTACCACCACTAGTAATGCTAATGCTCCACATGTTGCTGCACCTCCTACTATCAATGGTAAAATAATTGGTGTTGGCAATGTTACTACTCCTAGTGCAAAGCGTGCAAAATTGCACTGAAACTGCTAAAGCTGCTGAAACCGCTCTGTGATAAAACTGCTGAAATTTTTTCCAACATTGGGGATGATGATCCCATTGCTTTAGATTGTAATGGTTTGGATTTTGATGATTGCCACATCTCTGAAGTTATAAAGTTCTTACAAAAACTTGCTAAGAGTCCCAATGCTAGTGCTATAAACTTGGCTTTCACAAAACATATTACAAATGCTCTCATAAAAGCTAGAGAAGAGAAACTAAAACTTGAAACTTCTATTCCTAGAAAGTTAGAGGATGGTTGGGAGCCCATCATTAAGATGAAGGTCAATGACTTTGATTGTAATGCTTTATGTGATCTTGGTACAAGTATTTCCGTTATGCCTAAGAAAATTTATAATATGCTTGACTTGCCACCATTGAAGAATTGTTATTTGGATGTTAATCTTGTTGATAATGCTATAAAGAAACCTTTGGGGAGAGTTGACAATGTTCGCATTACCTTTGACAATAACCTTGTCCCCGTTGATTTTGTTGTCTTGGATATTGAATGCAATGCATCTTGCCCCATTATATTGGTAAGACCTTTTCTTCGAACTGTTGGAGCTACCATTGATATGAAGGAAGGTAATATTAAATATCAATTTCCTCTCAAGAAAGGTATGGAACACTTCCCTAGAAAGAGAAGGAAGTTACCTTTTGATTCTATTATTATAACAAATTATAATGTTGATACTTCATCTCTTGATAATACTTGATATACACTTTCTGCGCCTAGCTGAAAGGCGTTAAAGAAAAGCGCTTATGGGAGACAACCCATGTTTTTACTACAGTATTTTTGTTTTATATTTGAATCTTGGAAGTTGTTTACTACTGTAGCAACCTCTCCTTATCCTAGTTTTGTGTTTTGTTGTGCCAAGTAAAGTCTTTGATAGTAAAGTGAATACTAGATTTGGATTGCTGCGCGATAACAGATTTCTTTGCTGTCACGAATTCCGATCTGCCTCTCTGTAGGTAGCTCAGAAAATTATGCCAATTTACGTGCGTGATCCTCAGATATGTACGCAACTTTCATTCAATTTGGGCATTTTCATTTGAGCAAGTCTGGTGCCTCAATAAAATCCATCTTTATGGACTGTTCTGTTTTGACAGATTCTGCCTTTTATTTCGCATTGCCCCTTTTGCTATGTTGGATGAATTTCTTTGATCCACTAATGTCCAGTAGCTTTATGCAATGCCCAGAAGTGTTAAGAATGATTGTGTCACCTCTGAAAATGTTAATTTTTATTGTACACTAACCCTCTAATGAGTTGTTTCGAGTTTGGTGTGGAGGAAGTTTTCAAGGATCAAGAGAGGAGAATGATGCAATATGATCAAGGAGAGTGAAAGCTCTAAGCTTGGGGATGCCCCGGTGGTTCACCCCTGCATATTTTAAGAAGACTCAAGCGTCTAAGCTTGGGGATGCCCAAGGCATCCCCTTCTTCATCGACAACATTATCAGGTTCCTCCCCTGAAACTATATTTTTATTCCGTCACATCTTATGTACTTTACTTGGAGCGTCGGTTTGTTTTTGTTTTTGTTTTTGTTTGAATAAAATGGATCCTAGCATTCATTGTGTGGGAGAGAGACACGCTCCGTTGTTGCATATGGACAAATATGTCCTTAGGCTTTACTCATAGTATTCATGGCGAAGGTTGAATCTTCTTCGTTAAATTGTTATATGGTTGGAATCGGGAAACGCTACATGTAGTAATTCTAAAATGTCTTGAATAATTTGATACTTGGCAATTGTTGTGCTCATCTTTAAGCTCTTGCATCATATACTTTGCACCCATTAATGAAGAAACACCTAGAGCTTGCTAAATTCGGTTTGCATATTTGGTCTCTCTAAAGTCTAGATAATTTCTAGTATTGAGTTTTGAACAACAAGGAAGACGGTGTAGAGTCTTATAATGTTTACAATATGTCTTTTATGTGAGTTTTGCTGCACCGGTTCATCCTTGTGTTTGTTTCAAATAACCTTGCTAGCCTAAACCTTGTATCGAGAGGGAATACTTCTCATGCATCCAAAATTCTTGAGCCAACCACTATGCCATTTGTGTCCACCATACCTACCTACTACATGGTATTTCTCCGCCATTCCAAAGTAAATTGCTTGAGTGCTACCTTTAAAATTTCCATCATTCGCCTTTACAATATATAGCTCATGGGACAAATATCTTAAAAACTATTGTGGTATTGAATATGTACTTATGCACTTTATCTCTTATTAAGTTTATCTCTTATTAAGTTGCTTGTTGTGCGATAACCATGCTTCTGGGGACGCCATCAACTATTATTTGTTGAATATCATGTGAGTTGCTATGCATGTCCGTCTTGTCTGAAGTAAGAGAGATCTACCACCTTAATGGTTGGAGCATGCATATTGTTAGAGAAGAACATTGGGCCGCTAACTAAAGCCATGAATCATGGTGGAAGTTTCGAGTTTTGGACATATATCCTCAATCTCATATGAGAACATTAACTCGTTGCCACATGCTTATGCATTAAAGAGGAGTCCATTATCTGTTTTCCATGTTGTCCCGGTATGGATGTCTAAGTTGAGAATAATCAAAAGCGAGAAATCCAAAATGCGAGCTTTCTCCTTAGACCTTTGTACGGGCGGCATGGAGGTACCCCATTGTGACACTTGGTTAAAACATGTGTATTGCGATGATCCGGTAGTCCAAGCTAATTAGGACAAGGTGCGGGCACTATTAGTATACTATGCATGAGGCTTGCAACTTGTAAGATATAATTTACATGATACATATGCTTTATTACTACCGTTGACAAAATTGTTTCTTGCTTTCAAAATAAAAGCTCTAGCACAAATATAGCAATCGATGCTTTCCTCTTTGAAGGACCTTTCTTTCACTTTTATGTTGAGTCAGTTCACCTATTTCTCTCCATCTCAAGAAGCAAACACTTGTGTGAACTGTGCATTGATTCCTACATACTTGTATATTGCACTTGTTATATTACTCTATGTTGACAATTATCCATGAGATATACATGTTACAAGTTGAAAGCAACCGCTGAAACTTAATCTTCCTTTGTGTTGCTTCAATACCTTTACTTTGATTTATTGCTTTATGAGTTAACTCTTATGCAAGACTTATTGATGCTTGTCTCAAAAGTGCTATTCATGAAAAGTCTTTGCTTTATGATTCAGTTGTTTACTCATGTCATTACCATTGTTTTGATCGCTGCATTCATTACATATGTTTACAATAGTATGATCAAGGTTATGATGGCATGTCACTCCGGAAATTATATGTGTTATCGTTTACCCGCTCGGGACGAGCGAGAACTAAGCTTGGGGATGCTGATACGTCTCCGACGTATCAATAATTTCTTATGTTCCATGCCACATTATTGATGATATCTACATGTTTTATACACTTTATATGTCGTATTTATGCATTTTCCGGCACTAACCTATTAACGAGATGCCGAAGAGCCGATTCGTCGTTTTACTGCTGTTTTTGGTTTCAGAAATCCTAGTAAAGAAATATTCTCGGAATTGGACGAAATCAACGCCCGGGGTCCTATTTTTGCACGAAGCTTCCGGAAGACCGAGGGGAAAGGAAGTGGGGCCACGAGGCGCCGCCACAACAGGGCGGCGCGGCCCAGCCCTAGGCCGCGCGGCCCTAGCGTGTGGGGCCCTCGTGTGGCCCCCCGCGTTGCCCTTCCGCCTACTTAAAGCCTTCGTCGCGAAACCCCCAGTACCGAGAGCCACGATACGGAAAACCTTACTCAGACGCCGCCGCCGCCAATCCCATCTCGGGGGATTCTGGAGATCACCTCCGGCACCCTGCCGGAGAGGGGATTCATCTCCCGGAGGACTCTTCACCGCCATGGTCGCCTCCGGAGTGATGAGTGAGTAGTTCACCCCTGGACTATGGGTCCATAGCAGTAGCTAGATGGTTGTCTTCTCCTCATGTGCTTCATTGTCGGATCTTGTGAGCTTCCTAACATGATCAAGATCATCTATCTGTAATTCTATATGTTGTGTTTGTCGGGATCCGATGGATAGAGAATACTATGTTATGTTGATTATCAATCTATTACCTGTGTGTTGTTTATGATCTTGCATGCTCTCCGTTATTAGTAGAGGCTCTGGCCAAGTTTTTGCTCTTAACTCCAAGAGGGAGTATTTATGCTCGATAGTGGGTTCATGTCTCCATTAAATGCGGGACGGTGATAGAAAGTTCTAAGGTTGTGGATGTGCTTGTTGCCACTAGGGATAAAACATTGATGTTATGTCCGAGGATGTAGTTATTGATTACATTACGCACCATACTTAATGCAATTGTCCGTTGTTTTACAACTTAATACTGGAAGGGGTTCGGATGATAACCTGAAGGTGGACTTTTTAGGCATAGATGCATGCTTGGATAGCGGTCTATGTACTTTGTCGTAATGCCCAATTAAATCTCACAATATTCATCATATCATGTATGTGCATTGTTATGCCCTCTCTATTTGTCAATTGCCTGTCGTAATTTGTTCACCCAACATGCTATTTATCTTATGGGAGAGACACCTCTAGTGAACTGTGGATCCCGGTCCATTGTTTACATCTGAAATACAATCTACTGCAATACTTGTTCTTTACTATTTTCTGCAAACAATCATCATCCACACTATACATCTAATCCTTTGCTACAGCAAGCCGGTGAGATTGACAACCTCACTGTTTCGTTGGGGCAAAGTACTTTGGTTGTGTTGTGCAGGTTCCACGTTGGCGCCGGAATCCCTGGTGTTGCGCCGCACTACATCTCGCCGCCATCAACCTTCAACGTGCTTCTTGACTCCTACTGGTTCGATTAAACCTTGGTTTCTTACTGAGGGAAACTTGCCGCTGTGCGCACCACACCTTCCTCTTGGGGTTCCCAACGGACGTGTCAACTTTGGTCTACCACGACCCCTCTTAACATTCTCAGCACGCTTTATCCGTCCTCTATGCACCGGTGCTTCCGGAGGCCTCCGTTGGATATGTACAAACCATCTGAGACGATGTTGGACCAGCTTCTCTTCAATCGGTGCTACCCCAACTCTCTCCCGTATATCGTCATTCCGTACCCGATCCTTTCTTGTGTGGCCACATATCCATCTCAACATGCGCATCTCTGCTACACTTAACTGTGGATATGTCGTCTCTTCGTTGGACAACACTCCGCGCCATACAACATCGCAGGTTGGATAGCTGTCCTATAAAACCTGCCTTTTAGCTTTTGTGGCACTCTCTTGTCACAGAGTACGCTAGAAGCTTGGCGCACTTCATCCAACCAGCCTTGATTCGATATGAGAGCCGCGTTGATCACAACGGTCACGAACTATCCTGGTTATGCATATGTATCTTCCCAGGTCGGCCACGGATTCTGCGGCTGTGTGAAGTGCATGGACAAGACCCCGCATCTACAGCTACTAAGGGATCCCGGGTCCTCGAAAACTGTGTAGCCAGGTGCTCGAAGGTGGCTTCGTTTGGATCACATGTGGAGAAAACATGGTGATCTGTTCAATGGTAAAGATCAGCCTGATGACCCCTGCGCCCAAGGAGAGGCGCAAAAATCGATAAACTTCTAAAAAATTGGAAGGAGTGCCCAGCGTCGGGAAAGAAGCGACCCAAGCCAGAGCCGCTGCTTGGTGTATGGAAAGCGAGGTCTCTTTTCCATGACTTGGAGTACTGGAAGGTCATCCACACGCGCCATAGCCTCGATGTCATGCACATTACGAAGAACGTTACCGAGAGTCTGCTTGGCACACTTTGCAACTCGGAAAAGTCCAAGGATGGGCCGAAAGCAAGATACGATCTAAAACATTGTGGCATCAGGAAAGACCTTCAAGCCCCCGATACTGATGACAACGACGATGATGATGATGATCAGACGGAAGGGACTCAACCTCTCCGCAAAAGGGCTAAGAAGAACGCGGTGGTGCTTCCCGCTGCCTGCTTCATAACGAGTCCAGAGGAGCTCGAGCAGTTTTTCAGGTGCCTCCTAGCAGTGAAAGTTCCTCACGGTTACTCGGGGAATATAAGCAGATATCTGGACGTAGTGAAGAAGAGGTTCACCGGGATGAAGTCTCACGATTGTCACGTGCTCATGACGCAGATACTTCTCGTTGCGATCCGAGGGATAATGGACGAGCAGGTCCGTGATACGCTGTTTGGGCTTTGCAACTTTTTTGATGTTATCACCCGGAAGTCGATCGGCGTGAGGCAGCTCAAGATGCTACGGGATGAGATCGTGGTGACACTATATGAGCTCGAGATTTACTTCCCGTCCGCATTCTGCGATATATGCGTCCATCTCCTTCTCCATGTCATTGATGACATCAGGAAGCTCGGCCCGACGTTCCTCCACAACATGATGCCTTTCGAAAGGCAGAACGGTGTCATGAAAATATACGTTGTCAACAGGGCCCGTCCAGACGCAAGCATGGCCAAGGGGTCTCTAACCTACGAGTGCATCTCCTTCTGCCAGAATTATCTAAGCATCAAGGGCGACTAGGATCATGTTGGTCTGCCCCCCAGGATGCACCTCGGCAGGCTTGCTGGAGTCGGTCACCACGAGGGCTACCGCTCATTCCATGTCGGCATTGTCAATCGACGCGACGACTTTGAAAGGGCTCATCGGGTCGCGCTACAACACTTAAAATTGATCGAACCTTTGGTGAAAGAGCACAAAAGCATAATCGAGCAGAATTACATCGATATGGGCCGGCTAAGGAAGATGGAGACGTAACCAAAGAGCACAACTCCAGCTTCACGCGTTGGTTGAATCAAACTCAACTGCTTCAAGCACAGACCAAAAGGCCTTCTACCGAAGATGAAAAACTCGTATACACCTTATCACAGGACCCCGGGCATAACGTAAGGACCTATAAGGGGTACGACATCAACGGTTACAGATTCTACACCGAAGAAAAGGACAGGAATAGCGAAAATCAAAACTCAGGAGTAACTATGCTATCATACGCCGATGACGAGACTAATCTCAAGGAAAGATTTTTCGTAAGGATCGAGGAGATATGGGAGCTCAATTACTGTGGAGAGACGGTGCCAATGTTCCGTGTGAGATGGGCCAAGAAGGTCGAAAAACAAGGTCGATATTTCACCACCATGGTTATACCCGATGCCAAAGCGAAGAACGCATCCGCGAAAAATGAGCCATGGGTACTCGGTAGCCAAGTTGACCAATGCTTCTTCATCACTGACCCATCGAGGCCTAGCCGTGTTGTAGTGAGGAGGGGCAAGAGGAGCATCATATGAATGCAAGGAGATGCCAACGAGGAAGACTTAGACAAGAACGGTAACCCGAAGATCGAGGAGGAATTCGACAAGCACTTCGACATGCCTACTACTAGTAAAGTAAGAAGGAAGACCTCCCTACCCTCTAAAGGTTGTCCGTTCACGCGAAGAAAACCCAAGGTGGCCGACATAAAGCATTCAACCGCCAACAACAAGGGCAAGAAGATTGCGAAGCGACGCTAGAGCTCGGAGCCGGGACGAAGAAGATCTTTTTTTGGTCTATGCACATGTGTGTGCGTGTGTTTGAGACAAGTACATGTGTGTGTGAGAGAGAGAAGAACATGTTTGTGTGAGACAAGTAATTTGTAATTCTCTACTAATTATTAAATGTTGTGTTATTTATTGAAATGTAACTAAAATGTGAAAAAAGGAAGAAAAAATGTGAAAAAATTATGTGGCAGCCAGGGTTCGAACCTGGCTACTAATGGGCCAACATTGGCCTTAACCACTGGGCTAGTGCTAAGTTTCTGTCAGGACACAACATTATC
The DNA here is from genome assembly GCF_022539505.1 of Lolium rigidum. NCBI lineage: Eukaryota > Viridiplantae > Streptophyta > Magnoliopsida > Poales > Poaceae > Lolium > Lolium rigidum. The sequence goes on from NC_061510.1 coordinate 279,429,368, forward strand.
CCAATTTGTTTTGCTAAGTGTCTAAATTCTGTGGCGCACCCCTGTTGTCGTGGATGTAACCACGGCAGATGCTACAGGGGGTAGCACTTCATTGATGCGAGGGCAAGGGAACATCGCCATCTACGGGTCGAGGTGCAAGGGACGCAAGGTTTTACCCAGTTTCAGCCCCTCCGGAGAGTAAAAGGCCTACGTCCTGCTAGATCTTATTGCTCAGTGGAGAATTACAATGGGGGGCTCAGTCGGCTCGGAGCCAAGAGCTTACAAAGGGGAGATTGGATCTCAGATGAGGTCGTCTAGGGTTTAGCCTGGGGGTTTATATATCCACCCCCCGGTCTAGGGTTACAAGGGGATAACCCCGAATCACATCAGTTACTATTAATCCAGGATACCACACCCTTCTTCAAGTAATCTCCACCTCCGGCCGAGCAGATCATCTCCTTGGGACTTCGGCCCGGTTGCCTTCGGGCCCGGTCGGTTAGGCGGCGGCGGTCCTTCCCGGGCCTTCGTCCTTGTGGCGAGTGGGACCGGCGACCCCCCCCTATGGGCATATCCCCATCAGTAGTCCCCGAGCGCGGTGGTGATGAGGCGTAGATCCGGCGCGGGTCGCGAAGAGGCACTGGGGCGGATTAAGACGAATCGCCGCCGGGCTCCCCAAATAAACATCAGTTGGCCGCCAGTCTTCAATCGCCCGAACTTGATGAGCCAGTCGGCGCATGGCAGTCGGCGTGTGCCAGTCGCCGTATGACGGTCGGCGTACGCCAGTGGTCGTAAGCCATTCGGCGTAGGCCCCGGGTGCGGACACGTGGAAGAGCCAACGGCTAGATTTCACGTTGACCGAGGCGCGAGCCGTTTGCGCGAAGTTGACCGTTGGGTCCGATGTGACCGCTAACGGCTAGCTTTAACGCCCGTTCCGCCAATCCCGTCGTTGATCTTGACCGTTAACTGCGGGGCGATAATCCCGCGGCGGATCAAAGGGTGGATTTGATACCTATCTTGAGCGAGTGCGGCGGTATCAAAGGTCGGACCCGGGGATTAGGGCTCACCATTCTGCCACATTCTCTCCCCACTCCTATTCCATCTGCTTCCTGTCGAGAACTCCCAAGCGCAACCATGGCGGCGAGAGCCTGGGGCAAATCCAAGGTCACTCGCGAGTCTCTTCTCCCGTACGTTGCCTCCGGGGTCATCCCCGAGTTCAAGCAGGAGCGCTGGCGGGTCCCGCCGGCGAACGAGGTGGAGCCGCTCCCGAGGCCGGGCGAATTCGTGCTCTTCCTCAGCTGCTTGGATCGCGGGTTCGCGCTCCCCTCTTCCGACTTCATCCGACAGCTTCTGGCCTTTTATGGCATAAAGATATGCGACCTGGGGCCGCATAGTGTGCAGCAGATCTCCCTGTTCATGGCGTTGTGCGAGTGCTACCTGGGCTGCCCGCCGTACTTCCCATTGTGGGTATCGATCTTCCATGGGCGGGCGACCCGGGCCAGCAAGAGCAGCGAGGCGCTCATCCCGAATGGTGGGATCACCTTCCAGGTGAAGTCCGGGGAGAGCTTCATCGACATGGCGCTCCCCAAGAAGGCGCAGTCGCAGTGGCGCCGCTTCTGGTTCTACGCCAAGGAGTACACTCCCCCCGGCGAGGTTTGCATTTCTCAGTTCGACCCCGAGCCCAGCGTCCCGCGACGTCTCAACGTACGGTCGCTGCCGCGCGAGCAGGAGGAGGTGGTGAAGGGGATGCGCCAGGCGATCCAGGCTCTGAAGGACAAGGGCCTGACGGCGGCCAACATGTATAACTGCTGGCTCGGCCGCCGGCTGATCCCCCTGCGGTGCCGAGCCCACTCCATGTGGGAGTACCGGGGGCAAAACGACTGCACCCGGTCGACGGCGACCGAGTGGGACGAAGGCGAGTACCAGAAGTCGCTCGCCAAGATTACCACGGCCACCTTTACCTCCTTCGAGGACGGCCTGCAGCCCTTCTCCGAGGACAACCCGGCTCCTCAGGTATTGACTTGTACAGCGACCCCGGACGCCTAGGTAGTGCTTCTCCTTTCTAACTTATTTCCTTGATTCAAATGCAGCGGTGGCAGAAGATCGCCGACCATCTCCCCCCTCTCGCCGGGAAGGAGCCTCCGGAAATGACCGAAGGCGAGGAGGAGGAGGTAGACGACGAGGAGGAGCGCACCGAGTCGGACTCCGAAGCGCGAGACTTCGTCCGACTCCCGCGCGGAACGAAGAGGGGCGCCGGGTCTTCATCACAGGGCGCTCCGAAGCCGCAGGAGGGCGAAGGGGACGAAGAGGCGACCTCTCGCCCGGAGGAGGGGGAGCCTACAAAGGAAGGGGCCGAGCCGCTGCCCAAGCGGCTGCGCCCGACTATCTCGGAGGGCTCCATAAGGCTTCGAGCGCCCCCGAAGGGACGCGATCGACGCTGGAGCCCGAGCCGGCCCGGGCGTAAAGGCGATCCCCACGGTGAAGTAAGTACTCCTTGTCGAACTTGCTCTCTTCATGGCGGGATTGGCTAACGACCCACCTTGCTCCCCCGCAGGTCCAAGAGGAAGGTCCTGGCAAGACCTGCTCCAATTGGGGCGGCGGCCACAAGGGCGGCCGAGGCGAAGAAGGCGGCCGAGCTGAAGAAGGCCGCGGAGAAGAAAGCGGCGCCTTCCAACCTTGGAGGCGCGGGGTCGGCTCGGGAGGAGCCTGTCGCTGCGAGCCAGGCTGAGAAGGCGAGCGCCAGCCATGCCGACCCCACCGCCGACGTTTTCCCCTTGCCCAGCGTGGGTCGCGGGGGCACGGCGAGTGCGGTGATGGGACCGAGCGCCGCTCCCCCCGTGGCAGAAGAGGAGCCGGTGGGCGTCGGCTCGACTGAGGGTCAGAGGGCACCCGAAGTCGAGGATGACACCGCCGAGGAGGGCGGCCTCTCGGTGCCGATGAAGGAGCGCCGGTCCAAGCCCGCCAGGGACCGAGTCCACCCCAGCGACCCCGAGACGGGGACAGATGGGGCACCGTCGACCGACGCGGTGATGCAGGCGGATGAAGCGGCCGAATCGCGCCGTCCCCCGCCTTCTACTTTGACCTTCACTGAGCTCCACACGGCGCTTGGTGAAGCACACGTGGTGAGTATTTCTGTACTCGCAGTCCAGTCGCCCCCAGTCCCCGAGGGTCGACTTGGCCTGTAGGGGCGAGTCGAGTCTTCTCCGTCCTGCCTGGACTGCTTTTACTGACCTTCGCGCCGTTTTTGTGCAGGCGGAGGTTAAGCGACTGACCGCGCTCGTGGAGGAGGCGGCGCAAAAGAACCGGAAGCTCATTGCTCTGGGCAGTAAGTCATACCCACTCGCTTTCCCCTCCCAGTCGCGCTCGCCTTGTTTGTACTTTTGTTCTCACCGCCCCCCTTTTTTGTAGCAGAGGCGCAGGCGAAGGCGCTTGCCGAGGCTCGGGAAGGGTTCGTCAAGGAATCCTTCTACCGCGAAGCCGAGTTCCGGGCGCAGCAGGCCGAAGAGGCCCGGAAAAAGGTGAAAGCGGAGGTGGCGGACCTGACGAAGGTCCTGGAGCAAAAGGGCCGGGAGCTGGAGGATGTCATCGCCGAGTACAAGGTGAAGCTGGAGGCCGCGACGGATGCGCGGGATTCCGCGCGGGGGGCCGCCGCAGCCCTGCGAGAAGAGGTCGCGGCCTTGAAGCTGCAGCACGCCAAGGAGTTGGCCGCGGAGAAGGAGGCGTCCGAGGGCATCGTCCTGGCGGTGCAAGCCGATAAGACCAACTTCGAGGCTTTCGTCCGCGAGATGTCGCGGCAGGTGCTTGGTAAGTTTCCATCTCTCTCCTGTTGTTTTATTGTCGATTGCCGCGGCGGCGAGTCCCCGAGTGTGGCGAGTCGGCGTCGGGGGCGAGTACCCGAGTGTGGTGAGTCGGCGTCGGGGGCCAGTCCCCGAGCATGGCGAGTCGGCGTCGGGGGCTAGTCCCCGAGCATGGCGAGCCGGCTTCGGGGGCCAGTCCCCGAGCATGGCGAGTCGGTGTTGAGGGCGAGTTCTCACTTCACTTTCTTCTTGTTGCTGGTGGTAGGTACAAGCGACTTCACAGAGACGGCGACTCCACGGGAGTGCCTGTCGACCGCGACCGCGCGCATCATTGCCTGCGCGGGGGAGATACTGGCGGCGCTCCAGTACCTGAGTCCGCGGGAGATTATTCCGCGGGACACGCCGTCCGTCTTCAGGGCCGTATCCAACATCCCGGCCGTCGTTGACTGGCTTCGCCGCTCCTCCTGCCGCGTTGGCGTTACCATGGCTTTGAGCATGGTGCTGGCGCACTACTCGGAGGGGCTTGACGTGGAGGAGGTCACTGCTGGCTTCCCCTCGGAGACCGGCGGGTCCGACGTCGCCGAGGTGCCGCGCTTGATGGAGGCGGTGCGCCCTTATGCCGACCGGGTGCCGGCGACCGCTGACTTGGAGACTCACATCCCCAGCCGGGCGGCGCCCGAGGGACGCGGAGAAGGAGGTCGGCCCGGTGGACTACCCCGCGGAGCGCCTCTTCCACGCCGCGGCTACCGGCTCCTTGTCCACGTACCCGGTCGTCTTGTACACGCCGAAGTTTCGTCATGGGGATGGTGGCGCTGAGCCCGTTGTGGAGGAAGCTCCGGGGCCGTCCCAGTAGATTCTTGGACCCTTGCACATGATGTAACTCGAATTCCCGCGAGCGGGTGTCAGTTGTAAATAGAGTGTCGGATTTTTCTTAATTGTAACTCGATGGTCGCTTTTAAATTAAGTGAGTGTGACGGTGATGTTTTGGAGTTGGGTCCGACTCTCCATGGCCTACAGGCCAGTCGCCATGCGACTCCGATGAAGGCTATCGACTTGACTGTTTTCCTTGCCGAGCTGGGCGTCCCCAGTCGCAGTACGTAGTCATTATAGTGCGAATAGCAGCCTCATGGGTGGAGTAGCGGTGAGCTTGTAGTTGCGCTGTTTGCATGTAGCGCGCCACTCGTCGTGGCTCGGTGAGCCAGTCGCTACGCGACTCCAAAGGGGGTTCTTGCGGGCATTTTTCCTTGGCGAGCCGCGGGTCCGTTTTGCGGGGTCCCTGGTCGAAGTACTTGGCCATTCAAGTCACCAGCCTAAGGTAGAGGAGGGCATTGGTGTGCTGTATAGCGTAGCACGAGACGGTCGCGGTGGCCCGGGGGGCTGGTCGAGCATGCGACCCTTCTGTGGTTTCCAGTCGCCGTTTTCACCCGACGGTGTAAGGGGTGGTAGGTAACCGGGCCTGGTGTTGCGCCCGATCGCCCCGCCGTGCCCTTGTTAGACAGGCTACTTGGCCAATCGTGGACTTCACTCTTCCAGCAGCGGCGACCGAAGGTCTCTTAGTGCCAAGTCGCTTGTCATGGCGACTAGGCCGGTATGTACCGAGATGAGAGATGGAGACAGCTAGCGGGTGATGGAGAGGCGATCGGAGTTGGAGATCAATGCAATCGGCGACTTTTATTAACTTCTGAATTTGTGGGTTACACTTTTTCCTTAGGTGTAAAACCGTCGGAGGAGGTTGACGTTCCAGGGCGCTCCACCTCTCCGGTGAGCGGTTCGCCTTTGTCGTCCTTGCGGACGTCTGTGAGGTAGTAGGAGTCGTTGCCGAGTACGCGGCTGACGGCGAACGGTCCTTCCCAGGGCGGGGATAGCTTGTGCATGCCTTTCTTGTCTTGAATTAGCCGGAGCACGAGATCTCCAACTTGGAAGGAGCGACTCCGAACGCGACGACCGTGGTAGCGGCGGAGATCTTGGCTGGTAGATGGCGGTCTTGGAGAGTGCGAGGTCCCTGGCCTCGTCAAGGAGGTCGATATCATCTTGGCGAGCTCGCTCGTTGTCTTCTTCGGCGTAGTTAACGACCCGAGGCGAGTCGTAGGCGATATCCGTGGGCATAACTGCCTCGGCGCCATATACCAGGAAGAAAGGCGTGAAGCCGGTCGATCTGTTTGGTGTTGTGCGGATTCCCCACAGCACCGAGGGAGCTCTTCCGCCCAGCAACCGGCTGCGCGTTCCGGGGGCACGACCAGGCGCGGCTTGAGTCCGTGGAGGATGCTCTGGTTCGCTCTTTCTGCTTGGCCGTTCGACTCGGGGTGTGCGACTGACGCGAGGTCGAGTCGGATGCCTTTCTCCTCGCAGAAGTCGGCCATCTTCCCTTTGGAGAAATTGGTGCCATTGTCAGTTATGATGCTGTGAGGGTAGCCATATCGATAGATAAGCTCGCGTAGGAACTTTGTGGCTGTCTTCCCGTCGCACTTCTTTATGGGTTTTGCTTCTACCCATTTGGTGAACTTGTCCACCGCGACCAGGAGGTGAGTGTATCCGCCGGGGCCGTTTTGAACTTCCCTACCATGTCCAGGCCCCAGACGGCGAAGGGCCAGGTGAGGGGGATGGTCTTCAATGCTGACCCCGGCATGTGCGACTGGCTTGCGTACTTTTGGCACCCGGCGCACAAACGGACGAGCGCGATTGCATCTTCGTGGGCTGTTGGCCAATAGAAGCCGTGACGGAAAGCTTTGGCGACTATGGAACGCGCGCCTGCGTGGTGGCCGCAGTCCCCTGCGTGGATGTCGCGCAGGATGTTGCGCCCTTCTTCGGTGGCGACGCATCGCTGGAACACTCCCGAGACGCTGCGCTTGTATAGTTCTTTATTGATGATGGTGAAGGACTTGCTCCTGCGTACAATAGCTCGTGCTTTGGCTTCGTCCATTGGCAGTATCTGGCGCTCGAGGTAGCTCATGTATGGCTTGGTCCAGTCGACGCTGTCGGAAGCGAGTGCGACTAGGGTGGAGTCGGGAGCAGGAGGTTCAGCAATGTCCAGCTCGCGGGGTGCGCGCACCGAGGGGTGGCTGAGGATATCCAGGACGACGCCTGGAGGGGGTTGGAGTCGCTTGGACCCGATTCTGGCTAGCGCATCAGCTTCCTCATTCTTGCGCCTGTCGACCCATTCGACGACGTGGCCGGCGAAGCTAGCGCCGGCTTGATCGACGGCGCTT
>NC_061510.1:279436446-279555205 GCF_022539505.1 Lolium rigidum
AAACAAAACATTTTACAAAAACTCATAATGATGTCATAAACAGTATCATGGTTACATCTCCCATGTACTATCAGACAGTTGCTACTCAAATTTTAACTTATTCGGAAAAGATGATGAGATTCTTCCGTACATTCCCTGCCTAGAAAGCTCAAATTGTCACGTAACCGGGGACACGGCTAAGATCTTAGGTTTAACTCTCGAGAGGTTGTGCACTTTCACCTTACGACCCACCCTTCCCAAGAGAAGAAATGAGACAAGATCTTTCGGAAGGAGGCTTCGACCATAACTAGCTAGACCCGTTCCCGTTGGGTTGCAAGCCCCATCATCATGTCTAGCAACAAGTTTGGCCTCACAACTTACTTAATCCCGGCAGAGCCCATAATACCATAAGGCTGCACTTGGAAGCTATCTAAAACATGGACGACATAGTAATCTCTTTAATCCTGAGTGGCAGTCCACAAGTGCACCCTCGGGCGATGACAACCACAATGTGGCCACGAGTAGCCACTCAACATTTGCGCACTCTCGAGGATTCATCACTTTAGTCCCTAGGGCGCGTGAGGAATCACTTTAGTCCCTAGGGCGCGTGAGCCTGAGCGACCGCCCACCAATCAACCAATCCACCCGGGTGATTCATTAAGGTTGTTAATTTTAATTCTCAATTCTCACAATCCACAATAATCAAAACAGCAGTGGCATTTTGTTATTGCTAGGCATACTAAGAATACTAGCAATGGTTCGAGGGTGGCTACACACTACTAGGATTGATAAGCATAGCATAATTTTGGAAAACAAAATTCCTACCATGCATTCTAATTTAAGAAAAACACTAATGCTTAACAAAATAGGTAGGTAATTGAGTGTCACTTGCCTTTTTGGTAGTCGAAGTGCGTTCACTTCTCTTAATCAAAATACGTGCCTCTCCGTACGAACTATAATATAAAATATAGCACAACATAAACACACCATTCAACAACAACAACAAAATCAAACAACATTCGATATGAACAATCATAGACATGCATGCATGCTATGCACCAATTTATTTCACAAGAGAGGTAGTGTGTATATGTTGTATTGTGTTCTCCGATATGTGCAATAATAATAAAACTTACTTGGGTATTTAATTTGGTTTAGAAAAACAATAATTAAGTATCTACTTAACATACACAACCTTATTAATTAGCTACCACAAGACTTATGTTTAGTAAAAATATAAACTTGACTTCCCTGGATAGGTTACAGTAGTACAAGATTAGACCAAATGGAATTATTCAAAAATAATTTATAGAATTTGAATTATCGTCAAATTACTGATTTGTATAGATTTTACTAAAGCAAGTTTGTGCACGTGTCAAAGTTGTACAACTCCTATACCAAGTTGAAGTATATGATCTGAGGATTCCAGAAAGTACAAATTTGTTAAATTTGGACCAGTAGATTATTTGATATAATTTTTATAGTGAAAAGGATTAATTAAATCATTTGAACTATGATTCGAAAACTAATACATAACATATACAGTATTCTTGCATATTTGGATTCTACATGTTATAAGCTTTCCAACGATATAAAGTTTGTAAATTTTGGACTTCTGGATGATTTTAAAATGAATTTCTAAGTTGGACACATAATCTGATATTTAAAATTTATATTTAAAATAAGTTTGACCAAGTTTGACTGAGACGCTGACTGTACTGTATAGTTGACTGCTGACTGTACAGTTGACTGCTGACTGTACTGCTGACTGTACTGCTGACCGTACCGCTGACCATCATTCTTGACTGCAGTTTGACTTTGACTGAGACCGAGTTGACTATGCTGATGTCATGATGATGTCATAAAGTTGACAGAAAAATTTGCTCAGATGGAAAAACTTTCTACATCATAGTTGTATAGAATTAATAGATCTATCTAACGCACAAATTACTTTTCACAACGGATTAATGTGTTTGACAAGATCTGGATTATACCTTATAAGATCTGAATCTTGTAACGCGATTTTCTCCTTGCTCGGTGAACGAAACAAGGTGAAACTTGCGGCAATGGAAAGATCTTGACGAGAGGAACAACTTCCGTGTTGAGGTCATGACGATTCGAGATAGTTTTGAAACTCGATTTGGCTCCGGTTGACTCGAAATAGATCTGTAGACGAGCGATAAATCCGTACGTCAAATCGAAAAACTTTCAACATGAAAGTTGTAGAGGATGATCAGATCTACATACTCACCAAAGGAATTTGGATTTCGTGGAACGAGCACGAACTAATTGAAGATTCCCTTTGTCAGATCTGACACCTTGTGATGCGAAATTATCTGTGTATGGTGGATGAAAAGAGATGAAATTGGTCGGGATTGAAAGATCTCGACGAGATCTACAACTTTCGTGTAGAGCCCGAGGTGATTCGAGGTAGTATTGGTGGTCAAATCAACGAGTTAAGATTTCGTTGATGTAGGATTTCGAGAAGAGGAAAGGGAAAATGAAACTGCGACGTGGTGGTGGCTTTATATAGACCATAGGTCGGTGGAAAAGGTGGGGCTCGAAATTAGGAACGCATAGAAACAAACGAATCTGAAATCAGAGTTGTGTAGCTCAAGAAAAGTACATTTAAGTGAAGATAAGTTTTGATAAAACGAAATTTGTGCGTGCTTCACGGTAGACACGACCGACTCCTTCGGTGGCTCGGTCCGGCTGGGCCTGGCTGCCTGCTGGGCCCGGCTGGCCGGCCCAGTTCGGCTTTCTCTTTTTTTTTTCTTTTTCATTTTCCTTTTCTTTTCTCTATTATTTGTTTCTTTTATAAAATGAGTTTTATAATTTTGATTTGAGTGAAACGAAATTCTACGAGTTTGTAAAATCATATTGCTTAGTATAGGATAATAAAAGAATTTAAATTTTATAAATTTTTATTTTATATCTTTTTATTACTACTATGCCATTATGCCTATATGTGAATAGTTTCAACATACACATACCAAAAAAGTTTATAAAAATTTCTAAAAATCAAAATAGTGTTTTAGGATAACAAGGAACCTATTTAAAAACCATTTGTGAAAATAAAATAATAATTATTTGCACTTGGCCTAAATGACAACTTTGGCAATATTTTGCAAATATAGTTTTCTATAGTTTTATTTTCTTAAATAGAAATCCATTAAGGATTTGAAAACTTTGAAAATCAAAATATGTTTGATTTTGAAAACACTTGAAACCAAAAGTAAATGGAGAACAATAGTTTGGAAAATACTTTTAAATAACTTCTAAAAAATTTAATTCCTTGTAAATTTTTTAATCAAGTTCAAACAATCAAGCATCAGATTTATTTTTATTTTTCATTCCAAAATTTAGAAAATTTCGGGATGTGACAGACTACCACCCTTAAAAGAAATCTCGTCCTCGAGATTTGAGAAAGGTTAGAAAGTTTTGGGTTCTAGATGGGCATGAGTGCTACCACCCTTAAAGAGGCTTTTGTTAGGTAGTCTTAAGTCTTGGGATTAGGCTAAGCTGAACTTGGATATGGCTTGGCACATCCGAGGATTTGGCTTGAACTAAGGTATCTTTTGGAAATATCTAAGGCTTATGGCTTCTGAGTTAATGTTCACTAGGCGAATATTTATTCACATATAGTGAACAACATATCTCTCCAAGATGAGTCTAAAAGGTTCCTTCATATTCTTACTTGTCGGTGTCATCGACGGTCTTCCGCTATTATTTATCCAGTAGTTGGATGTTCATTCTCTCCGTAGTCCTACCGTTGGCAGCACTTGCCTACTATAAGGTCATAATATCTATTCACCCTATGGTTCAGGCTTAACATCGACGTCTCTCTTGTAGGTACGTCTCTCTAGATTTACCATTCTTCATACAAGAGTAAACAATATGAGTAGTCGTCATGGGGGCCAATCCATGTCGCACTCAATCATTTCCTTGTTTTCAGTTTGGTATATCTCGTATTCTAACTCTTGGTCAACCTCACCATTTGATAAAAGTTTAATGGAGAATTAAATCAATGTTTCAATCCCCCTTATTGACATGTTTTCAAAACATTTCTATCGATCCCTAGCTAGGGTTTTGCGGAACTCTTACTCTACTCTTCTTCATCTTGATAGGAAATATCAAGGCTATTTTCACTACTGTTGTCTTCATGGCGAGTTGTCGAGAAAACATTCTCTGGGTCGGGTATAGATGAGAATAGATAAAAGGTCTAAAGAAGATTTCCTACCCAAACACATCAGATCAAGGCAAAACATTTTACAAACAACAGCTAACAAGCATCAAGCAACACAAACAAACTAGTATGGTCATACCTCAATTTGGTAAGATCAATACTTTCTGTTATTTGAGCGTTGTTTCAATAAAGAGAGAGTTAATGGTGGTCTGGTCTATTTCTGCTTTGGAAGTTTCAAGTTTCTATTTTACTCCTTCGGTGTATCTTCATGTGTTGCGCATCGAAGTCTTTCTTCAAATTCTTCATTTGTCTTCCATGAAACACTTCTTGCAGAGTCGAAGAATATCACATGAAGCATTAGTTCCTCACTTCGGGTACAAGGTCATCATCTCTACTTCCTTGATGGTTTTCATAAGTTAGGTCATCTAAGGCGAGGGAAAAATATTTGAAGATGGAGTAGATAAGAATACAAGAGGTTCGAAATCCAAATATATTTTTAATTGAAATAGGATTAGACAAATTTTAATTTTCATCCTAGGGTCTTCCTATTTCTAATCCAAACCTAGGGTCTCGATTCTACAGGCAACACTATGCTACGATACCATTCAGTAGCACCCTACCTTTTAATAAAGGCAAGATACACGTGTATAGTGCTATTCCAGGGATCAGCGATAGCACACACATTACAAAATATAGTAATCATTGCAATAGTATCAAATTACTACATCGTTGATCCAGAGGGTAAAGTAAAACCTTACAATTTGCATAGTCACATGGACTAGCTCAGAATAAACACAGCGGAAAGTAAATCATCAATGAGCCTTCATCTTCTTCATGTGCCACAGGCAGTCATGTTGGAATATAGACTCGAGATCCTACCACGTACGTCTCCTCAGAAAATCCTGCACGTTTGAATATGCAGCCCCACGAATGGAGGTCGGTACAACGATGTACTGGCAAATGACACTTATTTGGTGGCGGTTTTAGGCATGACTATCTACATGATATTTGGCAAGTGGAGTTTAGGCAAATTTGCATAAAGCCAATTTTATCCTATATTTTACTTAAAACAAAACATTTTGAAAATCTTTGAATGACATTATGAAATCACACCATGGTAAATCCTCCATGGGTTTTAGAATAATCACATGGTTACATCTCCCATGAGTTTTCAAGGGTTGATACAAAATTTTAAATACATTCATAAAACAATGATGAGATTCTTCCGTACATTCCCTGCCTAGAAGCTCAAATTGTCCGTAACGCAGGGACACGGCTAAGATCTTAGGTTTAACTCTCGAGAGGTTGTGCACTTTCACCTTACGACCCACCCTTCCCAAGAGAAGAAATGAGACAAGATCTTTCGAAGGAGGCTTCGACCATAACTAGCTAGACCCGTTCCCGTTGGGTTGCAAGCCCCATCATCATGTCTAGCAACAAGTTTGGCCTCACAACTTACTTAATCCCGGCGAGTCCATAATACCATAAGGCTGCCTTGGAAGCTATCTAAAACATGGACGACATAGTAATCTCTTTAATCTCGAGTGGCCATCCACAAGTGCACCCTCGAGCGATGACAACCACAATGTGGCCCTGAGTAGCCACTCAACATTTGCGCACTCTCAGGGATTCATCACTTTAGTCCCTAGGGCGCGTGAGGAATCACTTTAGTCCCTAGGGCGCGTGAGCCTGAGCAGCCGCCCACCAATCAAACAATCCACCCAGGTGATTCATTAAGGTTGTTAATTTTCACTTTTCAAACCATCACAATCGAAACAATGAAATAACATTTGGCATTTGATATTGCAGAGCAAAAATAAAGTATCCTATCAACGGAGTTCGAGGGTAGCTACACACTACTAGGGTTTGCTAAGCATAGCATAATATTTTACTTTGAAAACAAAATTCTACCATGCATGCTAGTTTCAAAACACTAATGCATAATTAAAATAAGTAGGATTTGAGTGTCACTTGCCTTTTGGTAGTCGAAGCGCGTTCACTTCTCTTAATCAAAATACGTGCCTCTCCATACGAACTATAATATAAAATATAGCACAACATAAACACACCATTCAACAACAATAAAACCAAACCAAGCAAACAATCATGTAGTTAATCACTTGTGTTTTAATCATCGATTAAAGAAGATATGACATGAGGTTTGGCTTGCAAGATACTGAATTGGAGATATTGATTGGATGGATCAAATACTTGAAAAAGGAAATGATTATCTAAGTCAAGTGCTTAGAATAAAAATGGTTGATAAGAACCTATGGTCAATTGTTGTTTGCTACTCAAGGATGGGAAAATGATATGATCCATGTGATAAAATCACATGAGTCTCAAATGACGCAACTCAAAATATTATTTAGTAAAGTGTGACAACACTTACTAAGTTAGTATGAGTTACACATAGGCTTGGGTATAAACAAATGATACATGACATTACTCAAATTACTCATTTGTAAGTTGAATAGTTGTAAACTAGTCAAAGGAGTGAATGAAAATGCATTTGGATAGACACGATATTAGTTCAAGGTAAAGTGTCTAGTGGTATTGGCGTGTTCTCCGATATGTGCAATAATAATAAAGTTTCCTGGATATTTAATTTGGTTTAGAAAACATTAATTGAGTATCCACTTAACATATACAACCTTATTAATTAGCTACCGCAAGATTTATGTTTAGTAAAAATATAAACTTGAGTTCCCTGGATAGGTTACAGTAGTACAAGATTAGACCAATTGGAATTATTCAAAAATGATTTGTAGAATTTAAATTATCATCAAATTACTTGATTTGTACAGATTTTACTAAAGCAAGTTTGTGCACGTATCAAAGTTGTACAACTCCTATACTAAGTTGAAGTATATGATCTGAGGATTCCAGAAAGTACAAATTTGTTAAATTTGGATCAGTAGATTATTTGATATAATTTTTATAGTGAAAAGGATTAATTAAATCATTTGAACTATGATTCGAAAACTAATACATAACATATATAGTATTCTTGCATATTTGGATTCTACATGTTATAAGCTTTCCAACGATATAAAGTTTGTAAATTTTGGACCTCTGGATGATTTTATAATGAATTTCTAAGTTCGACACATAATCTGATATTTAAAATTTATATTTAAAATAAGTTTGACCAAGTTTGACTGAGACGCTGATCAGTATCTGTATAGTTGATCTGCTGATCTGTACTTGTTGATCTGTATGACCGACCGTATCGCTGACCGTATCTGCTGACTGCAGATTTGACTTTGATCAGACCGAGTTGACTATGCTGATGTCGTGATGATGTCATAAAGTTGACGAGAAAAATTTGCTTCAGATGGAAAAACTTTCTACATCAAAGTTGTATAGAATTAATAGATCTATCTAACGCACAAATTATTTTTCACAACGGATTAATGTGTTTGACAAGATCTGGGTTATACCTTATAAGATCTGAATCTTGCAACACGATTTTATCCTTGCTCGGTGAACAAAACAAGGTGAAACTTGCGGCAATTGAAAGATCTTGACGAGAGGAACAACTTCCGTGTTGAGGTCATGAAGATTCGAGATCGTTTTGAAACTCGATTTGGCTCCGATTGACTCGAAATAGATCTGTAGATGAGCGATAAATCCGTACGTCAAATCGAAAAACTTTCAACATGAAAGTTGTAGAGGATGATCAGATCTACATACTCACTAAAGGAATTTGGATTTCGTGGAACGAGCACAAACTAATTGAAGATTCCCTTTGTGAGGTCTGACACCTTCCGATGCGAAATTATCCGTGTATGGTGGATGAAAAGAGATGAGATTGGTCGGGATTGAAAGATCTCGACGAGATCTACAACTTTCGTGTAGAGCCCGAAGCGATTCGAGATAGTTTTGGTGGTCAAATCAACGAGTTAAGATTTCGTTGATGTAGGATTTCGAGAGGAGGAAAGAGAAAACGAAACTGCGGTCTGGTGGAGAGTTTATATAGACCATAGGTCGGTGGAAAAGGTGGACCTCAAAATTAGGAACGCGTAGAAACAAACGGATCTGAAATTGGAGTTGCGTGGCTCAAGAAATCTATGTTTAAGTAGAGACTAGCAAAAATGCCCGTGCGTTGCAACGGAAAGAAAACATGTGTTTCAAAGATGCAGAAAATGAGAATGCAACCTCACCGTTTTTCTGAATTTGTTATCGTATCATCGGGCAGCCAAATTTAAGGGAACTTTCCGTCTATACGATTTTCGTCTCACGTTTAAAATGCCTCAGTTAAGCTTTGTCATGTCTGTGGCATGCATAATATAAGGTTCTCAAAGGGAATTTTAGCTAAATACAAATATGTAATATAATTAAGCATAATATTTTGTGTGATCCGTTGGCTTGAGTATTTCACTTGGTGTACTTGTTGAGTATTGCATGTTCCAGTCGGTCATTCAGGAGGACTTGTTCTCCTGTGTACCCAACATTTTAGCACTATATGGTCAAACAATTCATACATGTAACTTATATAATTATCCTACCTTTTTCTCACTTATTCTTTCTGTGCATGCTATTGATTCATCAGGTAAATTATGTTTGCCATCAGACCGAACACGGTAAGAATATACTATGAACCCAACCACGCATCTCTGATTTATGGAAACAAGCAAGAAAAATCTCACTTTTTGGACCAGTGATTCGACTCTATCCAATCCATTGGATTGCCCGTGAGTTCAGCTAGCAATGAGTAGTAGAATTCAGCAAAAAACTTTCTCCTTGGAATACGACCTAAACAGGCGGCCTTCAGAAACAACCACAGACATTGACAACATCAGTGCCTTTATTCTTGCTCATAGTACCAGAAGGAAAACAAAGCATGACGCCTTGCCTCTAGCGGCCTTATTGACCGGAATCCGTGACGGTGGCCGCGCCGACAGCCTTTGTTTCTCCTACGCCCCACGCTCTGCCTCCAGCCGCTGCTCACACAAGCCGTCCTGCACCTGCTACTGCAGCTCACACAATTATGTGTCCACCTTATTGTGGTATGAGTAGTAAGAGGCAAACCACGGCCATGTACAGAATTTTCAGATAAGCTCGCAGAAAACATGGATGATCCTAGGCTGACGCAAGCATGAACCTAGACCGAGGAAGAGAAAAACAAATACGCCCAATTACTGGACGGTGCACAGCAAGACCGATCCATGTAAGCACCGCTAGCAGAGCAAGATCGATCACCACGGCAATTGAGCTCGAGCAGAGCCAAAAATTTGGGGGATATGGCCAACAGTCGAAGTATTGAGTTCATCCTTTCCAATCAATTCGCGGCGAGCTATTTTGGTGGAGGCTGTATCACTCGTTACTGTTCGGCTGATATGGAGCAATAACAAAAAGACACCCTCAAAGCCAAACCGGCAGACAAGGAGCAAGAAAGATCCGGCTTCAACAAAAATCCATGAGATCATGAGCGCCTTGAGCCGGAGTTCACCTCTGCCAGGCTCCAGCGGCTAGGCCGCACTTAGACGAAACCATCGACCCCATAGGAGGGAAGGATCAGCTCCACCCCGATCTGGATCTGCAGCTTTGGGAAAACATAGGGGAATCCTACGTTGCTGGCGCGGATGGCCGGCTCTACCTCCCCACAAATCGGTGGCGCCTCGGGTGGGGTAGGGCCTCAACGATGGAACCGGACTCGGGAGGCCTCGCCAAATTTGCGGGCAAACGACAGCGCCAGCGCCGCAGAAGAGGGAGGGGTCGCGGCGTCGCGCGTGCTCCCGTTCTAGCGTTGCCTCGGCGACTTATATCTAGGCAACCGAATCCATAGAGGCCGTGTGCACGATTCGTGTCCTTCTCAGAGTCCAGTTGACTACACGAATTCGTTCCTCCCTGTCCTCCAACCTCGATATACTTCGTGGAATCGTGGAATTTGGGAAAGCTACGGAGGAAGAGGGATGGGCGACAGGGAATCGTGGAATTTAGGAAAGCTAGGGAGAAAGAGGGATCGGTCGGGCAACATACTAAAGCCTGATGGAGGGACGAACCGGCAGCGAGATCCGAGCGGCAGGCCGCTCGTGTGCGGGGTAATCGCGGGAGGGGTGGGGCGATGGAAGAAAAAAAATAACACATGAACCGGTACAATGGTAACAGCAGTATTATGCGATTTGGTGGGAGGGCAAAACCGTCCAAAAAAATGTTGGACGAAAATTTTAGCAGAAACCTTAGCTCCTTTATTATTAGCTATAGATAAGTTTTTCCAAAACAAAATTCGTTCGTGCCTGGAGAGAGACACGACCGACTCCTGGTCGTTCGGTCAGGTCGGCCGGGTGGGCTGTTGGCCTGCTGGGCCGGTCGGCTGCTGATGGGCCCGGCTGGCTCGGCTCGCCGGCCCGTTTTGTTTTGTTTTTTTTTCTTTTTCTTTTCTCTATTACTTGTTTCTTTTATAAAATGAGTTTTATAATTTCGATTTAAGTGAAACGAATTTCAGTAAGTTTGTAAAATTATTTTGCTCATTATAGTACAACACAAATACTTAAATTTTATAAATTATTATTTTGTATTATTTTATTACTACTATGCCATTATGGCTATGTGTGAATTAGTTTTAAAATATGCATACCAAACAAGTTCATAAAAATTTATAAAAATTAAAATAGTGTTTTAGGAAAACAACAAACCTGTTTAAAATCCATTTGTGAAAATAAAATAATAATCATATGCACTTGGCATATATGACTACTTGGGCAATATTTTGCAAATAGAGTTTTCTAGGATTTTGTTTTCTCAAATACAAATCCATTAAGGATTTGAAAACTTTGAAAGCAAGGTTATGTTTGATTTTTAAAATACTTTAAAACCAAAAGTCTTTAAAAACACTATTTTGGGATTAACTCCGTAAATAACTTTAAAAAGTTTTAATTCTTTGTGAATTTTTAAACAAGTTCAAACAATCAAGTATTAAATTTATTTTTATTTGACATTCCAAAATTTAGAAAAATTTCAGGATGTGACAGACTACCACTCCTTAAAAGAAATCTCGTCCTCGAGATTGGAGAAAGTCTAGAAAGAAAAGGTTTTGGGTTCAGGTCTTCTAATAGGTTCATACTCACTATTGCTTCTTTTCGAACATCTCCGAGGAGATTTTGGAAATCAACCTTGGGCTTTGAAAATGTTACACTAAACCATATGCGGTCATATCATCAACTGTGTCCATCCATTTATGGGTAATCATCCCATGGGTATTATCCTTTACTTAAGTACACTTGGTCATGGGGAACTCCTTATGATACCCTCCAAAATACCATCTCATGCGGCATCTGATGTAAACCCATAATCCAAGGGTATGGCTTCTACCACCCTTAAAAGAGACTTTTGTTAGGTAGTCTTAGGTCTTGGGTTTAGGATTATCCCGGACAAGATTTGGCACATCCGGGGATATGACTTGACAACGAGTCATATTTGAAAAACATCTATGGCTTAGGGCTTCCGAGTTGATTCCAATTGGCGAATGTTTATTCACGTATAGTAAACAACATTTCTCTCCAAGGTGTGTCGAATAGGTTTCCTTCATATTCTTACTTGTCGATGTCATCGACGGTCTTCCGCTATTTTTCATCTAGTGGTTGGGTCTTCAAACTAACTGTAGTCCTACGGTTGGAAGCACTTGCCTACTATAAGAGTATAATATCTATTCACCCTATGGTTCAGGCTTAACAACGACATCTCTCTTGTAGGCACGTCTCTCTAGATTTACCATTCCTCATAACAAGAACGAACAATATGAGTAGTCGTCATGGGGGCCAATCCATGTCGCACCCAATCATTTCCTTGTTTTTAGTTTGGTATATCTCGTATTCTAACTCTTGGTCAACCTCACCATTTGATAAAAAGTTCCATGGAGAGTTGAATCAATGTTTCAATCCCCATCATTGATCTGTTTTGAAAACATTTCTATCGATCCCTAACTAGGGTTTTGCGTATCTCACACTCTTCGGTTATTCATCTTGATCGGAACATCAAGGTTGGTTTTACTAATATTGTCTTCATGGAGAGTTGTCGAGAAAACATTCTCTGAGTTGGGTGAGATGAGAATAGATAGAAAGATTCTAAAGAAGATTTCCTACCCAAACACATCAAATCAAGGCAAAACATCTTACAAACAACATCTAACAAGCATCAAGCAATATGTTTCAACACAAACAAACTAGTATGGTCATACCTCAATTTGGTAAGATCAATACTTTCTAATGCTAGCGTCGTTCAATAAAAGAGAGCTAATGGTGGTCTAGTCTATTTCTATATTGGATGCATCAAGTTTCTATTCTAGTCCTTCGGTGTATCTTCGGGTGTTGTGCAGTCTGCATCGTAGTCTTTCTTCGATTTCTTCATTGGTCTTCCATGAAACATTACTTGCGAAATTGAAAAATGTCACATGAAGTATCAATCCCTCAGCTCGGGCACATGATCATCATCTGTCTTTTCTTAATGGTTTTCAGGAGGTAGGCCATCTAAAGAAAAGAGGAAAACCATTTTGAAGATGGAATAGATGAGAATACAAGAGGTTCACAAAGCAAACATCTTTTTGATTAAAATAGGATTAGACAAAATTTTCATCCTAGGGTCTTCCTATTTCTAATCCAAACCTAGGGTCTCGATTCTACAGTGCAACACTATGCTCGATACCATTCTCGTAGCACCCTACCTTTTAATAAAGGCAAGATACCTGTGTATAGTGCTATTCCCGGATCACCGATAGCACACACATTACAAAATATAGTAATCATTGCAATAGTATCAAATTACTACATCGTTGATCCGGAGGGTAAAGTAAAACCTTACAATTTGCATAGTCACATGGACTAGCTCGTAATAAACACAATGGAAAGTAAATCATCAATGAGCCTTCATCTTCTTCATGTAGCCACAGCAATCATGTTGGAATATAGACTCGAGATCCTACCACGTACGTCTCCTCGTAAAATCCCGCACGTTTGAATATGCACCCCACGAATGGAGGTCGATACAACGATGTACCGGCAAATGACACTTATTTGGTGGCGCTTTTAGGCATGACTATCTACATGATATTTGGCAAGTGGAGTTTAGGCAAATTTGCATAAAGCCAATTTTATCCTATATTTTACTTAAAACAAAACATTTTGAAAATCTTTGAATGACATTATGAAATCACACCATGGTAAATCCTCCATGGGTTTTAGAATAATCACATGGTTACATCTCCCATGAGTTTTCAAGGGTTGATACAAAATTTTAAATACATTCATAAAACAATGATGAGATTCTTCCGTACATTCCCTGCCTAGAAGCTCAAATTGTCCGTAACCGGGGACACGGCTAAGATCTTAGGTTTAACTCTCGAGAGGTTGTGCACTTTCACCTTACGACCCACCCTTCCCAAGAGAAGAAATGAGACAAGATCTTTCAGAAGGAGGCTTCGACCATAACTAGCTAGACCCGTTCCCGTTGGGTTGCAAGCCCCATCATCATGTCTAGCAACAAGTTTGGCCTCACAACTTACTTAATCCCTAGCAGAGCCCATAATACCATAAGGCTGCACCGGAAGCTATCTAAAACATGGACGACATAGTAATCTCTTTAATCCCGAGTGGCCGTCCACAAGTGCACCCTCGAGCGATGACAACCACAATGTGGCCCCGAGTAGCCACTCAACATTTGCGCACTCTCGTGGATTCATCACTTTAGTCCCTAGGGCGCGTGAGGAATCACTTTAGTCCCTAGGGCGCGTGAGCCTGAGCAGCCGCCCACCAATCAAACAATCCACCCAGGTGATTCATTAAGGTTGTTAATTTTCACTTTTCAAACCATCACAATCGAAACAATGAAATAACATTTGGCATTTGATGTTGCAGAAGCAAAAATAAAGTATCCTATCAACAAGGTTCAGGGGTAGCTACACACTACTAGGGTTTGCTAAGCATAGCATAATATTTTACTTTGAAAACAAAATTCTACCATGCATGCTAGTTTCAAAACACTAATGCATAATTAAAATAAGTAGGATTTGAGTGTCACTTGCCTTTTGGTAGTCGAAGCGCGTTCACTTCTCTTAATCAAAATACGTGCCTCTCCATACGAACTATAATATAAAATATAGCACAACATAAACACACCATTCAACAACAATAAAACCAAACCAAGCAAACAATCATGTAGTTAATCACTGTGTTTTAATCATCAGTTAAAGAAGATATGACATGAGGTTTGGCTTGCAAGATACGAATTGGAGATATTGATTGGATGGATCAAATACTTGAAAAAGGAAATGATTATCTAAGTCAAGTGCTTAGAAGAAAAATGGTTGATAAGAACCTATGGTCAATTGTTGTTTGCTACTCAAGGATGGGAAAATGATATGATCCATGTGATAAAATCACATGAGTCTCAAATGACGCAACTCAAAATATTATTTAGTAAAGTGTGACAACACTTACTAAGTTAGTATGAGTTACACATAGGCTTGGGTATAAACAAATGATACATGACATTACTCAAATTACTCATTTGTAAGTTGAATAGTTGTAAACTAGTCAAAGGAGTGAATGAAAATGCATTTGGATAGACACGATATTAGTTCAAGGTAAAGTGTCTAGTGGTATTGGCGTGTTCTCTCGATATGTGCAATAATAATAAAGTTTCCTGGATATTTAATTTGGTTTAGAAAACATTAATTGAGTATCCACTTAACATATACAACCTTATTAATTAGCTACCGCAAGATTTATGTTTAGTAAAAATATAAACTTGAGTTCCCTGGATAGGTTACAGTAGTACAAGATTAGACCAATTGGAATTATTCAAAAATGATTTGTAGAATTTAAATTATCATCAAATTACTGATTTGTACAGATTTTACTAAAGCAAGTTTGTGCACGTATCAAAGTTGTACAACTCCTATACTAAGTTGAAGTATATGATCTGAGGATTCCAGAAAGTACAAATTTGTTAAATTTGGATCAGTAGATTATTTGATATAATTTTTATAGTGAAAAGGATTAATTAAATCATTTGAACTATGATTCGAAAACTAATACATAACATATACAGTATTCTTGCATATTTGGATTCTGCATGTTATAAGCTTTCCAACGATATAAAGTTTGTAAATTTTGGACCTCTGGATGATTTTATAATGAATTTCTAAGTTGGACACATAATCTGATATTTAAAATTTATATTTAAAATAAGTTTGACCAAGTTTGACTGAGACGCTGACTGTACTGTATAGTTGATCGCTGACTGTATCGCTGACTGTACCACCGACCGTATCACTGACCGTATCGCTGACTCGCAGCTTGAATTTGATCGGACCGAGTTGACTACGCCGATGTCATGATGATGTCATAAAGTTGACGTAAAAATTTGCTCAGATGGAAAAACTTTCTACATCAAAGTTGTATAGAATTAATAGATCTATCTAACGCACACATTACTTTTCACAACGGATTAATGTGTTTGACAAGATCTGGGTTATACCTTATAAGATCTGAATCTTGCAACACGATTTTATCCTTGCTCGGTGAACGAAACAAGGTGAAACTTGCGGCAATTGAAAGATCTTGACGAGAGGAACAACTTCCGTGTTGAGGTCATGAAGATTCGAGATCGTTTTGAAACTCGATTTGGCTCCGATTGACTCGAAATAGATCTGTAGATGAGCGATAAATCCGTACGTCAAATCGAAAAACTTTCAACATGAAAGTTGTAGAGGATGATCAGATCTACATACTCACTAAAGGAATTTGGATTTCGTGGAACGAGCACAAACTAATTGAAGATTCCCTTTGTGAGGTCTCACACCTTCCGATGCGAAATTATTCGTGTATGGTGGATGAAAAGAGATGAGATTGGTCGGGATTGAAAGATCTCGACGAGATCTACAACTTTCGTGTAGAGCCCGAAGCGATTCGAGATAGTTTTGGTGGTCAAATCAACGAGTTAAGATTTCGTTGATGTAGGATTTCGAGAGGAGGAAAGAGAAAACGAAACTGCGGTCTGGTGGAGAGTTTATATAGACCATAGGTGGACCTCGAAATTAGGAACGCGTAGAAACAAACGGATCTGAAATTGGAGTTGCGTGGCTCAAAAAATCTATGTTTAAGTAGAGATAAGTTTTTCCAAAACAAAATTCGTTCGTGCCTGAAGAGAGACACGACCGACTCCTGGTCGTTCGGTCAGGTCGGCCGGGTGGGCTGTTGGCCTGCTGGGCCGGTCGGCTGCTGATGGGCCCGGCTGGCTCGGCTCGCCGGCCCGTTTTGTTTTGTTTTTTTTTTCTTTTTCTTTTCTCTATTACTTGTTTCTTTTATAAAATGAGTTTTATAATTTCGATTTAAGTGAAACGAATTTCAGTAAGTTTGTAAAATTATTTTGCTCATTATAGTACAACACAAATACTTAAATTTTATAAATTATTATTTTGTATTATTTTATTACTACTATGCCATTATGGCTGTGTGAATTAGTTTTAAAATATGCATACCAAACAAGTTCATAAAAATTTATAAAAATTAAAATAGTGTTTTAGGAAAACAACAACCTGTTTAAAATCCATTTGTGAAAATAAAATAATAATCATATGCACTTGGCATATATGACTACTTGGGCAATATTTTGCAAATAGAGTTTTCTAGGATTTTGTTTTCTCAAATACAAATCCATTAAGGATTTGAAAACTTTGAAAGCAAGGTTATGTTTGATTTTTAAAATACTTTAAAACCAAAAGTCTTTAAAAACACTATTTTGGGATTAACCTGTAAATAACTTTAAAAAGTTTTAATTCTTTGTGAATTTTTAAACAAGTTCAAACAATCAAGTATTAAATTTATTTTTATTTGACATTCCAAAATTTAGAAAAATTTCAGGATGTGACAGACTACCACCCTTAAAAGAAATCTCGTCCTCGAGATTGGAGAAAGTCTAGAAAGAAAAGGTTTTGGGTTCAGGTCTTCTAATAGGTTCATACTCACTATTGCTTCTTTTCGAACATCTCCGAGGAGATTTTGGAAGTCAACCTTGGGCTTTGAAAATGTTACACTAAACCATATGCGGTCATATCATCAACTGTGTCCATCCATTTATGGGTAATCATCCCATGGGTATTATCCTTTACTTAAGTACACTTGGTCATGGGGAACTCCTTATGATACCCTCCAAAATACCATCTCATGCGGCATCTGATGTAAACCCATAATCCAAGGGTATGGCTTCTACCACCCTTAAAAGAGACTTTTGTTAGGTAGTCTTAGGTCTTGGGTTTAGGATTATCCTGGACAAGATTTGGCACATCCGGGGATATGACTTGACAACAGGTCATATTTGAAAAACATCTATGGCTTAGGGCTTCTGAGTTGATTCCAATTGGCGAATGTTTATTCACGTATAGTAAACAACATTTCTCTCCAAGGTGTGTCGAATAGGTTTCCTTCATATTCTTACTTGTCGATGTCATCGACGGTCTTCCGCTATTTTTCATCTAGTGGTTGGGTCTTCAAACTAACTGTAGTCCTACGGTTGGCAGCACTTGCCTACTATAAGAGTATAATATCTATTCACCCTATGGTTCAGGCTTAACAACGACATCTCTCTTGTAGGCACGTCTCTCTAGATTTACCATTCCTCATAACAAGAACGAACAATATGAGTAGTCGTCATGGGGGCCAATCCATGTCGCACCCAATCATTTCCTTGTTTTTAGTTTGGTATATCTCGTATTCTAACTCTTGGTCAACCTCACCATTTGATAAAAAGTTCCATGGAGAGTTGAATCAATGTTTCAATCCCCATCATTGATCTCGTTTTGAAAACATTTCTATCGATCCCTAACTAGGGTTTTGCGTATCTCACACTCTTCGGTTATTCATCTTGATCGGAACATCAAGGTTGGTTTTACTAATATTGTCTTCATGGAGAGTTGCCGAGAAAACATTCTCTGAGTTGGGTGAGATGAGAATAGATAGAAAGATTCTAAAGAAGATTTCCTACCCAAACACATCAAATCAAGGCAAAACATCTTACAAACAACATCTAACAAGCATCAAGCAATATGTTTCAACACAAACAAACTAGTATGGTCATACCTCAATTTGGTAAGATCAATACTTTCTAATGCTAGCGTCGTTCAATAAAAGAGAGCTAATGGTGGTCTAGTCTATTTCTATATTGGATGCATCAAGTTTCTATTCTAGTCCTTCGATGTATCTTCGGGTGTTGTGCGATCCGCATCGTAGTCTTTCTTCGATTTCTTCATTGGTCTTCCATGAAACATTACTTGCGAAATTGAAAAATGTCACATGAAGTATCAATCCCTCAGCTCGGGCACATGATCATCATCTGTCTTTTCTTAATGGTTTTCAGGAGGTAGGCCATCTAAAGAAAAGAGGAAAACCATTTTGAAGATGGAATAGATGAGAATACAAGAGGTTCACAAAGCAAACATCTTTTTGATTAAAATAGGATTAGACAAAATTTTCATCCTAGGGTCTTCCTATTTCTAATCCAAACCTAGGGTCTCGATTCTACAGGCAACACTATGCTCTGATACCATTCTGTAGCACCCTACCTTTTAATAAAGGCAAGATACTCGTGTATAGTGCTATTCCCGGGATCACCGATAGCACACACATTACAAAATATAGTAATCATTGCAATAGTATCAAATTACTACATCGTTGATCCAGAGGGTAAAGTAAAACCTTACAATTTGCATAGTCACATGGACTAGCTCAGAATAAACACAGCGGAAAGTAAATCATCAATGAGCCTTCATCTTCTTCATGTGCCACAGGCAGTCATGTTGGAATATAGACTCGAGATCCTACCACGTACGTCTCCTCAGAAAATCCTGCACGTTTGAATATGCAGCCCCACGAATGGAGGTCAGTACAACGATGTACTGGCAAATGACACTTATTTGGTGGCAGTTTTTAGGCATGACTATCTACATGATATTTGGCAAGTGGAGTTTAGGCAAATTTGCATAAAGCCAATTTTATCCTATATTTTACTTAAAACAAAACATTTTGAAAATCTTTGAATGACATTATGAAATCACACCATGGTAAATCCTCCATGGGTTTTAGAATAATCACATGGTTACATCTCCCATGAGTTTTCAAGGGTTGATACAAAATTTTAAATACATTCATAAAACAATGATGAGATTCTTCCGTACATTCCCCTGCCTAGAAGCTCAAATTGTCCGTAACCGGGGACACGGCTAAGATCTTAGGTTTAACTCTCGAGAGGTTGTGCACTTTCACCTTACGACCCACCCTTCCCAAGAGAAAAAATGAGACAAGATCTTTCAGAAGGAGGCTTCGACCATAACTAGCTAGACCCGTTCCCGTTGGGTTGCAAGCCCCATCATCATGTCTAGCAACAAGTTTGGCCTCACAACTTACTTAATCCCTGCAGAGCCCATAATACCATAAGGCTGCACTCGGAAGCTATCTAAAACATGGACGACATAGTAATCTCTTTAATCCCGAGTGGCCGTCCACAAGTGCACCCTCGAGCGATGACAACCACAATGTGGCCCTGAGTAGCCACTCAACATTTGCGCACTCTCAGGGATTCATCACTTTAGTCCCTAGGGCGCGTGAGGAATCACTTTAGTCCCTAGGGCGCGTGAGCCTGAGCAGCCGCCCACCAATCAAACAATCCACCCAGGTGATTCATTAAGGTTGTTAATTTTAACTTTTCAAACCATCACAATCGAAACAATGAAATAACATTTGGCATTTGATGTTGCAGAGCAAAAATAAAGTATCCTATCAACAGGTTCAGGGGTAGCTACACACTACTAGGGTTTGCTAAGCATAGCATAATATTTTACTTTGAAAACAAAATTCTACCATGCATGCTAGTTTCAAAACACTAATGCATAATTAAAATAAGTAGGATTTGAGTGTCACTTGCCTTTTGGTAGTCGAAGCGCGTTCACTTCTCTTAATCAAAATACGTGCCTCTCCATACGAACTATAATATAAAATATAGCACAACATAAACACACCATTCAACAACAATAAAACCAAACCAAGCAAACAATCATGTAGTTAATCACTGTGTTTTAATCATGAGTTAAAGAAGATATGACATGAGGTTTGGCTTGCAAGATACGAATTGGAGATATTGATTGGATGGATCAAATACTTGAAAAAGGAAATGATTATCTAAGTCAAGTGCTTAGAAGAAAAATGGTTGATAAGAACCTATGGTCAATTGTTGTTTGCTACTCAAGGATGGGAAAATGATATGATCCATGTGATAACATCACATGAGTCTCAAATGACGCAACTCAAAATATTATTTAGTAAAGTGTGACAACACTTACTAAGTTAGTATGAGTTACACATAGGCTTGGGTATAAACAAATGATACATGACATTACTCAAATTACTCATTTGTAAGTTGAATAGTTGTAAACTAGTCAAAGGAGTGAATGAAAATGCATTTGGATAGACACGATATTAGTTCAAGATAAAGTGTCTAGTGGTATTGGCGTGTTCTCTGATATGTGCAATAATAATAAAGTTTCCTGGATATTTAATTTGGTTTAGAAAACATTAATTGAGTATCCACTTAACATATACAACCTTATTAATTAGCTACCGCAAGATTTATGTTTAGTAAAAATATAAACTTGAGTTCCCTGCATAGGTTACAGTAGTACAAGATTAGACCAATTGGAATTATTCAAAAATGATTTGTAGAATTTAAATTATCATCAAATTACTGATTTGTACAGATTTTACTAAAGCAAGTTTGTGCACGTATCAAAGTTGTACAACTCCTATACTAAGTTGAAGTATATGATCTGAGGATTCCAGAAAGTACAAATTTGTTAAATTTGGATCAGTAGATTATTTGATATAATTTTTATAGTGAAAAGGATTAATTAAATCATTTGAACTATGATTCGAAAACTAATACATAACATATACAGTATTCTTGCATATTTGGATTCTGCATGTTATAAGCTTTCCAACGATATAAAGTTTGTAAATTTTGGACCTCTGGATGATTTTATAATGAATTTCTAAGTTGGACACATAATCTGATATTTAAAATTTATATTTAAAATAAGTTTGACCAAGTTTGACTGAGACGCTGACTGTACTGTATAGTTGACTGCTGACTGTACTGCTGACTGTACCACTGACCGTACCGCTGACCGTACTGCTGACTGCAGTTTGACTTTGATCAGACTGAGTTGACTATGCTGATGTCATGATGATGTCATAAAGTTGACAGAAAAATTTGCTCAGATGGAAAAACTTTCTACATCAAAGTTGTATAGAATTAATAGATCTATCTAACGCACAAATTACTTTTCACAACGGATTAATGTGTTTGACAAGATCTGGGTTATACCTTATAAGATCTGAATCTTGCAACACGATTTTCTCCTTGCTCTGGTGAACGAAACAAGGTGAAACTTGCGGCAATTGAAAGATCTTGACGAGAGGAACAACTTCCGTGTTGAGGTCATGAAGATTCGAGATCGTTTTGAAACTCGATTTGGCTCCGATTGACTCGAAATAGATCTGTAGATGAGCGATAAATCCGTACGTCAAATCGAAAAACTTTCAACATGAAAGTTGTAGAGGATGATCAGATCTACATACTCACTAAAGGAATTTGGATTTCGTGGAACGAGCACAAACTAATTGAAGATTCCCTTTGTGAGGTCTGACACCTTCCGATGCGAAATTATCCGTGTATGGTGGATAAAAAGAGATGAGATTGGTCGGGATTGAAAGATCTCGACGAGATCTACAACTTTCGTGTAGAGCCCGAAGCGATTCGAGATAGTTTTGGTGGTCAAATCAACGAGTTAAGATTTCGTTGATGTAGGATTTCGAGAGGAGGAAAGAGAAAACGAAACTGCGGTCTGGTGGAGAGTTTATATAGACCATAGGTGAACCTCGAAATTAGGAACGCGTAGAAACAAACGGATCTGAAATTGGAGTTACGTGGCTCAAGAAATCTATGTTTAAGTAGAGATAAGTTTTTCCAAAACGAAATTCGTTCGTGCCTGGAGAGAGACACGACCGACTCCTGGTCGTTCGGTCAGGTCGGCCGGGTGGGCTGTTGGCCTGCTGGGCCGGTCGGCTGCTGATGGGCCTGGCTGGCTCGGCTCGCCGGCCCGTTTTGTTTTGTTTTTCTTTTTCTTTTCTCTATTACTTGTTTCTTTTATAAAATGAGTTTTATAATTTCAATTTAAGTGAAACGAATTTCAGTAAGTTTGTAAAATTATTTGGCTCATTATAGTACAACACAAATACTTAAATTTTATAAATTATTATTTTGTATTATTTTATTACTACTATGCCATTATGGCTATGTGTGAATTAGTTTTAAAATATGCATACCAAACAAGTTCATAAAAATTTATAAAAATTAAAATAGTGTTTTAGGAAAACAACAAACCTGTTTAAAATCCATTTGTGAAAATAAAATAATAATCATATGCACTTGGCATATATGACTACTTGGGCAATATTTTGCAAATAGAGTTTTCTAGGATTTTGTTTTCTCAAATACAAATCCATTAAGGATTTGAAAACTTTGAAAGCAAGGTTATGTTTGATTTTTAAAATACTTTAAAACCAAAAGTCTTTAAAAACACTATTTTGGGATTAACCTGTAAATAACTTTAAAAAGTTTTAATTCTTTGTGAATTTTTAAACAAGTTCAAACAATCAAGTATTAAATTTATTTTTATTTGACATTCCAAAATTTAGAAAAATTTCAGGATGTGACATCAACAGTTTCAACTACAACGCATTTATTAATAGATGAATCAATTTTATCTTTATACGGTTCATGATACTTATCAAAATTCTTCTTAGGCAATTCATAATGAGAAGCAAAAGCTTTGTAAAGATTTGCAACAACTTGAGAATCAAGACCATAAGTAGCACTCATATTGCGAAATTTATCAGTATCCATAAAATCTTCAATGCATTTATAATCATAAATTATACCTGATTCTCTATCCTTGTCGTTCTCCCAACCTTCAGTATTTTCTTGGATCCGATCAAGAAGGTCCCTTTTAAACTCTTCTTTGTTGCGTGTAAATGATCCAGAACAAGAAGTATCCAAGCAAGGTCTTGTCTTGAAAAGAAAGTCTTGCATAGAAATTATCAATAATAACATTACCAGGAAGCTCATGAATGGGGCATTTGAGCATTAAAGACTTCAATCTCCCCCAAGCTTGGGCAATACTTTCTCCATCATGAGGCCAGAAATTATATATGCGGTTACGATCTTTGTGAATTTCACTTGGAGGATAGAATTTGGATAAAATAAAGGCACAATGTCCTCCCAATCAAGAGAATCACCATTCTTCAGCAATTTATACCAATGCGCCGCTTTACCAGACAGCGATATAGAGAATAGTTTCTTTCTAACTTCATTCATAGCAATACCTGCACATTTGAATAACCCGCATAATTCATGTAAAAACAATAGAATGATCACCAGGATGGACAGCTTCCATCCCCTTCATAGCGGTTATCCATAACACGTTCAATAATTTTCATAGGTATTTTATATGGTATCACTTCCTCACCTGGCGCCTCATCCACTACCGTTGCATTAGTAGTAGATTTCCCAAATAGAAATTGAAGAGAAGATCTCTCCATAATGACTTATAGCAGAGAGCAGTAAATAAAATCAGCACAAACGAGTAAAGGTTTTCCTTACCAATTCCACTTACCAATAGCGCTTCACTCCCCGCAACGGCGCCGTGAAAATAGTCTTGATGACCCACAAGTATAGGGGTGTATCGTAGTATCTTCGATAAGTAAGAATGTCGATCCCAACGAGGAGCAGAAGGTGTTGACAAGCGGCTTCGATGAAGGATTCACCGTAAATGCTCACAGACAAGTACTCAGGGGGTTTTGATGTAACGGATGAATAAAGTACAAGTAAGTAAAATGCGAGAGAAATAATTGCAGCGAGTGGCCCAATCCTTTTTAGCACAAAGGACAAGCCGGTTTGTTTACTTATAATGACCAAACGTTCTTGAGGACACACGGGAATTTAGTCTAGTGCTTTCGCTTCATGTGGCTAATTAATCTTCATTGTTTTGATAAGTGTTGTGTGGGTGAACCTATGCTAATGTACCGCCCTTCCTAGGACTAATACATACTTGTGATTATACCCCTTGCAAGCATCCGCAACTACAAGAAAGTAATTAAGATAAATCTAACCACAGACCTTAAACTGCGAGATCCCGCGATCCCTCCCGCATCGATATACCAACGGGGGCTCGGTGTTTCGTCACTCCGGCAACCCCGCAATTGGCAAACGAGTACAAGATGTATTCCCCTAGGCCCATAAATGGTGAAGTATCGTGTAGTCGACGTTCACACGACACCACTAGAAGAATGACACCACAACTTAAATATCATAACATTGAATATTACTCAACCATAATTCACTACTAACATTTAGACTTCACCCATGTCCTCAAGAACTAAACGAACTACTCACGAGACATCATATGGAACATGATCGGAGGTGATATGATAATGAATAACAATCTGAACATAAACCTTGGTTCAACGGTTTCACTCAATAGCATCAATAACAAGTAGAAATCAACACCGGGAGAGTTTCCCCTATCAAACAATCAAGATCAAACCCAAATTGCTACAGCGGTGACGAGGTGCAGCGGTGGATATGGCGGTGATGATGATGAAGATGATGGCGATGGTGATGGAGATGATGTCCAGCTCGATGGCGGTGACGATGGCGTCGATTTCCCTCCCGGGAGGGAATTTCCCCGGCGGATTCCTGCCCGCCGGAGAGCTCTTTTCTCTCTGGTATTCTTCGCCCCGCAGAGGCGGCTGTGGCTCTTCGCGACGTACCCTCTGGAGCTTAGGTTTTCGGGGCGAAGGAGTACGCGAAGAAAAGGAGGCGAAAGGGGCTGTGGGGCCCCCACACCACAAGGTGGCGCGTCCAGGCCATGGGCCGCGCCGGCCTGTGGTCTGGCCCCACCTTGGGTCTTCTCGGCTCCCCTTCCGGCTTTCTCCGTCATCCGGAAAAATAGGATTTTTGGTATAATTTCCTTCCACAGCTTGATCTTCCGAAATATTGCGTTCGACGGTGCTTTTTCCAGCAGAATCCTGGCTCCGGCGCTTGATCCTCCAATAATGATGAAACATGTAAAATAGATGAAATAACATAAGTATTGTGTCCAAACATGAAATATATCAATGAATAACAGCAAATTATGATATAAAATAATGATGCAAATTGGACGTATCAAGTACCAATAGTGCTCGCACCTTGTTCTAATTAGCTTGGATTTACATGGATTATCATTGCATAACATATGTTTCAACTAAGTGTCACAAAGGGGTACCTCTATGCCGCATGTACAAAGGTCCAAGGAGATAGATCGCATTTGATTTCTCGTTTTTAATATATCTCAACTTAGGACATCCATACCGGGACAACATAGACAACATATAATGGACTCCTCTTTAATGCATAAGCATTCAACAACAGATAATATTCTCATAAGAGATTGAGGATTAATGTCCAAACTGAAACTTCCACCATGATTCATGGCTTTAGTTAGCGGCCCAATGTTCTTCTCTAACAATATGCATACTCAAACCATTTGATCATGATAAATCTCCCTTACTTCGGACAAGACGAACATGCATAGCAACTCACATGATATTCAACAAAGGTGTAATAGTTGATGGCGTCCCCAGAAACATGGTTACCGCTCAACAAGCAACTTATAAGAAATAAGACACATAAGCTACATATTCAATACCACAATAGTTTTTAAGCTATTTTCCCATGAGCTATATATTGCAAAGACAAGAAATGAAGTTTTAAAGGTAGCACTCAAGTAATTTACTTTGGAATGGCAGAGAAATACCATGTAGTAGGTAGGTATGGTGGACACAAATGGCATAGTTTTTGGCTCAAGGATTTGGATGCACGAGAAGTATTCCCTCTCAATACAAGGCTTTGGCTAGCAAGGTTGTTTGAAGCAAACTCAAGTATAAACCGGTACAGAAAAACTTACATAAGAACATATTGCAAGCATTATAAGACTCTACACTGTCTTCCTTGTTGTTCAAACACCTTAACCAGAAAATATCTAGACTTTAGAGAGACCAATCATGCAAACCAAATTTCAACAAGCTCTATGGTAGTTCTTCATTAATAGGTACAAAGTATATGATGAAAAGAGCTTAACATGATCTATTTGAGCGCAACAATTGCCAAGTATCAAATTATTCAAGACATTATACCAATTACCACATGAAGCATTTTCTGTTTCCAACCATATAACAATGAACGAAGCAGTTTCAACCTTCGCCATGAACATTAAAAGTGAAGCTAAGAACACCAGTGTTCATATGAAACAGCGGAGCGTGTCTCTCTCCCAAAAAAGGAATGCTAGGATCCTAATTTATTCAAACAAAAACAAAAATAAAAACATACAGACGCTCCAAGTAAAGCACATAAGATGTGACGGAATAAAAATATAGTTTCACTAGAGGTGACCTGATAAGTTGTCGATGAAGAAGGGATGCCTTGGGCATCCCCAAGCTTAGATGCTTGAGTCTTCTTGAAATATGCAGGGATGAACCACGGGGGTATCCCCAAGCTTAGACTTTTCACTCTTCTTGATCATATTGTATCATCCTCCTCTCTTGATCCTTGAAAACTTCCTCCACACCGAACTCAAAACAAACTCATTAGAGGGTTAGTGCATAATAAAAAATTCACATATTCAGAGGTGACATAATCATTCTTAACACTTCCGGACATTGCACAAAGCTACTGAAAGTTAATGGAACAAAGAAATCCATTCAACATAGCAAAACAGGCAATGCGAAATAAAAGGCAGAATCTGTCAAAACAGAACAGTCCGTAAAAACGGATTTTTCAGGGGCACTTAACTTGCTCAGATGAAAAATCTCAAATTGAATGAAAGTTGCGTACATATCTGAGGATCAAGCACGTAAATTGGCAGATTTTTCTGAGTTACCTACAGACGGGGCTACTTAATTTTGTGACAGCAAGAAATCTGTTTATGCGCAGTAATCCAATTCTAGTATCAACCTTACTATCAAAGACTTTACTTGGCACAACAATGCAATAAAATAAAGATAAGGAGAGGTTGCTACAGTAGTAACAAATTCCAAGACTCAAATATAAAACAAAATTGCAGAAGTAAAATGATGGGTTGTCTCCCGTAAGCGCTTTTCTTTAACGCCTTTCAGCTAGGCGCAGAAAGTGTGAATCAAGTATTATCAAGAGATGAAGCATCAATATCATAATTTGTTCTAATGATAGAATCATAAGGTAACTTCATTCTCTTTCTAGGGAAGTGTTCCATACCTTTCTTGAGAGGAAATTGATACTTAATATTCCCTTCCTTCATATCAATAATAGCACCAACAGTTCGAAGAAAAGGTCTTCCCAAAATAATGGGACAAGATGCATTGCATTCAATATCCAAGACAACAAAATCAACGAGGACAAGGTTATTGTTAACCGTAATGCGAACATTATCAATCCTCCCCAAAGGTTTCTTTATAGCATGATCAGCAAGATTAACATCCAAATAATAGTTTTTCAATGGTGGCAAGTCAAGCATATCATAAATTTTCTTAGGCATAACAGAAATACTTGCACCAAGATCACATAAAGCATTACAATCAAAATCATTGACCTTCATCTTAATGATGGGCTCCCAACCATCTTCTAACTTCCTAGGAATAGAAGTTTCAAGTTTTAATTTGTCTTCTCTAGCTTTTATGAGAGCATTTGTAATATGTTTTGTAAAGGCCAAATTTATAGTACTAGCATTAGGACTTCTAGCAAGTTTTTGTAAGAACTTAATAATTTCAGAGATATGACAATCATCAAAATCTAAACCATTATGATCTACAGCAATGGGATCATTGCCCCCAATATTTTGAAAAATTTCAGCAGTTTTATATGTTTCAGCAGTTTTAGCAGTTTTAGCAGTTTCAGGCAATTTTGCACGCTTTGCACTAGGAGTAGAAACATTGCCAACACCAATTATTTTACCATTGATAGTAGGAGGTTTAGAAACATGTGAATCATCAACATTACTAGTGGTGGTAATAGTCCAAACTTTAGCTACATTATTCTCTTTAGCTAGTTTTTCTTCTCTTTCCCACCTAGCATGCAATTCAGCCATCAATCTAATATTTTCATTAATTCGAACTTGGATGGCATTTGCTGTAGCAAATGACTTAATATCTTTATCTTCTTTAGGCATAGCTTTCAATTTTAAAAGATCAACATCAGCAGCAAGACTATCAACCTTAGAAGCAAGAATATCAATTTTACCAAGCTTTTCCTCAACGGATTTGTTAAAAGCAGTTTGTGTACTAATAAATTCTTTAAGCATGACTTCAAGACCAGAGGGTATACTCCTATTATTGTTGTAAGAATTACCATAAGAATTACCATAACCATTACCATTATTAGAAGGATATGGCTTATAGTTGTTACCAGAATTATTCCTATAAGCATTGTTGTTGAAATTATTATTTTTAATGAAGTTCACATCAACATGCTCTTCTTGAGCAACCAATGAAGCTAAAGGAACATTATTAGGATCAACATTAGATCTACCATTCACAAGCATAGACATAATAGCATCAATCTTATCACTCAAGGAGGAGGTTTCTTCAACAAAATTTACCTTCTTACCTTGTGGAGCCCTATCAGTGTGCCATTCAGAGTAATTTATCATCATATCATCAAGAAGCTTTGTTGCGGCGCCTAAGTGATGGACATAAAAGTACCTTCAGCAACTGAATCCAATAGGTTCCGCGAAGAAAAATTCAGTCCTGCATAAAAGGTTTGGATGATCATCCAAGTAGTCAGTCCATGGGTAGGGCAATTCTTCACCAAAGATTTCATTCTTTCCCATGCTTGAGCAACATGTTCATTATCCAATTGCTTAAAATTCATTATGCTACTTCTCAAAGATATAATTTTAGCAGGAGGATAATATCTACCAATTAAAGCATCTTTACATTTAGTCCATGAATCAATACTATTCTTAGGCAAAGATAGCAACCAATCTTTAGCTCTTCCTCTTAAGGAGAAAGGGAACAATTTCAGTTTTATAATGTCTCCATCTACATCCTTATACTTTTGCATTTCACAAAGTTCAACAAAATTATTAAGATGGGCAGCAGCATTATCAGAACTAACACCAGAAAATTGCTCTCTCATAACAAGATTTAGTAAAGCAGGTTTAATTTCATAAAATTCTGCTGTAGCAGCAGGTGGAGCAATAGGTGTGCATAGGAAATCATTATTATTTGTGCTAGTAAAGTCACACAACTTAGTATTCTCAGGAGTACCCATTTTAGTAGTAGTAAATAAAGCAAACTAAATAAAGTAAATGCAAGTAACTAATTTTTTTGTGTTTTTAATATAGAGAACGCAAACAAAGCAGTAAATAAAGTAAATCTAGTAACTAATTTTTTTGTATTTTTGATATAGAGAACAAACAAATCAGTAAATAAAGTAAAGTAAAGCAAGACAAAAACAAAGTAAAGAGATTGGATGTGGGAGACTCCCCTTGCAGCGTGTCTTGATCTCCCCGGCAACGGCGCCAGAAAAATTGCTTGATGGCGCGTGAGTCACACGTCCGTTGGGAACCCCAAGAGGAAGGTGTGATGCGTACAGCAGCAAGTTTTCCCTCGGTAAGAAACCAAGGTTATCGAACCAGTAGGAGTCAAGGGCCACGTGAAGGTTGTTGGTGACGGAGTGTAGTGCGGCGCAACACCGGGGATTCCGGCGCCAACGTGGAACCTGCACAACACAATCACAATACTTTGCCCCAACTTAACGAGTGAGGTTGTCAATCTCACCGGCTTGTTGTAAACAAAGGATTAAACGTATGGTGTGGAAAATGATGTTTGTTTGCGAAGAACAAGATGTGAACGTAGTTTGCGGTAGATTGTATTTCAGATGTAAAAGAATGGACCGGGGTCCACAGTTCACTAGTGGTGTCTCTCCAATAAGAAATAGCATGTTGGGTGAACAAATTACAGCTTGGGCAATTGACAAATAGAGAGGGCATAACAATGCACATACATATCACGATGACTAATATGAGATTTAATCAGGGCATTAAGACAAAGTACATAGACCGCTATCCAGCATGCATCTATGCCTAAAAAGTCCACCTTCAGGTTAGCATCCGCACCCCTTCCAGTATTAAGTTGAAAACAACATACGATTGCATTAAGTATGGTGCGTAATGTAATCAACACAAATATCCTTAGACAAAGCATTGATGTTTTATCCCTAGTGGCAACAGCACATCCACAACCTTAGAACTTTCTGTCACTGTCCCGCATTCAATGGAGGCATGAACCCACTATCGAGCATAAATACTCCCTCTTGGAGTTACAAGTATCAACTTGGCCGAGCCTCTACTAGCAACGAAGAGCATGCAAGAACATAAACAACACATATATGATAGATTGATAATCAACTTGACATAGTATTCCATATTCATCGGATACCAACAAACACAACATGTAGCATTACAAATAGATGATCTTGATCATGATAGGCAGCTCACAAGATCTAACATGATAGCACAAGAGGAGAAGACAACCATCTAGCTACTGCTATGGACACATAGTCCAAGGATGAACTACCCACACAACAGTCCGGAGGCGATCATGGTGATGAAGAATCCTCCGGGAGATGATTGCCCTCTCCAGCAGGGTGCCGGAGGCGATCTCCTGAATCCCCCGAGATGGGATTGGCAGCGGCGGCGTCTCTGGAACTTTTTCCGTATCGTGGCTCTCGGTAATAGGGTTTTCGCGATGGAGAGTATAAGTAGGCGGAAGGGCAGAGTCGGAGGGCTGACGAGGGGCCCAGACCATAGGCCGGCGTGGGCCCCTCCCTGGCCGCGCCGCCCAAAGGTTTGGCCGCCTCGTGGCCCCACTTCGTATGCTCTTCGGTCTTCTGGAAGCTCCGTGGAAAAATAAGACCCTGGGCGTTGATTTCGTCCAATTCCGAGAATATTTTCTTTCTAGGATTTCTGAAACCAAAAACAACAGAAAACAACAACTGGCGCTTCGGCATCTTGTCAATAGGTTAGTGCCGGAAAATGCATAATAATGATGTAAAGTGTGTATAAAACATGTGAGTATTGTCATAAAAGTAGCATGGAACTTAAGAAATTATAGATACGTTTGAGACATATCAGGAGCATCCTACCTTTTAATAAAGGCAAGATACCTGTGTATAGTGCTATTCACGGGATCACTGATAGCACACACATTAGAAAACATAGTAATCATTGCAATAGTATCAAATTACTGCATCGTTGATCCAGAGAGTAAAGTAAAACCTTACAAATTGCATAGTCACATGGACTAGCTCAAATAGATTTTTCAGAACAAACACAGCGGTAAGTAAATCATCAATGGGCCTTCATCATCTTCATGTGCCACATGCAGTCATGTTGGAATGTAGACTCGAGATCCTACCAAGTACTTCTCCTCAGAAAATCCTGCACGTTTGAATATGCAGCCCCACGAATGGAGGTCAGTACAATGATGTACTGGCAAATGACACTTATATGGTGGCAGTTTTAGACTTGACTATCTACATGATATTTGGCTAGTGGAGTTTAGGCAAATTTGCATAAAGCCAATTTTATCCTACATTTTATTTAAAACAAAACATTTTTGCAAAGCTTATAATGATGTCATAAACAATACCATGGTTACATCTCCCATGTACTATTCGACAATTGCTACTCCAATTTTAACTCATTCAGAAAAGGTGATGAGATTCTTCCGTACATTCCCTGCCTAGAAAGCTCAAATTGTCCATAACCGGGGACACGGCTAAGATCTTAGGTTTAACTCTCGAGAGGTTGTGCACTTTCAACTTACTACCCACCCTTCCCAAGAGAAGAATGAGACAAGATCTTTCACAAGGAAAATTCAACCATACAAGCTAGACTCATTCCCATTTGGCCACCACCCTCTGTCCAGCAACAAGTTAAATCCTCACAACTTACTTAATCCTGGCAGAGCCCATAATACCATAAGGCTGCACTGGAAGCTAACTATAACATGGACGACATAGTAATCTCTTTTGTCCTAGGTGGGAATCACTAGTGGAACTTACAAGCTTAAAACCTTACAGGTAGTAAACCCCCACACGATCCCCTGGTGAAAACCAGGTGTGCAGTCAAAAGCGACCACTCTACAACATGCGCACTCTCAGGGATTCACCACTTTAATCCACTAGTTAATTTGACTAGGCTGCGTGGATCTAAGCAGCCGCCCACCAATCAACCAATCCACCCAGGTGATTCATTAAGGAAATTTAATTCTCAATACTCACAATCCAGAGCAATCGAAACAACATTGGCATTTTGGTATTGCTAGGCAAACTAAGAATCCTAGCAAGGGTTCAGGGGTGGCTACACACTACTAGGATTGATAAGCATAGCATAACTTTTGAAAACATAACTCTATCATGCATCTAGTTGAAAACACTAATGCTTAGTGAAAATAGATAGGATTTTAATGTCACTTTCCTTGATCAAAGCAACCGGCACACTCACAGCAATCACACGAATAACCTTGATCTCCTTCACAATCTAATCAAATAAACAAAACAAAAATAAACAAACTTTCAAGATGAACAATCATAGACATGTATGCATGCATGATATGCACCAATTTATTTCACACATAGAGGTAGAGTGCAAATGTTGTATTAAGTGCACCATGACATGTATTAAGTTATTTAAGTTTTCTAGAATTATTAGCTTGACTAAAAATAACATTTGTGAGGGTTTACTTAGCATATAGAACCATATTAATTAGCTACTGCAAGATTTATGTTTATAAAAAATATAAAATTCACACCCCTAGATAGGGTACAGTAATACAAGAGTAGTTGAATTGGAATTACTCAAAAATAGTTTGTAGAATTTGAATTGTAGTCAAAATACTAGTTTGAGAAGATTTACAAAAGCAAGTTTGTGCACGTATCAAAATTGAACACCTTTGGTTCCATAGAGATCTACATGGTCTAAGGATTCCAGAGACTACAAAAACTTAAAGTTTGCACCAGTAGATTATTTTATACAAATTTTATAGTGTAAAAGAGTCAATTTCTCTATTTGAATTATGATACGAAATCTAACACAAAACCTATACAGTATTATTGCATAAAGTTGTTCTACAGGTTATGAGCTTTCTAATAATATGAAATTTGCAAAATTTGGCCCAGTGGTTGATTTTATATCGTTTTTACAAAATTCACACGTAATCTGATATTCAAATTCAAATTTAAAATCGATTTTGACCAAAATTGGCCGGGCTCGCTGACTAGGCGCCACACGGCGTGATTTGATTCACCTATACCGTTTCGGTATAGGGATCTATCCGCGCCGCTGCATGCAGATCGGACGGGCGGGGGCGGCAGCGGCAGTGTCTACTTACCTGCGCGTGGCTGCGGCCCTGGTGTCGACCTTGGTGGCGGTCCGGCGGCTTCTAGCGGCGGCGGAGGGGTCTACGGGAGGCGGCAGCTCGAGGTAGGGCGTTTTGTGGTGGCAGCGCGAGCAATGGGCAGCTCGGGTGGCCGCGGGCGGCGGCCGGAGGTGGCGGATGCCGGCGCCCTCGGACGAGCAATAGGCGGCGGTAGGCGGCGTAATAGGTGGCGCGGCTTGGGGAAAAGTGGGTGCGGCTAGGGGAAAAAGAGGGCAGGGCCTCATGCAGTATTTATAGGGGTTGGGCGTGTGCTGCACGACACGGACGCCGAGGTGGGCCGATTTAGGGTTAGGGTTTTCGGGGGGAGGAGTCCGGCTCGGGCACGACCCAAGGTTGAAGACGACGCTGACGTGCGGGCCCCGCTGACAGGTTGGTCCCACTTGTCGGTGAGAGAAAAGAAAAGGAAGGAGAGAGAGAGAGGTGGTTCGGGCGCGGACCGTTTCTCTGGCTAGCTGGGCCGGTGCGGTCGGGCTGGCCCAAAACGGCCAGTTCGTTCCGTTTATCTTTTTTTGTTCTTTTCTTTTCTGTTTTTCTTTTTCAGTTTTTAAATCATAACTTTTGAATCCTAACTCCGAAAAGGCTCAAACCAGTTTCTAAAATTTTGTAAAATTCAGGGCTTTGTTTTAGACAAAAGAGTACAAGATTTTTACCAAAAGGCATGGTGGAGAAAAATAAGATTTTGTACTAGTGTATAAAGCTATGGTTTTCCAGTCATATGGTGCTTATCATTTCATGTGAACAAACAGAAGCAAGGATGCCACGTATGCATGCAAATTTTTAATTTTTGAAAACTTGGGATGTTACATACTAACCCCCTTAAGATGAAGCACGTCCCCGGGCTTCGGAAAGGCTAGAAAATAGGTGAGGGTGGTCTTCTCGAAGAATTTCTTCATGCTCCCAAGTTGCCTCTTCCTCAGTATGGTGACTCCACTGAACCTTGCAGAACTTGATAGTCTTTGTGCGAGTATTTCTTTCAGCTCTTTCCAAGATCTTGATGGGTTTCTCCTCGTATGTCAAGTCGCTTTCCATTTGAACTTCCTCGAGAGGTACTGTATCCTTCAACGGGGTTTCTGACATCTCAGGGTGACACTTCTTCAGCTGACTGACATGGAACACATTATGTACAGCTGAAAGAACCTCTGGTAGTTCAATCTCATAAGCCACTTCTCCTTTGCGAGATAAGATCTTGAATGGTCCGATGAATCTTGGGGCTAGCTTTCCCTTGATTCCAAATCTCTTGACACCTCGAAGAGGTGACACTCTGAGATAAACTCTATCGCCTATTTCATAGGAAAAATCCCTATGCTTACTATCAACATAGCTCTTTTGTCTAGACTGTGCTATTTTCAATCTATCCTTGATCAGTCTAACTTTTTCTTCGGCTTCATGGATAATATCCGGTCCAAATAAACTCCTTTCTCCTACTCCACTCCACATCAATCGTGTGGTACACTTTCTCCCATACAGAGCTTCAAATGGGGACATCTCAATGCTAGCTTGGTAACTGTTGTTATATGAGAATTCCGCATAGGGTAAACTATCATCCCAATCCATAATCTATAACACAAGCTCTCAACATATCTTCCAAGATTTGATTCACTCCCTCAGTCTGACCATCTATCTGAGGGTGAAATGATGTACTAAACTCCAATCTGGTTCCTAAGGACTCATGTAGTTGATTCCAGAAGTGTGGGGTAAATTGGGTACCTCTGTCAGACACAATACTCTTAGGAACGCCGTGAAGGCATACAATCCTCTTCATATATATATCTGCTAATTTAGCACTGGTGTAAGTGGTCTTCACAGGCACAAAGTGAACTACCTTTGTCAAACGATCCACTATAACCCAAACCAAATCATACCCTGATTTCGTTCGGGGTAATCCAGTAATAAAGTCCATACCAATTTGGTCCCATTTCCAGTCTGGTACCTTCAACGGTTGCAATAATCCAGCTGGCTTCTGATGTTCAGCTTTTACTCTGCTACACACATCGCACTTGGCTATATATTCAGCGATGTCTCGCTTCATATTGTTCCACCAGAACCTCTATTTCAAATCCATGTACATCTTTGTATTGCCTGTTGAATGGAGTATGGTGTCTCATGAGCTTCCTGGAATATCAGCTTCCTAAGTTCAGGGTCATTGGCTACGCAAATTCGTTTTCCGAACCAAACAGTACCTTGCTCATCTTCACTAAAACCTTTGGCCTTATCATCCTTCAGGTTTTCCTTTATCTTCTCTATATCTTCGTCTCCCTTCTCGGTTTCTTTTATTCTATTCATCAGTGTAGGTTGTACTATCAAGGACGCTACAAAAGCCCTTCGGTACTACTTCCAAACTAAGGTCTTTCAATCCCTTGCACAGATCTTCAGGTAGATCCTCCGTCGATAGCCAATTCACATAAGGCTTACGACTTAGGGCATCAGCTACTACGTTTGCCTTACCGGGGTGTATTGCAAACTCAGGTCGTAATCCTTGATGAGTTCCAACCATCTCCTTTGTCTCATGTTCAATTCCTTCTGGGTGAACATGTACTTTAAACTCTTGTGGTCGGTGAATACCTCACATCATTTCCCATCAAATAGTGTCGCCAGGTCTTCAGTGTATGGACTACCGAAGCCAACTCTATATCATGTGTGGGGTAATTGATCTCATGTTTCTTGAGTTTCCTGGAAGCATAAGCTGCTACCTTGCCTTCCTGCATCAACACACTTCCAAGTCCTTGACGAGAAGCGTCACAATAGACTTGAAATTCTTTCTCCAGATCTGGTAAACATAGAATTGGTGCCGACACTAGCCTCTTCTTCAATTCCTGAAAACTAGCTTCACATGCTTCAGTCCAAGCAAACTTCTTCTCTTTCTTCAGCAACTCAGCCATTGGTTTCGCAATCTTGGAGAAATTCTCAATGAATCTCCTATAGTAGCCTGCCAATCCCAGGAAACTGCGAATTTCCCCGACATTCTTGGGTGGTTCCCATTCTGTCACTGCTGCTACCTTGGAGGGATCCACAGCAATTCCTTCCTTGGATATGATGTGTCCAAGAAATCCTACTTCACTGAGCTAGAACTCACATTTACTAAACTTGGCATATAGCTGGTGTTCTCGAAGTTTCTCCAATATTAGACGAAGATGTTTGTCTTGCTCTTCATTGCTCTTGGAGTAAATAAGTATGTCGTCAATGAAGACTACGACAAACTTGTCAAGGAATTCCATGAACACTTTGTTCATCATATTAATAAAGTATGAGGGAGCATTGGTTAAGCCGAAAGGCATCCCGTGTACTCATATGAACCATGTCTAGTGACAAAGGTGTGTCTTGGGGATGTCATGCTCTCTAATTTTGAGTTGGAAATATCCAGACTGAAGGTCGATCTTGGAGAATACACTAGCTCCAACCAACTGATCGAATAGATCATTGATTCTGGGTAATGGGCACTTGTTCTTGATGGTTACTTCATTTAACAAACGGTAATCCATAACCAAACGTTGGCTCTTGTCCTTCTTCTCAACAAACAAAACTGGCGCTCCCCACGGAGGTGAACTCTCCCTAATGAAACCTTTTCCTAACTCCTCCTTCAACTGCTTCTTGAGCTCCTTCAACTCATCAGTAGACATGGGATAAGGTCTCTTTTCTATAGGGCATGTGCTCGGAAGCAATTCTATAAGAAACTCGACATCTCTATCCGAAGGCATTCCTGGTAACTCCTCAAGAAAGACATCAGGGTATTCCTTAACTATGTGTACATGATCTAGGCTAACCCCCTTAAGATTGTTTAGTCTCATATCTC
Organism: Lolium rigidum; assembly: GCF_022539505.1. NCBI lineage: Eukaryota > Viridiplantae > Streptophyta > Magnoliopsida > Poales > Poaceae > Lolium > Lolium rigidum. The sequence goes on from NC_061510.1 coordinate 279,473,969, forward strand.
CAAAGTCCAATCGGGATTTGAACCTAATTCTTTTTCCCTCGGGGGTTGTGAGAGTGATTGATTTAGTTACACAATCTATGACTCCCCTATAGGTTGTCATCCAGTCCATTCCCAGAATAACATCCAAACCATGGGACTCTAAGATTACCAAATGGGTGAGGAATTTATAGGGGCCAATCTCTAAGATCAAATTTCGGCACCCCGATTTCACTATCATTTCACCACCAGGGGAACTTACTTTAATTATCTTCCCTATTGATTCCGAGGTTATTCCATTTTTATTCACAAAAGCTCTTGATATGAATGAATATGATGCACCAGTATCAAATAAAACTAATGTTGTAAATGAGTTAAGTGGAAACATACCCATTACAGCGTCAGGTTCATTCATCACTTCCTCCACATTGAGGTGGTTCGCCTGTCCCTTTTGGAATGGATTGGGTTTGGTGGCATCAACAGGATTATTCTCCGGACAATTATTGGAATAGTGTCCCGTCTTCTTACAGTTGTAGCATGTGATAGTGGACAAGTCTCTCCCATCTTCCGATCTGTGACGGTGTTGGCCATTGTTTGCATAGTGATGTCCATTGTTTCCATTGTGATTACCATGGGAATGGTTTCCCCTGAATCCTCCATTGAACTTATGACCATTGTAGTTGTTGCCATCCCCCTTGCTGAAATGACTATTATGCTTGTGTGAGCTGTGACTTCCACTTCCTTCTGAAGAAAGGTGCTTCTTGTGGAATGGCTCACGGTGGTTCTTAATATTGCTGAACTTCTCCTTGCGGTTCTCTTCCTTCTTGATGTTATTGTCCAGGGTGATGGCTTGATCAAGTAGGGACTGGTAATTGGGTGCATAGGCTACAGATAATGGAATCTTCAGTTCACCTTTGAGTCCATTGAGGAAATTCTCCTTCCTCTTAGCATCAGTGTCATTGTCTTCTGGGGCATACCTCGCCAAAGCACATAAGCCATCCATATACTCCTTCAGAGTTCTTCCTCCTTGCCTCAGGCTGCGCAATTCATCCCTCTTCAGATTCATAATGCCCGAGGAGATATGGGCAGTACGAAATCCCTCCTTGAAGGTTTCCCAGTCTAAATCATCTATATGATGGGTAAGTTGATAAGTCTCCCACCACCATGTAGAAGGTCCTTCCAATAGATGAGCGGTGAACCTAATGTTCTCAGCCTCTGTGCACTCACATGTGACTAAGTCCTTACTGACTGAACGAAGCCAATCATCAGCTACTATTGGCTCAGTAGCACTGGAGAACTTAGCTGGTCTAAGTCTCAGGAATCTGGCAAGTGTGTCCACTGGGGTGGGGGTGGTGGCGGAGGTGGCGGTGGTGGTGGAGGTGGCGGTGGTGGATTGTTGTTGTTGTTGTTCTGGGTGGTTTGGATGAACTAGGTCATCATCTGCATGAGTTGTGCCTAAGCTGTCATCATCTGATGCAGTGCTTCCTGAGTTGGGTCTCATCTTGGTGGCATCTGGGGTTGTTTTAGCATAGATGAGAAACAAGATAGACCGATCTAGGAAAAAAAATACTTCCTACTCATGCGCAAACAAGTCACACAACCAAACAAAAACATTTAAAACCAGAATTCCAAACTTTACTTAAACTTATCGAGGTTCGAAAAGACGACTAAGATAGTTGGCACTGCCTTACATCAATAGTAGGACAATACAAAAGAGCGCAATGAATTACATAAAATCTAAAGGGGTCATCTAGCGTCTCTTGACCGCTCCATAGCAAGATAGTGGGCAACCTTCCTCGCTTGCTTTCCTCTTCAGGTTGTTCTCCTCAACAGTTGGCGCTTCCTGAGTAGCTGGACGAGGTGGCGACGGTGGTATCCGTTTGACTAGATGCGCGCACTGTGCCTGTAGTGCCAAGATTATCGCCTGCTATTCAAAGTTCTCATCCTGTAGCTTTTCCTTGTCCGTCTTGAGCTAAACAATCTCAGCATCTGATTCATCCCTCTTTTTGTAGAGCCACTCGACGAGCTCCTCCAGTTCATAATACTTCTTGTTGTTCTCCTGGAGGATTTGCTTGGTCAAATCCTGATCACTCATCTCGATGTGTAGGTGATGCTCCATCTTCTGGGCGTACCTCTCCATGTCCTCGAACTGGATCGCCATCCATGTCATGCCTTCATGATTTCCCTTAGTCCTCAAGCAAAATCCCACGGCGCTGCGATGACCGAAGAACTGGATACCCGACTCCTCATCGATGTCGTTCTTGTACTTGTAGACGATGCGAGCTAATGCCTCCTGCATTGCCATCACTACTCCATCTTCACATTCTGGATATGTCTTCATGTAGACCATGGTGTCGGTAACTGGCTGAACAAGATATCCCTCAATGGTGGTCTCGATCTCCCAGCGTTCCAGGGTGTGTACATCAGATATCACAGGCCTCCCTCGGAACATGGGTGCGCGTATTCTCAGAGCCCTACACACCCGGGAAAGCGTGTCATTGAAAGGGGTGGCGTCCTCGTGATAAGGAACCCATAGTTCGGTGAAGGTGTCCATCTATATTTTGAAAAGAGAGACAAGGTTAGAATAGAATCAAATGAATGGATACATGAAGAATTAAAATTTTCACAATTATAATTTAAACAAATTGTATCCTATGGTTTTCCAAATCCTAGGGTCTCGATCCTACATGCAATACTATGCTTTGATACCATTCTATAGCACCCTACCTTTTAATGAATGTAAGATACATGTGTATAGTGATATTCCCGAGATCACTGATAGCACACACATTACAAAATATAGTAATCATTGCAATAGTATCAAATTACTACATCGTTGATCCAGAGAGTAAAGTAAAACCTTACAAATTGCATAGTCACATGGACTAGCTCAAATAGATTGTTCATAACAAACACAGTGGAAAGTAAATCATCAATGAGCCTTCATCATCTTCATGTGCCACAGGCAGTCATGTTGGAATGTAGACTCGAGATCCTACCAAGTACTTCTCCTTAGAAAATCCTGCACGTTCGAATATGCAGCCCCACGAATGGAGGTCAGTACAATGATGTACTGGCAAATGACACTTATATGGTGGCAGTTTTAGACTTGACTATCTACATGATATTTGGCTAGTGGAGTTTTGGAAAATTTGCATAAATCCAATTTTATTCTACATTTTATTTAAAACAAAACATTTTTACAAATCTTATAATGATGTCATAAACAGTACCATGGTTACATCTCCCATGTACTATTAGACAATTGCTACTCCAATTTTAACTCATTCAGAGAAGTTGATGAGATTCTTCCGTACACTCCCTGCCTAGAAAGCTCAAATTGTCCATAACCGGGGACACGGCTAAGATCTTAGGTTTAACTCTCGAGAGGTTGTGCACTTTCAACTTAAGACCCACCCTTCCCAAGAGAAGAATGAGACAAAATCTCTCAGACGGAAAATTCAACCATACAAGCTAGACTCATTCCCATTTGGCCACCACCCTCTGTCTAGCAACAAGTTAAATCCTCACAACTTACTTAATCTTGGCAGAGCCCATAATACCATAAGGCTGCACTGGAAGCTAACTATAACATGGACGACATAGTAATCTCTTTTGTCCTGGGTGGCCAACCACAGGTAGTAAACCCCCACACGATCCCCTGGTGAAAACTAGATGTGCAGTCAAAAGCGACCACTCTACAACATGCGCACTCTCAGGGATTCACCACTTTAGTCCACTAGTTAATTTGACTAGGGCGCGTGGACCTGAGCAGCCGCCCACCAATCAACCAATCCACCCAGCTGATCCATTAAGGTTGTTAATTTTAATTCTCAATACTCACAATCCAGAACAATCAAAACAACATTGGCATTTTGGTATTGCTAAGCAAACTAAGAATCGTAGCAAGGGTTCATGGGTGGCTACAACCTGCAATTACCGAAGAAAATCACGTCAGGAGAATGGTAAAGTTGACTACACTCGGAAAGGGTGGTTCCTGGAGCTTTAACGGGCATCGGTACGGGCAAGCCCCACCTGTACCGTCCGCCCTTACCGCCGAGGTCAAACCCTATAAAATTCGTGAAGGGGCCGATGCTGAAAAGAGAGCCATTCGTCGCCAAATAGAGCCACCATCCACCAGATTCATTTATAGCACACCGAAGGAGATCCATCACCATAGTTCATCCATTCCATCTCCCATCTCCTCCATAGCCATAACCATCACCATTGTAATAGATATCTCCTTGAGAATTGGCGACCATTGTAAGAATTTTGTGATTTCAATCTAAGTATTTGGCACAATGATTTCTATCTTTGTATTTGACTTGATATTATGTGTGAGTAGTCCTCACGGGCTGCGGGTCGGGGTTAATCCTCGTAGCTTTCATATGCATCTAATCTTATGTTATGTGTAAGGATTGAATATGAGTTTTGCAATCTTGTATCCTTGTTTCTTTGTCTCGTCTTCATGATTTGCAGGTACCCATATCATACGAGTCGATCAAGGGAAGAGGTGGGATGAGTGGAGAACGGCGTGCTACCGCGAAACCTCAGTCATAGAAAGGGGAAAGTAGCAGTACATGTTTAGTGATTCATTCTGGATCATAGCACAATCATCTAGCTTAAGGCTTTGGTCTGTATTCATTAATTAATAACTGTTGTTGCTTGCGGCTGTAAGGACAGTGGTTGGACCATTAGGCAAGAGTATTTACGGATGTTCTACTCACAAATCTCTTATCTATATTTTATTTGTTACACATATGTGCTTCAATTATATATGTATGCATAGTTGAAGGTGAAACCTTAACCCTGGCCTATTTCTATCATTGAACACAACCCCCTTAAAAGTAAACTAGAAAGGTCCGGGTTACCGAACACATGAATCAAGAAAAGGTAATCTGAAGATAAAGTACACTAGCAAGTCTTGTAGATGTTTCCTTCACACCATTTAGCAGTGCTTCCCAAGGTTCGGTTAAACCTAGGTCTTCTAGGGAAAAAGCTTATCATACTACAATCTGTAATCCGGATTGAAGGTATCAAGTTGCTAGGATAACGATTGCCAGCTAGTAGTTTTGGGGGTGTTAAATTTTGTACGATGACCCTTTTCCGACCCTTGTGCAGGTTAGGTGCGTGGAAATGTGGGACAATTGCCAGCATTGGCGCTATGTAGACATGTGGGACATGTGCTAGAATGGGACACATGGAATTGTGCTAAAGGGACAAGTTGGGTTGGGTGTGTCTCGTGGTTTTGATCATAACACATGCCTAGGGTGGCTTATTGAGAGGAGTGAACACTAGTGGACAATGATGGTATCTAGATGCCGGATTGGGCACAACCGTATGGTGATGTACCCAGGTTCAGAGCCATCTTTGTGGAGGTAATACCCTACTCCTGCATGTTTGAGTTATATGTGTATATCGGGGCAAAAATGTTACTCCTTGAGCTGAATCACGCGAGCCTCTGTATGGATGCTCTATGTAGTATGAGAGGGAGAGAGGTGAGAGGGAGAGTGTATGGCTCGTATGAGCCTCCTCGGGTGACCCTGCGCGTGAGCTTCCCTAGTGTGTCATAGAAAGGCTGGCAACCAGGGGGCATGGGGGGCCCAAGGTTCTACTTACATTGTTGATATGACTACTAGGGTCTTGTCATACTATTCATCAATAGTGTATGTACTCTAGTCACATCCATGATGTGGTGCAGTATGATAGCGTGACTTATATTCCTAGGCATTGTCGTTGTCTTTAGAAGGAGATGGTAGCAGCTAGCCCTTATGCCTCGAGGGAATGACCGAGTGTGGGGCATGAGCAGTGCCAAGGGTTGCCGGCCAGGGCGCTGACATGGAGCGCTAGGGGCTGGGCGCATCGAACGCCAACTAGGCCCGACTGAACTGAAAGGCATCTTGCCCAAGAGCAAGGTGGGGCGCGCGAGCCCAGCAGAGGGAGCCGCTCAGGGCCCAGCAACCGTCCCAGTGACCGGGCGAGTGGCCACAGGAGAGAGGGCCGAGTTTGGCCCGGGAGCAACATATTGCTCCGATCAAGCCAAGGGGGAGCCGGCCTAGGAAGGATGCGGGTGAGGCACGCCCAACCGGACGGTGGAGCTGAGCGTCGACCTAGGAGACAGTAGTACGCCCAGGGGGTGCAGCCGGCTTACATGATCGGGCTTCAGCCCACGAGGCAACACCATGCCTAGAGATGTGTTGCATCATCTCTATGTTAGGACGTGATGCCCATATGAATGCTTATCAAACACATGTTTAAGTTCCACCAATATTACATCTTTGATGATTTTTTTTGTTTCAACTACAACCTAAAAAGAGAGTAGACAAGTGAACCCATGAATCCCGGTCCATTTTAAACCATAAGAAATACCTTTCCAACACAACTATCACAATTTATATTTTTTCCATTTATTATTTCGAAAATACAACAAATACTTTCTTTACTTGCAAACACACAAAACCCAAAAAAATCGTCCTTTCATTGCCTTTATCTTGTTCGCCTAGTGTACTTGCTTTAATTTACTTTATTTATATTTATATTTCATATTATTAATACGAAACCTTGTGCCTGACAACCACATGATGGAGTTGGGGACACAAGACAAAAAGTTCTAGAAGAGGAGAAGAAGAAACAACCCCTTACCAATTCCCCGAGAGTTCGATATAAACCCTCATGTCACCTTTGTGGGGAAAAGAAGCTTGCTACAACACTCTACACTTGGAGTCCCAACGGAGTTGTTGCCATCAACGGGATGCTCGGAGGAGTAACTCTAGTCGTGTCTAAGTGGTCATAAACCTGCATGGTCACACCACTAGTAGGAAAAGTCTCATCAGTGGCGCACCAAAATACCTATTCTGTGGCGCATGGGCGGTGCGCCACATAATCTTCGCCACAAAAGTAAGGATTTTGTGGCGCACCAGCCCATGCGCCACAGTATTAAGAAGTTCTGTGGCGCACCAGAGACAGTGTGCCACAGAAAAAAGAGGTTCTGTGGCGCATATGGCCCAGGTGCACCACAGAAATAGGTGAACCACTGAGTTTAATTTTGGTGCGCCAAATAATAATGTACAAGTTACTCGATTTTGTACTGCCTGGTGTATAATACAAGTTTTATATACAGTATACAAGTTATATATAGATATAATATAGACATATATAATATGGACAAATATAATATAGCAACATTATACATCGTCATCACATTATTTAGAGCCCGATCGAGTTATACATATAGCTCCATACAACTCATAATCCATGAAAATTAAGTTCATCATCTAGAGATACAAATGAAGTGACACCGGCCGCCGCCTACACTAGGATGAAATAGAGTACCACCGCGTCTATGGTGAGCAAGAGCGAGAGCACAACGAAGGTCTTCATCTTGCTCTTGTTCGACTAGTGCTTCCTCCACTTGGCAACCGTCCCGTGTCTAGTCGGGTATCTGATACGTCTCCGACGTATCGATAATTTCTTATGATCCATGCCATATTATTGATGATACCCACATGTTTTATGCACACATTATGTCATATTCGTGCATTTTCTGGAACTAACCTATTAACAAGATGCCGAAGTGCCGGTTCCTGTTTCTAGCTGTTTTTGGTTTCAGAAATCCTAGTAACGAAATATTCTCGGAATCGGACGAAGTCAAGACCCGGGTTCCTATTTTCCCGGAACCATCCGGAACACCCGAGAGCCGCCGGAGGGAAGCCACGGGGGCCCCACACCACACCCTGGCGCGGCCGGAGGGGGGCCGCGCCGCCCTATGGTGTGGTGGCCCCAGGCCCCCTCCGAGGCTGCCCTTCCGCCTATTTAAAGCCTCCGTCGCGAAAACCCTATGACAGAGGACGAAACCCACAAAAACCTTCCAGAGCCGCTGCCATCGCGAAGCCAAGATCTGGGGGACAGAAGTCTCTGTTCCGGCATGCTGCCGGAGCGGGGAAGTGCCCCCGGAAGGCTTCTCCATCGACACCGCTACCATCTCCACCGCCATCTTCATCACCGCTGCTGCTCCAATGAGGAGGGAGTAGTTCTCCATCGAGGCTCGGGGCTGTACCGGTAGCTATGTGGTTAATCTCTCTCCTATGTGCTTCAATACAATAATCTCATGAGCTGCCTTACATGATTGAGATTCATATGATGATGCTTGTAATCTAGATGTCGTTATGCTAGTCAAGTGAATTTTACTTATGTGATCTCCGGAGACTCCTTGTCCCACGTGTGTAAAGGTGACAGTATGTGCACCGTGTGGGTCTCTTAGGCTATATTTCACAGAATACTTATTCACTGTTATGAATAGCATAGTGAAGTGCTTATTTATATCTCTTTATGATTGCAACGTGTTTGTATCACAATTTATCTATGTGATACTCTAGCAATGTTATTAAAGTAGTTTTATTCCTCCTACACGGTGTAATGGTGACAGTGTGTGCATCCGTGTTAGTACTTGGCGTATGCTATGATCATGATCTCTTGTAGATTGTGAAGTTAACTATTGCTATGATAGTATTGATGTGATCTATTCCTCCTACATAGTGTGAAGGTGACGGTGTGCATGCTTGTGTTAGTACTTGGTTTAGTCGTGTTGATCTTTCTTGCACTCTAAGGTTATTTAAATATGAACATTGAATTGTGGAGCTTGTTAACTCCGGCATTGAGGGTTCGTGTAATCCTACGCAATGTGTTCATCATCCAACAAGAGTGTAGAGTATGCATTTATCTATTACTGTTATGTGATCAATGTTGAGAGTGTCCACTAGTGAAAGTCTATTCCCTAGGCCTTGTTCCTAAATACTGCTATTGCTGCTTGTTTACTGTTTTACTGCGTTACTACTGCTACCATATTACCACCATCAACCACACGCCAGCAATCTATTCTCTTGCGCCATTACTACTGCTCGCATTTATTCATACCACCTGTATTTCACTATCTCTTCGCCGAACTAGTGCACCTATTAGGTGTGTTGGGGACACAAGAGACTTCTTGCTTCATCTGTTTTTTCACTGCAACTTTAGTGTGAGGATTTGGAATTATCTGCAGGTTGAGTGGGATCCTGGTGATACGTTTGAGGAAATTTTCTTGGCTGCTAAGAAGAAGTTCAATAAACCTTTTTTCTCTGAAGTGGTAATGTTGGCAGCCTGGAATATCTGGAAGCAAAGGAATGAAGCCATATTTCAGCATATCCTTCCCTCTTTCAGAAATTGGAGGAGATGTTTCATTCAGGATGTCTCTCTGCATAAGCATAGAGTCAGAGATAGGCATGTAGACAGTTTGTCAAGATGGATTGACACTTTGCTGTAATCTTTTTTACTTTTCTCCTTGTAAATATTTGTACAGTTGTTTTTGGTTTTAATAAAATACTGTGGAGCATAAGCTCTACAGTCATGGCTCAAAAAAAAGAGACTTCTTGCTTTGTGGTTGCAGGGTTGCATGAGAGGGATATCTTTGACCTCTTCCTCCCTGAGTTCGATAAACCTTGGGTGATCCACTTAAGGGAAACTTGCTGCTGTTCTACAAACCTCTGCTCTTGGAGGCCCAACACTGTCTACAAGAATAGAAGCTCCCGTAGACATCAAGCACTTTTCACGGCGCCGTTGCCGGGGAGGAAAGGTAAAAAGGCACTCATACTCCGGTTCCGGTGTAATGGTACTTTTCTGGCGCCATTGTGTTTGTGCTCGAAGCTATTTCCTTTAGATCCTGCAATTGCATCTTTTTGTTTCTTGTTTACACTAGTTTGGCATAATGGACAACAATGAGCTTCTTATTCTATTTCCTGATTTAAAACATGGATTGTTTGATGCGAAAATTAAAAAACCTATGGAATCTTATTTGCATGCTTGGTAGTAATATTAGTATGAACGCTTTGAACACCATTGTTGATAATAATGTAGAAAGTTCTAAGCTTGGGGAAGCTGGTTTTCATGATCTTTTTAGTCTCCCAAGCATTGAGGAGAAAATTTTCTTTGATGATACTTTGCCTCCTATTTATGATGATTATAATAGTGGTCTTTTGGTACAACCTACTATGGAGAGTGAATTTTATAATGATTATACTATGCCTCCTACACTTGATGAGAATAATAATGATAGCTACTTTGTTGAATTTGCTCCCACTACAACTAATAAAATTGATTATGCTTATGTGGAGAGTAATAATTTTATGCATGAGACTCATGATAAGAATGCTTTATGTGATAGTTATATTGTTGAGTTTGCTCATGTTGCTACTGAAAGTTATTATGAGAGAGGAAAATATGGTTGTAGAAATTTTCATGTTACTAAAACACCTCTCTATGTGCTGAAATTTTTGAAGCTACACTTGTTTTATCTTCCTATGCTTGTTACTTTGCTCTTCATGAACTTGTTTATTTACAAGATTCCTATGCATAGGAAGCATGTTAGACTTAAATGTGTTTTGAATTTGCCTCTTGATGCTCTCTTTTGCTTCAAACACTATTTCTTGGGAGTGCATCATTAAAACTGCTGAGCCCATCTTAACGGCTATAAAGAAAGAACTTCTTGGGAGATAACCCATGTGTTATTTTGCTACGAGTACTTTGTTTTATATTTGTGTCTTGGAAGTTGTTTACTACTGTAGCAACCTCTCCTTATCTTAGTTTTATGTTTTGTTGTGCCAAGTAAAGTCTTTGATAGTAAAGTAAATACTAGATTTGGATTACTTGCACGTAAACAGATTTCTTTGTTGTCACGAATCTGGGTCTAATTCTCCGTAGGTAACTCGAGAAAATTAGACAATTTACGTGAGTGATCCTCGAGATATGTACGCAACTTTCATTCAATTTGGGTATTTTCATTTGAGCAAGTCTGGTGGCCTAATAAAATCCATCTTTACGGACTGTTCTGTTTTGACAGATTCTGCCTTTTATTTCGCATTGCCTCTTTTGCTATGTTGGATGAATTTCTTTGATCCATTAATGTCCGAGTAGCTTTATTGAATGTCCGAAGTGTTAAGAATGATTGTGTCACCTCTGAACATGTTAATTTTTATTGTGCACTAACCCTCTAATGAGTTGTTTCGAGTTTGGTGTGGAGGAAGTTTTCAAGGATCAAGAGAGGAGTATGATACAATATGATCAAGGAGAGTGAAAGCTCTAAGCTTGGGGAGGTGGTTCACCCCTGCATATTCTAAGAAGACTCAAGCGTCTAAGCTTGGGGATGCCCAAGGCATCCCCCTCTTCATCAACAACATTATCAGGTTCCTCCCCTGAAACTATATTTTTATTCCGTCACATCTTATGCACTTTGCTTGGAGCGTCGGTTTGTTTTTGTTTTTTTGTTTTGTTTGAATAAAATGGATCCTAGCATTCACTTTGTGGGAGAGAGACACGCTCACTGTAGCATATGGACAAGTATGTCCTTAGGCTCTACTCATAGTATTCATGGCGAAGTTTCTTCTTCGTTAAATTGTTATATGATTGGAATTGGAAAATACTACATGTAGTAACTCTAAAATGTCTTGGATAATTTGATACTTGGCAATTGTTGTGCTCATGTTTAAGCTCTTGCATCATATACTTTGCACCCATTAATGAAGAAACACTTAGAGCTTGCTAATTTGGTTTGCATATTTGGTTTCTCTAGAGTCTAGATAATATCTAGTATTGAGTTTTGAACAACAAGGAAGACGGTGTAGAGTCTTATAATGTTTACAATATGTCTTTTATGTGAGTTTTGCTGCACCGTTCATCCTTGTGTTTGTTTCAAATAACCTTGCTAGCCTAAACCTTGTATCGAGAGGGAATACTTCTCATGCATCCAAAATACTTGAGCCAACCACTATGCCATTTGTGTCCACTATACCTACCTACTACATGGTATTTATCCGCCATTCCAAAGTAAATTGCTTGAGTGCTACCTTTAAAATTCCATCATTCACCTTTGCAATATATAGCTCATGGGACAAATAGCTTAAAAAACTATTGTGGTATTGAATATGTACTTATGCACTTTATCTCTTATTAAGTTGCTTGTTGTGCGATAACCATGTTTTCTGGGGACGCCATCAACTATTGTTTGTTGAATATCATGTGAGTTGCTATGCATGTCCGTCTTGTCTGAAGTAAGAAAGATCTACCACCTTAATGGTTGGAGCATGCATATTGTTAGAGAAGAACATTGGGCCGCTAACTAAAGCCATGATTCATGGTGGAAGTTTCAGTTTTGGACATATATCCTCAATCTCATATGAGAATAATAATTGTTGCCACATGCCTATGCATTAAAGAGGAGTCCATTATCTGTTGTCCATGTTGTCCCGGTATGGATGTCTAAGTTGAGAATAATCAAAAGCGAGAAATCCAAAATGCGAGCTTTCTCCTTAGACCTTTGTACAAGCGGCATGGAGGTACCCCATTGTGACACTTGGTTAAAACATGTGCATTGCAAAGATCCGGTAGTCCAAGCTAATTAGGACAAGGTGCGGGCACTATTAGTATACTATGCATGAGGCTTGCAACTTGTAAGATATAATTTACATAACTCATATGCTTTATTACTACCGTTGACAAAATTGTTTCATGTTTTCAAAATAAAAGCTCTAGCACAAATATAGCAATCGATGCTTTCCTCTTTGAAGGACCATTCTTTTTTACTTTTATGTTGAGTCAGTTCACCTATTTCTCTCCACCTCAAGAAGCAAACACTTGTGTGAACTGTGCATTGATTCCTACATACTTGCATATTGCACTTGTTATATTACTCTATGTTGACAATTATCTATGAGATATACATGTTACAAGTTGAAAGCAACCGCTGAAACTTAATCTTCCTTTGTGTTGCTTCAATACCTTTACTTTGATTTATTGCTTTATGAGTTAACTCTTATGCAAGACTTATTGATGCTTGTCTTTAAGTACTATTCATGAAAAATCTTTGCTTTATGATTCACTTGTTTACTCATGTCATTACCATTGTTTTGATCGCTGCATTCATTACATATGTTTACAAATAGTATGATCAAGGTTATGATGGCATGTCACTCCAGAAATTATCTTTGTTATCGTTTTACTCGCTCGGGACGAGCGAGAACTAAGCTTAGGGATGCTTGATACGTCTCCGACGTATCGATAATTTCTTATGATCCATGCCATATTATTGATGATACCCACATGTTTTATGCACACTTTATGTCATATTCGTGCATTTTCTGGAACTAACCTATTAACAAGATGCCGAAGTGCCAGTTCCTGTTTTCTCTTGTTTTTGGTTTCGAAATCCTAGTAACGAAATATTCTCGGAATCGGACGAAATCAAGACCCAGGTTCCTATTTTTCCCGGAACCATCCGGAACACCCTAGAGCCGCCGGAGGGAAGCCCGGGGGCCCCACACCACACCGCGGCGCGGCCGGAGGGGGGCCGCGCCGCCCTATGGTGTGGTGGCCCCAGGCCCCCTCCGAGGCTGCCCTTCCGCCTATTTAAAGCCTCCGTCGCGAAAACCCTATGACAGAGGACGAAACCCACAAAAACCTTCTAGAGCCGCCGCCATCGCGAAGCCAAGATCTGGGGGACAGAAGTCTCTGTTCCGGCACGCTGCCGGAGCGGGGAAGTGCCCCTGGAAGGCTTCTCCATCGACACCGCTGCCATCTCCACCGCCATCTTCATCACTGATGCTGCTCCCATGAGGAGGGAGTAGTTCTCCATCGAGGCTCGGGGCTGTACCGGTAGCTATGTGGTTAATCTCTCTCTTATGTGCTTCAATACAATAATCTCATGAGCTGCCTTACATGATTGAGATTCATATGATGATGCTTGTAATCTAGATGTCGTTATGCTAGTCAAGTGAATTTTACTTATGTGATCTCCGGAGACTCCTTGTCCCACGTGTGTAAAGGTGACGGTGTGTGCACCGTGTGGGTCTCTTAGGCTATATTTCACGGAATACTTATTCACCGTTATGAATGGCATAGTGAAGTGCTTATTTATATCTCTTTATGATTGCAATGTGTTTGTATCACAATTTATCTATGTGCTACTCTAGCAATGTTATTAAAGTAGTTTTATTCCTCCTACACTGTGTAATGGTGACAGTGTGTGCATCCGTGTTAGTACTTGGCGTATGCTATGATCATGATCTCTTGTATATTGTGAAGTTAACTATTGCTATGATAGTATTGATGTGATCTATTCCTCCTACATAGTGTGAAGGTGACAAGTGTGCATGTCTGTGTTAGTACTTGGTTTAGTCGTGTTGATCTTTCTTGCACTCTAAGGTTATTTAAATATGAACATTGAATTGTGGAGCTTGTTAACTCCGGCATTGAGGGTTCGTGTAATCCTACGCAATGTGTTCATCATCCAACAAGAGTGTAGAGTATGCATTTATCTATTCTGTTATGTGATCAATGTTGAGAGTGTCCACTAGTGAAAGTCTATTCCCTAGGCCTTGTTCCTAAATACTGCTATTGCTGCTTGTTTACTGTTTTACTGCGTTACTACTGCTACCATATTACCACCATCAACCACACGCCAGCAATCTATTCTCTTGCGCCATTACTACTGCTCGCATTTATTCATACCACCCGTATTTCACTATCTCTTCGCCGAACTAGTGCACCTATTAGGTGTGTTGGGGACACAAGAGACTTCTTGCTTTGTGGTTGCGGGGTTGCATGAGAGGGATATCTTTGACCTCTTCCTCCCTGAGTTCGATAAACCTTGGGTGATCCACTTAAGGGAAACTTGCTGCTGTTCTACAAACCTCTGCTCTTGGAGGCCCAATACTGTCTACAAGAATAGAAGCTCCCGTAGACATCAGTATCCTTTGTAGCAGTTGCCGTTGAACTTGTGCATATGTTTCTTGCAGTCTCCCACTCCTCCTACACTCCTGGAACCCGCCCCTCGAACATGACGTAGTACGTCATCTCTATGGACACAAGGCATATTAGTATATAATGCAATGGAAAGAATTAGAGGGTTCACATGCATACATATTCACAAGAATTAAAGCAATGAAATAATAATAAACCTAAAAGACATATAGCATCGGTATCACATAAGTAATCAAGTTCAAAGACAAAGACTATAATAGTAATTGAAGTCCAACAACGACGACCGTTTTGAGAAAATTAAGAAAGTTTAGTTTACAACACATTACACATTGTCCATCGATTCAAAGTAATGGTAGGCACATCAGCCGCGGTTAACGAGACGTCTTCTTCAGCGGATCCGGGAACGTTTTGTACATGTCCTTCGTTGTCCATGTCCTTCCATCACCCTGCCTATGTAGGTGTTCTTCGATATCCCTCTTACACAACCCTCTGAGTTGGTGTACGAGACCCGATCTGTTGGATACATCTTCTAGGATAATTTCCGATAGCTTTACTTGGATGCGATGGAAGTCTACTCTAAGATCAGCATCGTTGATCTCCCCGCAATTTTAATGGGGTCTCGCTGACTAGGTGGCGGACTCATCATCTCTGCATCTCCGACAAACCCTTTAAGGTGATGGAGGATATAGAAGGTCTCCTTCATGTCGTCAGCTGGCTGCTTGATGCAAGGGAAGTCGATCACGTGCTTGAACCCGAGTTTTTTAGTGTCCGGCCTGATAAATTCCCCCTTCTTGTCTAAGGTGCCTCCATTTTTGGAGTAGCCAAGGATAGCCTCATCGAGAACACCCCTTATTCTCTTGCAGTCTTTCTTCATCGTCATATTCGATGAGTCGAAATACTGGGGTAGTGACCACTTCGGGCAAATGACGAGTGTGCAGTATTTGTCCCTGCTCAACACATGCAATTGAAATGGAATGTTGGAAATGATCGGCAATGGAAGAAATATATAAGAAAGCATAAGTTACGATGGCTGTGAGCAGATGTGTACTTACTCGGAAAAGACATGCAGAAGAATGGTGTTCTTCTCTTTGTTCATGAGCATGAAGCTCTGGAGGTACCGCACCGCCTTGGTCATTGTCCTTGAGCCATCCTCTAGCTGGCTATCGCGCATGTAGTAGGGATCCGCTACCGCGATTTGGTGGGGTCTCTCTCTGTTGATCTTCATCTGAAGATTGATCACGTGTAGGCGGACCAAGTTATAGTCGAGCCATTTCCAGTGAAATAGATTGAAGACGTCCTCGATCGCTACGAAGAAGATATCCGTGGGGTCTTCTTGGACGAAGTTCGGGTCTGCTGGCACCTTGACCGTGAACACCGGGTAATTTGGATCCTTGTCATTAAGAAGGATGCCCTCTAGATATTGAATAATGTGCTGCAAAGGGAGGATTGGTCCACTTCCGAGGTGTTCCATGTCCTTAGGCAGTATCGGTTTACCAGCTTCATGACACCGGAGAAGCAGCTACTTAGCAGCAGCAACAACATAGCAGTAGCAGCAACATAGTAAAAAACCTGGAGCAAACATAGCCAAACAAGTAAAGAAAACCACTAAACCTGATGTTGCTAGATAATCCAACCCCATGGTGGTGCTGGTTAGTTGGTTAATTGGAACTAGGTGGATATGGTTGTGTTGTTGAGGATGGTGTTGTGGTGGTGTATGAATGTTGCTCCTGCTGTGGCGATGTCGATGTGCTATCTACTTTAGCCACGACGCCGGTGGGAAGGTGCTGCACACGCAACCCCAGCATGTATGAGTTGATACTGGTGTTGGTTGATCAACTAAATGAATTCATTCAACAATGAATTCATTCAACTAAATGAATTCAGTCAACTAAACCAGAGAACTAGCTCAACCTAAATGGATTCATTCAACTAAATTTTACTAACTAGTAGCATTTTATACTAACCTTAAATGAAGTTAAAATTTTATACTAACCAGTAGCATTTTAAATGAACCCTAAATCAACCAGTACCTACTTCTTTAGGCATTTTCATTTGCAATTTTAATTTTCATTTTATACCAGAGAGCAACATGATGCATTTTACCTTAAAATGTACAACAAGTCATTTACTTATTACTACTGGTCACTGATAAAGCATCATCCAGCTCACCCAAAAATCAAATAGCAAGCAATGAATAAAAAAACAAAAGCTGACCTAAATAAAGAATGAAAAGATAGAGCCTTGCTATTTAAGGGCCACCCCTAGTCCCCTGCCCCCAAACCAAAAGCAAAACCCCCTTAGCTAGATATGTGGCCTTAAGGATCACTAATTCTACCTTAAAATGTATCAGTTGGTGGCTATGAAATTTGAATGAAAATTGTACTGATGGTTCTTGCTAGTGCACCCCAATTTATCTGTGCTTTCCAACAATTACTGCACCCCACAAATCAAAAGAGCAAGACAGAGGCATTTAAAATTTTAAATCAATTGTTTATTTTATTTGTTTGCACTTGGATGTGTCTCGTTCTAGATTGTTTGCACTTGTATATGCTAATTACTGCACCCCACAAATCAAAAAAGAGCAAGACAGAGGCATCATAGGCATTCATAGCACACATATAGCCATAGAACAAAGCTAAACTGCTACTCCACAAATCATGATAAGAAATTCATAGACGTAGATATAGCAAAGCTAATTAAACTGGTGAACAAGAGCATCATCACATCATGACCAGAAAGCAAGCAAAATTGCAAGAGGGGAGCACAGCGGATTGGGGAGTGGGGAGCACAGCGGATTGGTGAGGGGCACAGGGGAGTGGGGAGGGGGAAAGGGGCTCTCACCAAACGGCGGCGGTGGCAGGGCTGCAGTGGTGGCAGCGTTGTCCTACTCCTCATCTGCGGCGGCAGCTCGGGCTCGCGCGTCCTCCTCCTCCTCTGTGGCGGCAGCTCGGGCTCGGGCATCCTGCTCGGCGGCAGGTTGGCGGTCATCCTCCTCCTCCTCGGCGGCAGTGGCGCTAGGTGGCGGCGCTAGGCGATGGCGGTGGCGGTGGTTGCGAGTGGGCGCTAGGGTTGGCTCGTCGGGGAAGAACTATTTTGAGTGGGGAACAATGGTTCGAGTCGATTATTTCACCAAGTGTCCAAATTCTGTGGCGCACCCCTCTATAGGTGCGCCTGTTATCACCAGATTTTGGCCAAATCAGGAGATAGGCCGTAAGTGAGATGGGCTTAGAAGATTACACGTGAAGCGTCTTTGAAGCGGCCTTACGCGAAGAGTTTGGGCTAGTTTGCCCGTGTATCTGTAATATAGTAGGATACGTGTCGGTTAGTTAGAAGTTTGGGCTCGTGCCCGGTTGGGATTATTCCCACGTTAGAGAGTCTACGGACTATAAATATGTATCTAGGGTTTATGAAATAAACAACAATCACGTTCACCACAAACCAATCTAGGCGCATCGCCAACTCCCCGTCTCGAGGGTTTCTTCCGGGTAAGCACCATGCTGCCTAGATCGCATCTTGCGATCTAGGCAAGACACGTTTATTCGTCCTTCATGCGTTGCTCGTACTGAAGCCTTTTTGATGGCGAGCAACGTAGTTATCATAGATGTTTTTAGGGTTAGCATTGTTCATCGTGTCATATGCTGTCGTCGTGCAACCCTTTGGCATCTAGCCGCCCTTACACCTATCTTGGGTGTAAGGGCGGCACCCCGCTTGATCATTATTTGGTAGATCCGATCCGTTATGATTGCTCCTTGAATCTTCAAGGATTAGTTTAATATCTGCATCGTTAGGCCTTACAAACGGGTTGAAGGATCCAAGTGGCGCGTAGGGTGTAGTTTGCTAGCCCTAGACAGGATGTTCCGAGGATCAACTTCGTGTTGGTTTTTAGGCCTTGTCTAGGGTCGGTCTACGAACACCGTGCGTGGCCGCCAGGCTCAATCACGAGTAGGATGTTCCGATTATGCGGTGAAAACCCTAAATCGTAGTAGGTCGCTTTAGCTTTATCTTGATCAAGCAGGACCACCATCTGATCGTACACCTCGTACGCATCATGGGTGGATCGGCTCCTTGAGCCGATTCACAGGATAACCGGAGAGCCGATCGAGGCTCGTATTTAATGTTTACGTGTATGCCATGCAGGAAACTAAGCGAGGCATCATCCAACACCTTCCTGACCAGGTATAGGTCAGGTGGCACGCCCTTGCATCAGCATCGGACGTGCGTGCCGAAGGCTTTGCGGGCCGTCGCTCGAAGGGACCAGGGCCAGCCGCAGTCCTGGGAGATTCCCGGCTCTACGGTGTTGCCCGTCGCTGCCCGCCGGTGGGTTTCTGACCGCAACACATTCTGGCACGCCCGGTGGGACCAACTTCGACATCAACCGCATCGCCATCTACATCTGAGATGGCGGAAGGCACTCCCGTCAAATACGAGGATCTGACTAAGGAGCTCAAGAAAAAGCATGACGAGATCAAAGCAGTCCTCGAAGCCGACCTCATCGGCTCTTTTCACAGAACCCGCTCACATGGCATCAGGTGGAAAGGGTTCTCACCTGAAGGCGCGCTCGATGGAGTGGACCTGTCCACCCCGTCGAAGAACGTACCGTGTCGCCGCGGCAGAGATTAACTTCATGGTGGCTCATTCGCTGCACCGCCATTCCGAGAGCCCGGTGAACACTTTGGAGCGTGTCGCTCGCGCGTGATCCAGGAAATCATGAGCCACCGATATTCTCCGTCGGACCAGCTCGGGGACTCACCGAGGAGAGATGCCACTCCGAGTCCCGTCCACCGCCGCCGTTTGCGTTGGCAGCACCGGAAGTGCCGAGTTCATCGGCATACGTCGTCTACAAGATCGGTGGTGACCCTAGTGACTACCAATTCTTGCATGAGGCGCCCAAGGAGATCCCGCACGGATACACGTGCGCATACGTGCCGACCGCAATGAATCGGGCACTCTCGAACCGAGCCGCAACGAAGAGGGGACTTTCTGGAACAGCAGGAGGAGCTTCGGGAACAGATCTTGAGAAGCAGACGTGGCTAGCTAAGTATGCCACCCCGGCGAATCTTCAGAGTTCGACGCCTGCAGCCATCACCGCGGATCAGATTTGTACAATCCTGAAAGACCAGTTCGGCATGATGCCGAAAAGGAGGACAATCGGCTATACCAAGCCGTACCCCAACGAGTACGAGTTGATCCCGCTACCACCCAAATATCGGCTCCCTGATTTCACCAAGTTTAATGGATCAGATGGTTCCAGCCTCCATCGAGCATGTGAGCCGATATTTGGCACAGCTGGGCACGATCTCGAGCATCGGACGAGCTGCGCGTGAGGTTCTTCGCACGATCCCTCACAGGATCGGCTTTCGGGTGGTACACATCTCCGCCACCGAACTCAATCCGGACTTGGAAGCAGCTTGGAAGAGCAAGCTCCACATACAGTATCACTCGAGGCTTCCGAAGCCGGCATTGCCGATCTAGCACAAGTACGACGTAAGCGTGGGGAAACGAGTGGCGAATACGTCCAGCCGCTTCAGACCGTTAGGAACCGATGCTATTCGGTTCATGTAAGTGAAAAAGAAGCAGTCGAGCTGGCGGTGGTGGGTCTCTCATCATCGATCAAGGACGTGGCCTCCCAGCGTGACTATCCTTCACCGGCGCACATGGTGCGTAAGCCGTCGCATATGAACGGCGCCACCCGGATGTTTACCGAGGATAAATTCAAGCGTGCGGTGGTCCCGGTTGAGGCGGACGAAGATGAAGGTGCTGCGGGAGATCAAGAGGTAGCAAGTGGCTGAATGGACTCGGGGGCAAGCCCCGTGTCCCGTAAATGGGTTAAGCCACAAGGTCCTCCAAAAGGGTTTGACTTCGACGTGACCAAAGCCGAGCAGATTTTCGACCTCTTACTCAAGGAGAAGCAGCTAAAGGTACCCGAAGGCCACAAGATCCCCACGGTGCAGGGAGCTGAACGGAAAGCCATACCGCAAGTGGCATAACACGTTCACCCACGCCACCAACGACCGCAGGGTGTGGCGTCGGCGAGTCCAAATGGCGATAGAACAAGGGCGGCTAATTTTCAGCCGATACGCCATGAAGGTCGACACGCACCCCGATACGTCTCCGACGTATCGATAATTTCTTATGTTCTATGCCATATTATTGATGATACCTACATGTTTTATGCACACTTTATGTCATATTCGTGCATTTTCCGGAACTAACCTATTAACAAGATGCCGAAGTGCCGCTCTCTGTTTTCTGCTGTTTTTGGTTTCGTAAATCCTAGTAACGAAATATTCTCGGAATTGGACGAAACGAAGACCCGGGGCCCTATTTTTCCACGGAGCTTCCGTAAGACCGAAGAACACACGAAGTGGGGCCACGAGGTGGCCGAGGCTATAGGGCGGCGCGGCCCAAGCCCGGGCCGCGCCGACCTATAGTGTGGGCCCCTCGTGACGCCCCTTGACCTGCCCTTCCGCCTACTTAAAGCCTCCGTCACGAAACCCCTGATGCGAAAAACCACGATACGGAAAACCTTACTGAGACGCCGTCGCCGCCGATCCCATCTCGGGGGATTCTGGAGACCTCCTCCGGCACCCCGCCGGAGAGGGGATTCATCTCCCGGAGGACTCTACACCGCCATGGTCGCCTCCGGAGTGATGAGTGAGTAGTTCACCCCTGGACTATGGGTCCATAGCGATAGCTAGATGGTTGTCTTCTCCTCATTGTGCTTCATTGTTGGATCTTGTGAGCTGCCTAACATGATCAAGATCATCTATCCGTAATACTCTATGTTGTGTTTGTCGGGATCCGATGGATAGAGAATACCATGTCATGTTAATTATCAAGTTATTATACATGTGTTGTTTATGATCTTGCATGCTCTCCGTTTCTAGTAGAGGCTCGGCCAAGTTTTTACTTTTAACTCCAAGAGGGAGTACTTATGCTCGATAGTGGGTTCATGCCTCGCATTGACACCGGGGGAGTGACGTAAACCCCTAAGGTTGTGTTGTGCTGTTGCCACTAGGGATAAAACATTGGCGCTATGTCCGAGGATGTAGTTGTTGATTACATTACGCACCATACTTAATGCAATTGTCTCGTTGTTAGCAACTTAATACCGGAGGGGGTTCGGATGATAACCCGAAGGTGGACTTTTTAGGCATAGATGCAGCTTGGATGGCGGTCTATGTACTTTGTCGTAATGCCCAATTAAATCTCACTATACTTATCATGTCATGTATGTGCATTGTTATGCCCTCTTTATTTGTCAATTGCCCGACCGTAATTTGTTCACCCAACATGCTTTTATCTTATGGGAGAGACACCTCTAGTGAACCGTGGACCCCGGTCCATTCTTTAATACTCGAAATACAAATCTGCTCGCAATACTTGTTTTTACTGTTTTCTCTCGCAAACAATCATCTTCCACACAATACGGTTAATCCTTTGTTACAGTGAAGCCGGTGAGATTGACAACCTCACTCGTTTCGTTGGGGCAAAGTACTTTGGTTGTGTTGTGCAGGTTCCACGTTGGCGCCGAAATCTCCGGTGTTGCGCCGCACTACATCCCGCCGCCATCAACCTTCAACGTGCTTCTTGGCTCCTCCCGGTTCGATAAACCTTGGTTTCTTTCTGAGGGAAAACTTGCTGCTGTGCGCATCATACCTTCCTCTTGGGGTTGCCCAACGAACGTGTGAAATACACGCCATCAAGCTCTTTTTTCTGGCGCCGTTGCCGGGGAGATCAAGACACGCTGCAAGGGGAGTCTCCACTTCTCAATCTCTTTACTTTGTTTTTGTCTTGCTTTATTTTATTTACTACTTTGTTTGCTGCACTTATATCACAACACAAAAAAAATTAGTTGCTAGCTTTACTTTATTTACTGTCTTGCACTCTATATCAAAAACACAAAAAAATTAGTTTACTTGCATTTACTTTATCTAGTTGCTTTATTTACTACTGCTAAAATGAGTAATCCTGAAGTTGAAGTTCGTTCATTTAAGCAACAAGGAGGAGAATGTTTAAAAGATGCTTGGTATAGAATTAGTGATGCTCATAATAGGTGCACTAAGAAACACTCCACTACTATCCTACTAAGGAATTTTTATGTTGGTATCTCTAGCTGGAATAGATATGTTCTTGATTGTCTCGCGGGAGGTAATTTCCTAGGTGCTCCCGCTTTAGAAGCTAGCTGCATTATTGAGAGTTTATTTGGAACACCACCTGTTAATAAAACTAAAATTGAAACCTCCCTTAAGGATGTTATGAAAAAATTGGAAACAATAGAGAAAAATTTTCCGAGTGTTGAAACTAAGTTGGAGATATTACTTGATAAAACTGATGAACTTGATAAATCCTTAGGAGGAATTGATGAAAGAATTAGTGTCCTAGGAACTTGTGTTGACCATGATAATCAAATTAATAGGATTGGCGAACTTGAAAAAGCTATGGGAACCTTGGGTTCAACCTTTTCATCTTTACGGTTTAGAGAGAAAGCTTATGTGGGAAAGGAGCAAAAGTTTATGTATGTCTCTAAAGTGCCTAAACCAAAGAAATACTATTATAGGCCTAAAATTGACAAAGCCCCTAGTACCACTACAAATGGGGGAGCTTATGATATCAATGCTCCATCTCGCGATAACACTTGAGTTACACTTTCTGCGCCTAGCCGAAAGGCGTTAAAGAAAAGCGCTTATGGGAGACAACCCATGTTTTTACTACAGTATTGTTGTTTTATATTTGTGTCTTGGAAGTTGTTTACTACTGTAGCAACCTCTCCTTATCTTAGTTTTATGTTTTGTTGTGCCAAGTAAAGTCTTTGATAGAAAAGTAAGTACTAGATTTGGATTACTGCGCAGTTTCAGCAATTCTTTGCTGTCACGAATCTGGGTCTATCTCCCTCGTAGGTAGCTCAGAAAATTACGCCAATTTACGAGCATGATCCTCAGATATGTGCGCAACTTTCATTCAATTTGAGCATTTTCGTTTGAGCAAGTCTGGTGGCCTAATAAAATCCATCTTTACGGATCGTTCTGTTTTGACAGCATTCTGTCTTTTATTTCGCATTGCCTCTTTTGCTATGTTGGATGAATTTCTTTGATCCACTAATGTCCAAGTAGCTTTATGCAATGTCCAGAAGTGTTAAGAATGATTGTGTCACCTCTGAACATGTGAATTTTTATTATGCACTAACCCTCTAATGAGTTGTTTCGAGTTTGGTGTGGAGGAAGTTTTCAAGGATCAAGAGAGGAGTATGATGCAATATGATCAAGGAGAGTGAAAGCTCTAAGCTTGGGGATGCCCCGGTGGTTCACCCCTGCATATATTACAAGCGTCTAAGCTTGGGGATGCCCAAGGCATCCCCTTCTTCATCGACAACATTATCAGGTTCCTCCCCTGAAACTATATTTTTATTCGGCCACATCTTATGTACTTTGCTTGGAGCGTCGGTTTGTTTTTTGTTTTTTGTTTTGTTTGAATAAAATGGATCCTAGCATTCACTTTATGGGAGAGAGACACGCTCCGCTGTTGCATATGGACAAATATGTCCTTAGGCTCTACTCATAGTATTCATGGCGAAGTTCTTCTTCATTAAATTGTTATATGGTTGGAATTGGAAAATGATACATGTAGTAACTCTAAAATGTCTTGGATAATTTGATACTTGGCAATTGTTGTGCTCATGTTTAAGCTCTTGCATCATATACTTTGCACCCATTAATGAAGAAATACTTAGAGCATGCTAATTTGGTTTGCATATTTGGTTTCTCTAGAGTCTAGATAACATCTAGTATTGAGTTTTGAACAACAAGGAAGACGGTATGGAGTCTTATAATGTTTACCATATGTCTTTTATGTGAGTTTTGCTGTACCGTTCATCCTTGTGTTTGTTTCAAATAACCTTGCTAGCCTAAACCTTGTATCGAGAGGGAATACTTCTCATGCATCCAAAATCCTTGAGCCAACTACTATGCCATTTGTGTCCACCATACCTACCTACTACATGGTATTTATCCGCCATTCCAAAGTAAATTGCTTGAGTGCTACCTTTAAAACTCCATCATTCACCTTTGCAATATATAGCTCATGGGACAAATAGCTTAAAAACTATTGTGGTATTGAATATGTACTTATGCACTTTATCTCTTATTAAGTTGCTTGTTGAGCGATAACCATGTTTCGGGGACGCCATCAACTATTCTTTGTTGGATATCATGTGAGTTGCTATGCATGTCCGTCTTGTCCGAAGCAAGAGAGATCTACCACCTTCATGGTTGGAGCATGCATATTGTTAGAGAAGAACTTTGGGCCGCTAACTAAAGCCATGATTCATGGTGGAAGTTTCAGCTTGGACATATATCCTCAATCTCATATGAGAATAATAATTGTTGCCACATGCTTATGCATTAAAGAGGAGTCCATTATCTGTTGTCCATGTTGTCCCGGTATGGATGTCTAAGTTGAGAATAATCAAAAGCGAGAAATCCAAAATGCGAGCTTTCTCCTTAGACCTTTGTACAGGCGACATGGAGGTACCCCATTGTGACACTTGGTCAAAACATGTGCATTGCAAAGATCCGGTAGTCCAAGTTAATTAGGACAAGGTGCGGGCACTATTAGTATACTATGCATTAGACTTGCAACTTGTAAGATATAACTTTCATAACTCATATGCTTTATTACTACCGTTGACAAAATTGTTTCATGTTTTCAAAATAAAAGCTCTAGCACAAATATAGCAATCGATGCTTTCCTCTTTGAAGGACCATTCTCTTTACTTTTATGTTGAGTCAGTTCACCTATTTCTCTCCACCTCAATAAGCAAACACTTGTGTGAACCGTGCATTGATTCCTACATACTTGCATATTGTACTTGTTATATTACTCTATGTTGACTATTATCCATGAGATATACATGTTACAAGTTGAAAGCAACCGCTGAAACTTAATCTTCCTTTGTGTTGTTTCAATGCCTTTACTTTGATTTATTGCTTTATGAGTTAACTTTTATGCAAGACTTATTAATACTTGTCTTGAAGTACTATTCATGAAAAGTCTTTGCTATATGATTCACCTGTTTACTCATATCATCACCATTGTTTTGATCGCTGCATTCACTACATATGTTTACAAATAGTATGATCAAGGTTATGATGGCATATCACTTCAGAAATTATCTTTGTTATCGTTTTACCTCGCTCGGGACGAGCAGAACTAAGCTTGGGGATGCTTGATACGTCTCCGACGTATCGATAATTTCTTATGTTCTATGCCATATTATTGATGATACCTACATGTTTTATGCACACTTTATGTCATATTCGTGCATTTTCTCGGAACTAACCTATTAACAAGATGCCGAAGTGCCGCTCCCGTTTTCTCGCTGTTTTTGGTTTCGTAAATCCTAGTAACGAAATATTCTCGGAATTGGACGAAACGAAGACCCAGTGGCCCTATTTTTCCACCGGAGCTTCCGTAAGACCGAAGAACACACGAAGTGGGGCCACGAGGTGGCCGACGCTATAAGGCGGCGCGGCCCAAGCCCCGGCCGTGCCGACCTATAGTGTGGGCCCCTCGTGACGCCCCTGACCTCGCCCTTCCGCCTACTTAAAGCCTCCGTCGCGAAACCCCCGATGCGAAAAACCACGATACGAAAAACCTTACCGAGACGCCGTCGCCGCCGATCCCATCTCGGGGGATTCTCGGAGACCTCCTCCGGCACCTCGCCGGGAGAGGGGATTCATCTCCCGAGGACTCTACACCGCCATGGTCGCCTCCGGAGTGATGAGTGAGTAGTTCACCCTCGGACTATGGGTCCATAGCAGTAGCTAGATGGTTGTCTTCTCCTCATTGTGCTTCATTGTTGGATCTTGTGAGCTGCCTAACATGATCAAGATCATCTATCCGTAATACTCTATGTTGTGTTTGTCGGGATCCGATGGATAGAGAATACCATGTCATGTTAATTATCAAGTTATTATACATGTGTTGTTTATGATCTTGCATGCTCTCCGTTTCTAGTAGAGGCTCGGCCAAGTTTTTACTTTTAACTCCAAGAGGGAGTACTTATGCTCGATAGTGGGTTCATGCCTCGCATTGACACTCGGGGAGTGACGTAAACCACTAAGGTTGTGTTGTGTCTGTTGCCACTAGGGATAAAACATTGGCGCTATGTCCGAGGATGTAGTTGTTGATTACATTACGCACCATACTTAATGCAATTGTCCGTTGTTAGCAACTTAATACCGGAGGGGGTTCGGATGATAACCCGAAGGTGGACTTTTTAGGCATAGATGCAGCTTGGATGGCGGTCTATGTACTTTGTCGTAATGCCCAATTAAATCTCACTATACTTATCATGTCATGTATGTGCATTGTTATGCCCTCTTTATTTGTCAATTGCCCGACCGTAATTTGTTCACCCAACATGCTTTTATCTTATGGGAGAGACACCTCTAGTGAACTGTGGACCCCGGTCCATTCTTTAATACCGAAATACAAATCTGCTCGCAATACTTGTTTTACTGTTTTCTCCGCAAACAATCATCTTCCACACAATACGGTTAATCCTTTGTTACAGCAAGCCTGGTGAGATTGACAACCTCACTCGTTTCGTTGGGGCAAAGTACTTTGGTTGTGTTGTGCAGGTTCCACGTTGGCGCCGGAATCTCCGGTGTTGCGCCGCACTACATCCCGCCGCCATCAACCTTCAACGTTCTTCTTGGCTCCTCCTGGTTCGATAAACCTTGGTTTCTTTCTGAGGGAAAACTTGCTGCTGTGCGCATCATACCTTCCTCTTGGGGTTTCCCAACGAACGTGTGAAATACACGCCATCACACCCCTTCCCCGCCGTTAACATGGTGGAGTGCACTTACCATGGAGGGTGCCAGCCAGGATTCTCGTGCAATATCAACATGGTAGGACCTGGGCACCACTCTTGTAAGGACGGAGATGAGGGCAGCTGCTCTCATAGCAAGGACACAGAGGAAGCCGCTCCACGCGATCGGCTCCGTCACGATGGCAAGCGCTACATAACAGAGGGAGAAGTGAGGAACGTAAGATATCAGCGACCTCTCTCTGACCACCTCCTCAACAAGTATGTGGGTCAATATGACCAACGACGGCGATACAACGACGATGATGAAAGAGATCGTCTGGCTAGGGACGCTAGGAGGCACCGTCGGCATGATCGCGACGAGGAGAGATATGAGCGCCACGCCAAGGAAAAGTCGAGAGAGCAAGACGACGTGGATAGGCACCGGACCGCCCTTCTGCAGACACTGCTGGGATTCAGGAATGAGCCGATTGCCTACAATCGGCAATTGCCCAGAGTGTAGACAAAAGAAGAAGGATGCAGCTAACGTGTCCGTGTTCAAACGTCTAGGGCCTCTCCCGCCTCGGAACAAGCACGCTGAGTCCGCTCGGGTAGAAGATCTCGAGGAACTAGAGGACGATGATGAAGAAGAAGACAAGTATCATCGGCCAAGGTGGTGCCCTGATGGGCTCAGCCGTTCCCAAAAGCGAAGGGTTCAGCGACTACGTGGTTTGGAGGAAGCTGAAAAGTTATACCTGCACACGTTGATGAAGGCGCGGCTCGATCCGGCCGCTAAAATTCAGCGAACCCCGGACGAAGAAGGTCGGCCACAAAGGAAAGAGTGGCGCCCCGTACAAAAGAAAGCCGATGATGAGACATCGGCCGGCACAAACATGGTGTTCATCCTTCCAACGGAGTTTAGTGCTCCAGGATTAGACGAAGCACCTGTGGCACAACTTGACTGCGGCCCACGGCCGGTCATCTTTGAGAAGCCACGAGAAAGAAGCTACAGGCATCTGAAGGCCCTGTACTTGCAAGGTTACATCAGTGGGCAGCCTGTCAACAAGATGTTGGTGGACACCGGAGCGGCAGTCAACATTATGCCATACTCCATGCTACGACGGTTGGGACGCTCTAGCTCGGATCTGATCAAGACCAATGTGACACTGAGCGATTTCAACGGCCAAGCATCTGACGCACAAGGTGTTCTGAACGTGGATCTGACCGTAGGAAGGAAAACCGTCCCTACGACGTTCTTTATTGTCGACAACAAGAGCACCTATGCTCGTCCTACTAGGGAGAGATTGGATCCACGCTAACCGTTGCATCCCATCCACGATGCACCAATGCCTAATACAAAGGGATGGAGATGAAGTAGAAGTCGTCCACGCAGATGATTCAGCCGAGATTTCAACGGCTGGCATGAACGTTTGGGAGACATCGAGCCAAGAGCCACTCTCGTGCATCAATTTGGACGACCGCGAGCGCATCGACGTGACAAAGGACGGGGTTAGGTTGGTTTTATCCACCGGCCTGACCGTGTAACAAGAGCAACATCTATGGACAAACGTGGCGATGCCGATCCAAGTGATCGGCCCCAAGGATCTATGGAGGAACATTGCAAAACCTTCATTGAGCGATGCAATCAATATGGAGGCCGATTCCAGCAATCGGCCAAAATTATCCTCACCATGCGTTCTGCCTGGGTTCAACGTCGATCTAATGGGCAATGGGTTTACGTCGGCTGAGGAGTTGGAGGAAGTCCACACTGTTGCTAACCGAGCCGACGTTCACATATAGTGCCTTGGCTAACCACAGAGCCGATTTCAGCAGATACCTGGCAGAATCGGCTCGGGGGGCACCTAATCAGATGAACATGTGCGATACATGTGCAGTGAAACATTGGGGGCCGATAGAAAAATCAGCCCGTAAAAAAAAATTCATGATATTTCATGATGTACAGCCGATGCACGGCCATCGACTCAAGAGGTACAGCTGTTATAAGGAACAGAGCTAAGGAACAGAGCTAAGGTACAGCTGTTATAAGGAGAGGCTCTACTGGATGAACTCCTTCTCTTGGTCGATGTCACTTTCGGAGGTTGTTACGTCCAGAGTTTTGGAAGGCATCAGAAATTCAGAACATCCTCAACGAAGTTGCATCAGCCTGCTAAAGATGATGAGCCGACCTGATCCGCAAGACGCAAGAATTGAACTGGAGAAGCTCAGGGGGGCAGCTCACCCTGGAGGTTTCTTGCTTTGGGGATCCGATTTTGTTGGAATCGGCTGGCTCTGCGTTACAACTTGGAGGCCGATGGTAGCCCATTTGGTTGGCTCACTGCTGTTCTCGCCTTGACTGAGGCTCGGGGGGCAACTGACTTGGTAGATACCCTGTTCTTAAGAAGCCGATTGAGATTTTATCGGCTGGCCCTCCATTATAATCTTCTTCAAAGGAACGGAGCAGGTTATAAAGTATCACTGAGGAGATTTGCGAGCAGGTGACGTCTGTTCTGCAGAAGTATCGGCTTCAGCGTCGAGTCATTTCAGCAGCGGTTCTGGGGCTCTTGAAGGCATTGGTCTTCCACATTATAAACCAGAAATCAAAGTCATCGGTCGAAAAAACGAATGGCTGATGCGTTGCCATCGGCTCATTGAGCATTAGCATAAAGGAAATCGGCAAAATCAGATTGGGGAAATTCTTCATTGATAAACGAGATTTCTTACATAAGGAGCTGATTGCCCTCAAAAGGAATTACTAGGGGATACATTGCCCCATCTACTACTACTGGCCCTATGCTAAAGATCCTATCTAGGGGCCATTGCTGCCCTCGTCATCATCGTCGTCGTCGCCGCCGCTCGGCGCTGCTCCCGGCCGGCTCGTCGTCGCTGCCGTAGCGGCCGCCGTCGGGACCCTCGTTGTCCTCGTCCTCCTCGTCGCCGTCGTCGTCGCCGCCGTCAAGTCGCTGAGGTTCCCCGGCCAGGGGCAGAAGCGCTTGGCCGGCGGCTCGTCGGAGGAGCTGTCGTCCTCCTCCTCCTCCTCCTCCTCCTTCGCCTCCTCGGAGGAGGTGAAGTCGTCCCAGGAGAAGCGATCGTCATCGCTCTCCTCCTCCGATTCCCCGTCGGCAAGGAAGCGGAGGTCGCTCTCCCCGTCCGTCGAGGACTTGTCGTCCTCGGACCAGACGGAGAAGTCATGGCTGGACTCCTCCCCAGCCTCGATGGCGCGGCGGGTGTTGGCCGCATGGGCCTCCTCCGGGTTCCACTCCGGCGTCGGCTCGTGGGAGGAAGAGGACTCGATGGAAAGACCCGATGAGGCGGAGGAAGAAGAAGACATGGTGGCGCAGGAGGGCTTTTGGAGCTCTAATGCGAAGGGGATGAAGAGGAGAACTGTTCGATGCGGTTAAATAAAAGGAGATGGAGTGGAGGTTTAATGTTCGAGCAGTTTTCGAGGATGTGGTGCCAAAACTGTCAAATCGTGCAGAGAAGTTGGGAAGGCAAGTCGTCATGATGAAAAATACCGCGACGGTTCTGCTCTGCCACGACATGACCCTTCGAAGGAAAAACAGAGTGGTTTTGAAATTATCATTACCAAAACCAGGGGGGCATGTGTTATCACCAGATTTTGGCCAACTCAGGAGATAGGCCGTAAGTGAGATGGGCTTAGAAGATTACACGTGAAGCGTCTTTGAAGCGGCCTTACGCGAAGAGTTTGGGCTAGTTTGCCCGTGTATCTGTAATATAGTAGGATACGTGTCGGTTAGTTAGAAGTTTGGGCTCGTGCCCGGTTGGGATTATTCCCACGTTAGAGAGTCTACGGACTATAAATATGTATCTAGGGTTTATGAAATAAACAACAATCACGTTCACCACAAACCAATCTAGGCGCATCTTGCGATCTAGGCAGCACACGTTTATTCGTCCTTCATGCGTTGCTCGTACTGAAGCCTTTTTGATGGCGAGCAACGTAGTTATCATAGATGTTTTTAGGGTTAGCATTGTTCATCGTGTCATATGCTGTCGTCGTGCAACCCTTAGGCATCTAGCCGCCCTTACACCTATCTTGGGTGTAAGGGCGGCACCCCGCTTGATCATTATTTAGTAGATCCGATCCGTTATGATTGCTCCTTGAATCTTCAAGGATTAGTTTAATATCTGCATCGTTAGGCCTTACAAACGGGTTGAAGGATCCAGTGGCGCGTAGGGTGTAGTTTGCTAGCCCTAGACAGGATGTTCCGAGGATCAACTTCGTGTTGGTTTTTAGGCCTTGTCTAGGGTCGGTCTACGAACACCGTGCGTGGCCGCCAGGCTCAATCACGAGTAGGATGTTCCGATTATGCGGTGAAAACCCTAAATCGTAGTAGGTCGCTTTAGCTTTATCTTGATCAAGAAGGACCACCATCTGATCGTACACCTCGTACGCATCATGGGTGGATCGGCTCCTTGAGCCGATTCACAGGATAACCTGAGAGCCGATCGAGGCTCGTATTTAATGTTTACGTGTATGCCATGCAGGAAACTAAGCGAGGCATCATCCAACACCTTCCCCGACCAGGTATAGGTCAGGTGGCACGCCCTTGCATCAGCATCGGACGTGCGTGCCGAAGGCTTTGCGGGCCGTCGCTCGGAGGGACCAGGGCCAGCCGCAGTCCTGGGAGATTCCCGGCTCTACGGTGTTGCCCGTCGCTGCCCGCCGGTGGGTTTCTGACCGCAACAGCCACAGAATTAAGGAATTTTGTGGCGCATCAGCTCTGACATGCGCCACATAATTCTTTAATTCTGTGGCGCACCTACAGGGGTGCGCCACAGAATTTAGACACTTAGCAAAACAAATTGGGATAATGTTGTGTCCTGACAGAAACTTAGCACTAGCCCAGTGGTTAAGGCCAATGTTGGCCCATTAGTAGCCAGGTTCGAACCCTGGCTGCCACATAATTTTTTCACATTTTTTCTTCCTTTTTTCACATTTTAGTTACATTTCAATAAATAACACAACATTTAGTAATTAGTAGAGAATTAGAAATTACTTGTCTCACACAAACATGTTCTTCTCTCTCACACACACACACACATGTACTTGTCTCAAACACACGCACACACATGTGCATAGACCAAAAAAAGATCTTCTTCGTCCCGGCTCCGAGCTCTAGCGTCTCTTCGCAATCTTCTTGCCCTTGTTGTTGGCGGTTGAATGCTTTATGTCGGCCACCTTGGGTTTTCTTCGCGTGAACGGACAACCTTTAGAGGGTAGGGAGGTCTTCCTTCTTACTTTACTAGTAGTAGGCATGTCGAAGTGCTTGTCGAATTCCTCCTCGATCTTCGGGTTACCGTTCTTGTCTAAGTCTTCCTCGTTGGCATCTCCTTGCATTCATATGATGCTCCTCTTGCCCCTCCTCACGACAACACGGCTAGGCCTCGATGGGTCGGTGATGAAGAAGCATTGGTCAACTTGGCTACCGAGTACCCATGGCTCATTTTTCGCGGATGCGTTCTTCGCTTTGGCATCGGGTATAACCATGGTGGTGAAATATCGGCCTTGTTTTTCGACCTTCTTGGCCCATCTCACACGGAACATTGGCACCGTCTCTCCACAGTAATTGAGCTCCCATATCTCCTCGATCCTTACGAAAAATCTTTCCTTGAGATTAGTCTCTTCATCGGCGTATGATAGCATAGTTACTCCTGAGTTTTGATTTTCGCTATTCCTGTCCTTTTCTTCGGTGTAGAATCTGTAACCGTTGATGTCGTACCCCTTATAGGTCCTTACGTTATGCCCGGGGTCCTGTGATAAGGTGTATATGAGTTTTTCATCTTCGGTAGAAGGCCTTTTGGTCTGTGCTTGAAGCAGTTGAGTTTGATTCAACCAACGCGTGAAGCTGGAGTTGTGCTCTTTGGTTACGTCTCCATCTTCCTTAGCCGACCCATATCGATGTAATTCTGCTCGATTATGCTTTTGTGCTCTTTCACCAAAGGTTCGATCAATTTTAAGTGTTGTAGCGCGACCTGATGAGCCCTTTCAAAGTTGTCGCGTCGATTGACAATGCCGACATGGACTGAGCGGTAGCCCTAGCGGTGACCGACTCCAGCAAGCCTGCCGAGGTGCATCCTGGGGGGCAGACCAACATGATCCTAGTCGCCCTTGATGCTTAGATAATTCTGGCAGAAGGAGATGCACTCGTAGGTTAGAGACCCCTTGGCCATGCTTGCGTCTGGACGGGCCCTGTTGACAACGTATATTTTCATGACACTGTTCTGCCTTTCGAAAGGCATCATGTTGTGGAGGAACGTCAGGCCGAGCTTCCTGATGTCATCAACGACATGGAGAAGGAGATGGACGCATATATCACAGAATGCGGACGGGAAGTAAATCTCGAGCTCATATAGTGTCACCACGATCTCATCCCGTAGCATCTTGAGCTGCCTCACGCCGATCGACTTCCTGGTGATAACATCAAAAAAGTTGCAAAGCCCAAACAACATATCACGGACCTGCTCGTCCATTATCCCTCGGATCGCAACGAGAAGTATCTGCATCATGAGCACGTGACAATCGTGAGACTTCATCCCGGTGAACCTCTTCTTCGCTACATCCAGATATCTGCTTATATTCCCCGAGTAACCGTGAGGAACTTTCACTGCTAGGAGGTACCTGAAAAACTGCTCGAGCTCCTCTGGACTTGTTGTGAAGCAGGCAGCGGGAAGCACCACCGCGTTCTTCTTAGCCCTTTTGCGGAGAGGTTGAGTCCCTTCCGTCTGATCATCATCATCATCGTCGTTGTCATCAGTATCGGGGGCTTGAAGGTCTTTCCTGATGCCACCATGTTTTAGATCGTATCTTGCTTTCGGCCCATCCTTGGACTTTTCCGAGTTGCAAAGTGTGCCAAGCAGACTCTCGGTAATGTTCTTCGTAATGTGCATGACATCGAGGCTATGGCCCGTGTGGAGGACCTTCCAGTACTCCAAGTCATGGAAAAGAGACCTCGCTTTCCATACACCAAGCAGCGGCTCTGGCTTGGGTCGCTTCTTTCCCGACGCTGGGCACTCCTTCCATTTTTTTAGAAGTTTATCGATTTTTGCACCTCTCCTTGGGCGCAGGGGTCCATCAGGCTGATCTTTACCATTGAACAGATCACCATGTTTTCTCCACATGTGATCCAAACGAAGCCACCTTCGAGCACCTGGGTACACAGTTTTCGAGGACCCGGGATCCCTTCGTAGCTGTAGATACGGGGTCTTGTCCATGCACTTCACACAGCCGCAGAATCCGTGGCCGACCTGGGCAGATACATATGCATAACCAGGATAGTTCGTGACCGTTGTGATCAACGCGGATCTCATATCGAATCAAGGCTGGTTGGATGAAGTGGCGCCAAGCTTCTGGCGTACTCTGTGACAAGAGAGTGCCACAAAAGCTAAAAGGCAGGTTTTATAGGACAGCTATCCAACCTGCGATGTTGTATGGCGCGGAGTGTTGGCCAACGAAGAGACGACATATCCAACAGTTAAGTGTAGCAGAGATGCGCATGTTGAGATGGATATGTGGCCACACAAGAAAGGATCGGGTACGGAATGACGATATACGGGAGAGAGTTGGGGTAGCACCGATTGAAGAGAAGCTGGTCCAACATCGTCTCAGATGGTTTGTACATATCCAACGGAGGCCTCCGGAAGCGCCGGTGCATAGAGGACGGATAAAGCGTGCTGAGAATGTTAAGAGGGGTCGTGGTAGACCAAAATTGACATGGGAGGAGTCCGTTAAGAGAGAACTGAAGGTTTGGAATATCGACGATTTTTAGCCATGGACAGGGGTGCGTGGAAGTTAGCTATCCACGTTCCGGAACCATGACTTGGCTTCGAGATCTTATGGGTTTCAACTCTAGCCTACCCCAACTTGTTTTGGACTGAAAGGCTTGGTTGTTGTTGTTGTTGTTGTAGGCGTCCCACGTACGGGGTGGCGTCTTCCACAACGTGTCTAACTCCTCTTTCAGCAGCCCGAGATACAAATGTATGTTGACACCTGGTTGTTTCGGCCCCTGAATGAGAATACTCGGGTGTATGTACCTTTGCTTGGTGCACAGCCACATACGGGGGTAGGCTGTAAGGCCATACAAACACAGACCAGGTGCTATGCGTGCTACTCTGGGTGCCGAACGGATTGAGTCCATCGGTGCTCATACCCAGCTGAACCTAGGGAAGGCGATGTCCAATGCTTCCCACTGGCCAGCTGAAGGGATTCGTAGCATAGAAAACAAAAAAATTCCTACCGAAGATGGTAGCAACGAGCAGATCATGAGACTAACCATCGAAGATTTCCAAAGCCTACGAGATTAGATCTCGTTGTTGCTGTAGTCGATCACTTGACGCTTTCAAAAGTGCGTAGAAGATCTTGACGGTGCCACAGTCGGGCAGCACCTCCGTACTCGGTCACACGTTCGGTGTTGATGATGACATCCTTCTCCCCGTTCCAGCGGGCAGCGGATGTAGTAGATCCTCCTCGGAATCCCGACAACTCGACGGCGTGGTGTCGGTGGTGGTGGAGATCTCCGGCAGGGCTTCGCCTAAGCACCATGGGAGAAGATGGAGGAGAGGCTAGGGTTTGGGAGAGGGAGGGCTTTGAAGCGCCGGCCAAGGGGCCCCTTTGGTGGTGCGGCCAAGAGTGGCTTGCCCCCTCCCTCTCCTCCTCTTTATATAGGTGGAATCCCTAGGGTTTGCCCAAAGTGTTCGAATAAGACCCCAATTCAAAAACTTCCATATGGACGAAACCTAGAGGGACATGGACTCTCCCTTTCCCCCCTTTCTTGGCCGGCCAAGGAGGTGGAGTCCACCCTCCCACTTGGTTGGCTGGTTAGGGTTGGTGGAGTCCAATCGGGACTACACCTTCCACGGTGATTTCTTCCGGAAAGTTCTAGAACATTCTAGCGCCTTCCATAAATGCACCGGATCATTTCCAAACTTGGAAAGTGACTTCCTATATATGAATATTATTCTCCGGACCATTCCGGACCTCCTCGTGATGTCCTGGATCCCATCCGAGACTCCGAACAAACATTCGAACTCCATTCCATATTCCATATCTACTTAAAATTATCAAACCTTAAGTGTGTCACCCTACGGTTCGTGAACTATGCAGACATGGTCGAGACTCCTCTTTGACCAATAACCAATAGCGGGATCTGGAGATCCATAATGGCTCCCACACATTCAACGATAACTTAGTGATCGATTGAACCATTTACATACGATACCGATTCCCTTTGTCACGCGATACTTTACTTGTCCGAGGTTCGATCATCGGTATCTCCATACCTTGTTCAACCTCGTCACCGACAAGTACTCTTTACTCATACCGTGGCATGTCATCTCTTGTGACCTAGGCACATGCTTGCAAGCTAATCAGAAGACATTCAACCGAGAGGGCCCAGAGTATATCTATCCGTCATCGGGATGGACAAATCCCACTCTTGATCCATATGCCTCAACTCACACTTTCCGAATACTTAATCCCACCTTTATAACCACCCATTTACGCAGTGGCATTTGATGTAATCAAAGTAACCTTCCGGTATAAGTGATTTACATGATCTCATGGTCGAAGGACTAGGTAACTATGTATCGAAAGCTTATAGCAAATTGAACTTAATGACGTGATCTTATGCTACGCTTATTTGGGTGTGTCCATTATATCATTCATCTAATGATATAACCTTGTTATTAATAACATCCAATGTTCATGATCACGAAACTATGATCATCTATTAAACAACAAGCTAGTTATACAAGAGGCTTACTAGGGACTCCTTGTTGTTTACATAACACACATGTATCAATGTTTCGGTTAATACAATTATAGCATGGTATGCAAACATTTATCATAAACACAAAGATATATTATAATAACCACTTTATTATTGCCTCTTGGGCATATCTCCAACACCAGCGTCTGAAGGGTGTGTCGGCATATAGCCCATCTCCGGATCTTCTTCGGGCTTCTCCCTTTCCGCGTGCCATTGCATGAGCTTTGTTTCCTTAGGGTCCACGAAATACCGCTGCAGACGGGGAGTGATAGGTAAGTACCATACCACTTTTCGAGGTACCTTCTTGTTCCCAACCTTGTACCGTCCATGGCCGCACACCGGACATGTGGTTATGTCCTTGTACTTGCCCCGATTAATCAAGCAATCGGAACTACTATTGTCACACACAATATAGCTTCAAAGTTCTGACACTATCGGAACTACACCAAGTTCTCAAAGAACTCCTCGACTTAAACATCCTCAGTCATTGTCAGAACAATGACATACTCTGCCTTCGTTTGTAGAATCAATCACAATATTTAGAACTCATCTAAATCTAGCATAGACTTCTTCTAGCTCATTGTGCTACCCTTTTAAACAACACTTAGCCTAATTGAGATTGAAATTTTATTTTTATATGTGACCAAACTAATATCGGTGCAACACCTTAGAGCGATTTGTTTGTCATTTCCCCATACAAAACTAATATCCTTGGTTCTTCTAAAGCACTCAGGGATATTCTTACTGTTGTCCAATGATCATCACATGAATCATTCTGGTATATGCTCCTAACTCTTTAGAGCACATGACATCTGATTGTGTACATATTATTCGTGATCTAAAATCACTCATGTGTTTTTACTCATTGAATGTCAGATACACTCAAGTCTTGTTAAACCTTCACATGAAAAGAACACCTTCTTAATATTTTTATATTGAACTACTTCAATATTCATTCTATGTACTTTAACTTAAACTTATTATGTGTTTCAATCTATCTTCATAGATCTTGACACTAAATATGTTTCAGTTCATATCCTTTCATTGAAGTTAATTCTCAATGAAACCTTTTTAATCAAGTATATAATTACAATATTTATAATCAACGATATGTCATCTACATAAAGTATTATAAATATGTCTTAGCGCTCCCACTTAATTTCTTGCAAATGCAAGATTCTTCATCGTTTCTAATGAAATCATAACTCTTTGATCATTTCATCCGGTGAAGATTCCAACTCCGTGATACTCACTTCATCTAGTGAAGTTTGTATACCTCTTTAGTATTCTACGGACTAGCAAAACTCTCAGTTGTATCTTGTATACACCAATACACACTTCTGTTAAGTAATGTATTTTGCCATCCTACTAGCATATCTCATAAAAGAAATATGTAGCGATTACTAGAACAATCCGCATAGACTATAAGAATCTCTACGGAAGATCTAATCTTATCGTAGTCAACTCTTTGAACTTTGTCGTAAACAACTTTTCGACAAGTCGAGCTTCTTCAAGGATATTGCATCCAAGTCCATCAATTTTATAGATCCATTTACTTTTAAAAAGTATTCACCTATCTTGGATTTCATGGCGCTTAGCCATTTTAATGGAGTCGGGGCCCATCATAACTTCTGTATGTAGTTGGTTTATCATTGTTCAAAAACAATCCTTTGTCCACAAATCATTTATTTGATCACAAAGTAAACCATATCTACAAGGTTCAATAGGTACTTTGATCTCCATGACTATAACACTTTGTAGAAATGGGAGCCATGACCGTCGTGGCCGCTTCCAGAACCATTTCTGATGCTGTGCTACTCTGATCATCATGCTCAGGTTCATGAACCTTATCAAGTTCCATTGTCCTCTGATGCGCGTAGATGACACGTCCGTTGGGAACCCCAAGAGGAAGGTGTGATGCGCACAGCAGCAAGTTTTCCCTCAGTAAGAAACCAAGGTTATCGAACCAGTAGGAGCCAAGAAGCACGTCGAAGGTTGATAGCGGCGGGATGTAGTGCGGCGCAACACCAGGGATTCCGGCGCCAACGTGGAACCTGCACAACACAACCAAAGTACTTTGCCCCAACGAAACAGTGAGGTTGTCAATCTCACCGGCTTGCTGTAACAAAGGATTAGATGTATAGTGTGGATGATGATTGTTTGCAGAAAACATTAGAACAAGTATTGCAGATTGTATTCGATGTAAAAGAATGGACCGGGGTCCACAGTTCACTAGAGGTGTCTCTCCCATAAGATAAATAGCATGTTGGGTGAACAAATTACGAGTCGGGCAATTGACAAATAGAGAGGGCATGACAATGCACATACATGATATGATGAATGTTGTGAGATTTAATTGGGCATTACGACAAAGTACATAGACCGCTATCCAAGCATGCATCTATGCCTAAAAAGTCCACCTTCAGGTTATCATCCGAACCCCTTCCAGTATTAAGTTGCAAAACAACGAGACAATTGCATTAAGTATGGTGCGTAATGTAATCAATAACTACATCCTCGGACATAGCATCAATGTTTTATCCCTAGTGGCAACAAGCACATCCACAACCTTAGAACTTTTCGTCACTGTCCCAGATTTAATGGAGGCATGAACCCACTATCGAGCATAAATACTCCCTCTTGGAGTTAACAGCAAAAACTTGGCCAGAGCCTCTACTAATAACGGAGAGCATGCAAGATCATAAACAACACATTGATAATCAACATAACATAGTATTCTCTATCCATCGGATCCCGACAAACACAACATATAGCATTACAGATAGATGATCTTGATCATGTTAGGCAGCTCACAAGATCCGACAATGAAGCACCTGAGGAGAAGACGACCATCTAGCTACTGCTATGGACCCATAGTCCGGGGGTGAACTACTCACTCATCACTCCGGAGGCGACCATGGCGGTGAAGAGTCCTCCGGGAGATGATTCCCCTCTCCGGCAGGGTGCCGGAGGTGATCTCCGAATCCCCCGAGATGGGATTGGCGGCGGCGGCGTCACGATAAGGTTTTCCGTATCGTGGCTCTCGCATCGCGGGGTTTCGCGACGAAGGCTTTAAGTAGGCGGAAGGGCAACGCGGGGGCCACACAAGGGCCCCACACGCCGGGGCCGCGTGGCCAAGGGCCGGGCCACGCTGCCTCGTTGTGTCGGCGCCTCGTGGCCCCACTTCCTTCCCCCTTCGGTCTTCCGGAAGCTTCGTGCAAAAATAGGACCCCGGGCGTTGATTTCGTCCAATTCCGAGAATATTTCCTTTGTAGGATTTACGAAACCAAAAACAACGAAAACAAAGAATCGGCTCTTCGGCATCTCGTTAATAGGTTTGTGCCGGAAAATGCATAAATACGACATATAATGTGTATAAAACATGTAGATATCATCAATAATGTGGCATGGAACATAAGAAATTATCGATACGTCGGAGACGTATCGGCATCCCCAAGCTTAGTTCCTGCTCGTCCCGAGCAGTAAACGATAACAAAGATAATTTCTGGAGTGACATGCCATCATAACCTTGATCATACTATTGTAAACATATGTAATGAATGCAGCGATCAAAACAATGGTAATGACATGAGTAAACAAATGAATCATAAAGCAAAGACTTTTCATGAATAGTACTTTCAAGACAAGCATCAATAAGTCTTGCATAAGAGTTAACTCATAAAGCAATAAATCAAAGTAAAGGTATTGAAGCAACACAAAAGAAGATTAAGTTTCAGCGGTTGCTTTCAACTTATAACATGTATATCTCATGGATATTGTCAACATAGAGTAATATAACAAGTGCAATATGCAAGTATGTAGGAATCAATGCACAGTTCACACAAGTGTTTGCTTCTTGAGGTGGAGAGAGATAGGTGAACTGACTCAACATTAAAAGTAAAAGAAAGGTCCTTCGCAGAGGAAAGCATCGATTGCTATATTTGTGCTATATCTTTTATTTTGAAAACAAGAAACAATTTTGTCAACGGTAGTAATAAAGCATATGTATCATGTAAATTATATCTTACAAGTTGCAAGCCTCATGCATAGTATACTAATAGTGCCCGCACCTTGTCCTAATTAGCTTGGACTACCGGGATCATCGCAATACACATGTTTTAACCAAGTGTCACAAAGGGGTACCTCTATGCTGCCTGTACAAAGGTCTAAGGAGAAAGCTCGCATTTTGGATTTCTCGCTTTTGATTATTCTCAACTTAGACATCCATACCGGGACAGCATACACAACAGATAATGGACTCCTCTTTAATGCATAAGCATGTAGCAACAATTAGTGTTCTCATATGAGATTGAGGATATATGTCCAAAACTGAAACTTCCACCATGATTCATGGCTTTAGTTAGTGGCCCAATGTTCTTCTCTAACAATATGCATGCTCTAACCATTAAAGTGGTAGATCTCCCTTACTTCAGACAAGACGGACATGCATAGCAACTCACATGATATTCAACAAAGAGTAGTTGATGGCGTCCCCAGAAAACATGGTTATCGCACAACAAGCAACTTAATAAGAGATAAAGTGCATAAGTACATATTCAATACCACAATAGTTTTTAAGCTATTTGTCCCATGAGCTATATATTGCAAAGGTAAAGAATGGAAATTTTAAAGGTAGCACTCAAGAAATTTACTTTGGAATGGCGGAGAAATACCATGTAGTAGGTAGGTATGGTGGACACAAATGGCATAGTGGTTGGCTCAAGGATTTTGGATGCATGAGAAGTATTCCCTCTCGATACAAGGTTTAGGCTAGCAAGGTTATTTGAAACAAACACAAGGATGAACCGGTGCAGCAAAACTCACATAAAAGACATATTGTAAACATTATAAGACTCTACACCGTCTTCCTTGTTGTTCAAACTCAATACTAGAAATTATCTAGACTTTAGAGAGACCAAATATGCAAACCAAATTTTAGCAAGCTCTTCATGTTTCTTCATTAATAGGTGCAAAGTATATGATGCAAGAGCTTAAACATGAGCACAACAATTGCCAAGTATCAAATTATTCAAGACATTTTAGAATTACTACATGTAGCATTTCCCAATTCCAACCATATAACAATTTAACGAAGAAGATTCAACCTTCGCCATGAATACTATGAGTAAAGCCTAAGGACATATTTGTCCATATGCAACAGCGGAGCGTGTCTCTCTCCCATACAATGAATGCTAGGATCCATTTTATTCAAACAAAACAAAAACAAAAACAAACCGACGCTCCAAGCAAAGCACATAAAATGTGATGGAATAAAAATATAGTTTCAGGGAGGAACCTCGATAATGTTGTCGATGAAGAAGGGGATGCCTTGGGCATCCCCAAGCTTAGACGCTTGAGTCTTCTTAGAATATGCAGGGGTGAACCACCGGGGCATCCCCAAGCTTAGAGCTTTCACTCTCCTTGATCATATTGTATCATCCTCCTCTCTTGATCCTTGAAAACTTCCTCCACACCAAACTCGAAACAACTCATTAGAGGGTTAGTGCACAATAAAAATTAACATGTTCAGAGGTGACACAATCATTCTTAACACTTCTGGACATTGCATAAAGCTACTGGACATTAATGGAACAAATAAATTCATCCATCATAGCAAAAGAGGCAATGCGAAATAAAAGGCAGAATCTGTCAAAACAGAACAGTCCGTAAAGATGGATTTTATCGAGGCACCAGACTTGCTCAAATGAAAATTCCCAAATTGAATGAAAGTTGCGTACATATCTGAGGATCACGCACGTAAATTGGCATATTTTTCTGAGCTACCTACAGAGAGGCAGGT
The DNA here is from genome assembly GCF_022539505.1 of Lolium rigidum. Lineage (NCBI taxonomy): Eukaryota > Viridiplantae > Streptophyta > Magnoliopsida > Poales > Poaceae > Lolium > Lolium rigidum. The sequence goes on from NC_061510.1 coordinate 279,517,125, forward strand.
CGAAATTCGTGACGAGCAAAGAAATCTGTTTCACGCGAGTAATCCAAATCTAGTATGAACCTTACTATCAACGACTTTACTTGGCACAACAATGCACAAAACTAAGATAAGGAGAGGTTGCTACAGTAGTAAACAACTTCCAAGACTCAAATATAAAACAAAAATACTGTAGTAAAAACATGGGTTGTCTCCCATAAGCGCTTTTCTTTAACGCCTTTCAGCTAGGCGTAGAAAGTGTGTATCAAGTATTATCAAGAGACGAAGTATCAACATCATAACTTGTTCTAATAATAGAATCAAAAGGTAACTTCATTCTCTAGAGGGAAGTGTTCCATACCTTTCTTGAGAGGAAATTGATATTTAATATTACCTTCCTTCATATCAATGGTAGCTCCAACAGTTCGAAGAAAAGGTCTTCCCAATATAATGGGACAAGATGCATTGCATTCAATATCCAAGACAACAAAATCAACGGGGACAAGGTTATTGTTAACGTTAATGCGAACATTATCAACTCTCCCCAAAGGTTTCTTTATAGCATTATCAACAAGATTATCATCCAAATAATAATTTTTCAATGGTGGCAAGTTAAGCATATTATAAATTTTCTTAGGCATAACGGAAATACTTGCACCAAGATCACATAAAGCATTACAATCAAAGTCATTGACCTTCATCTTAATGATGGGCTCCCAACCATCCTCTAGCTTTCTAGGAATAGAAGCTTCACGTTCTAGTTTCTCTTCTCTAGCTTTTATGAGAGCATTTGTAATATGTTTTGTGAAAGCCAAGTTTATAGCACTAGCATTAGGACTCTTAGCAAGTTTTTGTAAGAACTTTATAACTTCAGAGATGTGTCAATCATCAAAATCCAAACCATTATAATCTAAAGCAATGGGATCATCATCCCCAATGTTGGAAAAAATTTCAGCGAGTTTTATCACAGATGGCTTCAGCAGCTTTAGCGAGTTTCGAGCAATTTTGCACGCTTTGCACTAGGAGTAGTAACATTGCCAACACCAATTATTTTATCATTGATAGTAGGAGGTGCAGCAACATGTGAATCATTAACATTACTAGTGGTGGTAATAGTCCAAACTTTAGCTACATTACTCTCTTTAGCTAGTTTTTCATTTTCTTCTCTTTCCCACCTAGCATGCAATTCGGCCATCAATCTTATATTCTCATTAATTCTAACTTGGATGGCATTTGCTGTAGTAACAATTTTATTTTCAATATCCTTATTAGGCATAACTTTTGATTTCAAAAGATCAACATCAGAGGCAAGACTATCAACCTTAGAATCGGGAATATCAATTTTATTGAGCTTTTCCTCAACAGATTTGTTAAAAGCAGTTTGTGTACTAATAAATTCTTTAAGCATAGCTTCAAGTCTAGGGGGTGTGTTCCTATTATTGTTGTAAGAATTCCCATAAGAATTAGCATAACCGTTACCATTATTATAAGGATATGGCCTATAGTTATTACTAGAATTGTTCCGATAAGCATTGTTGTTGAAATTATTATTTTTAATGAAGTTTACATCAACATGTTCTTCTTGGGCAACCAATGAAGCTAACGGAACATTATTAGGATCAACATTAGTCCTATCATTCACAATCATAGACATAATAGCGTCAATCTTATCACTCAAGGAAGAGGTTTCTTCGACAGAATTTACCTTCTTACCTTGTGGAGCTCTTTCCGTGTGCCATTCAGAGTAATTAATCATCATATTATCAAGGAGCTTTGTTGCTTCACCAAGAGTGATGGACATAAAGGTACCTCCAGTGGCTGAATCCAATAGGTTCCGCGAAGAAAAGTTCGATCCGCATAAAAGGTTTGGATGATCATCCAAGTAGTCAGTCCATGGGTTGGGCAATTTTTAACCAAAGATTTCATTCTTTCCCAAGCTTGTGCAACATGCTCATTATCTAATTTCTTGAAATTCATTATGCTACTTCTCAAAGATATAATTTTAGCAGGGGGATAATATCTACCAATAAAAGCATCCTTGCATTTAGTCCATGAATCAATACTATTCTTAGGCAGAGATAGCAACCAATCTTTAGCTCTTCCTCTTAATGAGAAAGGAAACAATTTTAATTTTATAATGTCACCATCTAAATCTTTATACTTTTGCATTTCACACAATTCAACAAAATTATTAAGATGGGCAGCAGCATCATCAGAACTAACACCAGAAAATTGCTCTCGCATAACAAGATTCGAGTAGAGCAGGTTTAATTTCAAAGAATTCTGCTGTAGTAGCAGGTGGAGCAATAGGTGTGCATAAGAAATCATTATTATTTGTGGTTGTGAAGTCACACAACTTAGTATTTTCAGGAGTGGCCATTTTAGCAGTAGTAAATAAAGCGAACTAGATAAAATAAATGCAGGTAACTAATTTTTTTGTGTTTTTGATATAGAGTGCAAGACAGTAAATAAAGTAAAGCTAGCAACTAATTTTTTTGTGTTTTGATATAATGCAGCAAACAAGTAAGTAAATAAAATAAAGAAAGACAAAACAAAGTAAAGAGATTGGATTGTGGAGACTCCCCTTGCAGCGTGTCTTGATCTCCCCGGCAACGGCGCCAGAAAACAGTCTTGATGCGCGTAGATGACACGTCCGTTGGGAACCCCAAGAGGAAGGTGTGATGCGCACGGCAGCAAGTTTTCCTCGATAAGAAACCAAGGTTATCGAACCAGTAGGAGCCAAGAAGCACGTCGAAGGTTGATGGCGGCGGGATGTAGTGCGGCACAACACCAGGGATTCCGGCGCCAACGTGGAACCTGCACAACACAACCAAAGTACTTTGCCCCAACGAAACAGTGAGGTTGTCAATCTCACCGGCTTGCTGTAACAAAGGATTAGATGTATAGTGTGGATGATGATTGTTTGCGAGAAAACAGTAGAACAAGTATTGCAGATTGTATTCGATGTAAAAGAATGGACCGGGGTCCACAGTTCACTAGAGGTGTCTCTCCCATAAGATAAATAGCATGTTGGGTGAACAAATTACAGTCGGGCAATTGACAAATAGGGAGGGCATGACAATGCACATACATGATATGATGAATATTGTGAGATTTAATTGGGCATTACGACAAAGTACATAGACCGCTATCCAAGCATGCATCTATGCCTAAAAGTCCACCTTCGAGGTTATCATCCGAACCCCTTCCGATATTAAGTTGCAAAACAACGGACAATTGCATTAAGTATGGTGCGTAATGTAATCAATAACTACATCCTCGGACATAGCATCAATGTTTTATCCCTAGTGGCAACAGACACATCCACAACCTTAGAACTTTCTGTCACTATCCCAGATTTAATGGAGGCATGAACCCACTATCGAGCATAAATACTCCCTCTTGGAGTTAAGAGCAAAAACTTGGCCGAGCCTCTACTAATAATGGAGAGCATGCAAGATCATAAACAACACATAGGTAATAGATTGATAATCAACATAACATAGTATTCTCTATCCATCGGATCCCGACAAACACAACATATAGCATTACAGATAGATGATCTTGATCATGTTAGGCAGCTCACAAGATCCGACAATGAAGCACATGAGGAGAAGACGACCATCTAGCTACTTCTAGGGACCCATAGTCCAGGGGTGAACTACTCACTCATCACTCCGGAGGCGACCATGGCGGTGAAGAGTCCTCCGGGAGATGATTCCCCTCTCTGGCAGGGTGCCGGAGGTGATCTCCAGAATCCCCCGAGATGGGATTGGCGGCGGCGGCGTCACGATAGGTTTTCCGTATCGTGGCTCTCGGTGTCGGGGGTTTCGCGACGAAGGCTTTAAGTAGGCGGAAGGGCAACGCGGGGGGCCACACGAGGGCCCCACACGCCAGGGCCGCGCGGCCAAGGGCCAGGCCGCGCCGCCCTGTTGTGTCGGCGCCTCGTGGCCCCACTTCCTTCCCCCTTCGGTCTTCTGGAAGCTTCGTGCAAAAATAGGACCATGGGCGTTGATTTCGTCCAATTCCAAGAATATTTCCTTTGTAGGATTTCTGAAACCAAAAACAGCAGAAAACAGCAACTGGCTCTTCGGCATCTCGTTAATAGGTTAGTGCCGGAAAATGCATAAATACGACATATACACTAGTAGGAAAAGCCTCATCAGTGGCGCACCAAAAATGGATTCTGTGGCGCATGGGAGGTGCGCCACAGAAATGTCGCCACAAAAATAAGGTTTCTGTGGCGCACCTGGCCATGCGCCGCAGAATTAAGGTTTCTGTGGCGCACATGTTCTTAGGTGCGCCACGGAAAAGCGTGCGCCATAGAATTGCTTCTTAGTGCGCCACGAATTTGCTTGTATTATACACGATTTTGTGCTGCTCGCTATACATATGCGGTTTATACACAGCAATACGGATACACAATACGGATACACGGGTTATATACGGGAACATTCAGATATAATATAAATATCATGTACATTGCACGGATATAACATAGACATCATCATCACATTACTTAGAGCCCGATCGAGATACATATATAGTGGCAAGTGTCAAATGTTTTGCATACAACTCTTAATTCATACAAAATTCACAATTTCGAGATACAAAGTAGTCTTCATCCGGTTCCTCCTTTGCTCCGTCATCTCTACCCACCAGGCTCGCTTGCATCGGGGTCCTTCATCCAGTTCCTACTATGATGAAAATGGAAGAAAGTGAGACCAACAATTCCGATGCACAAGAGAAATGGAATAAATGCCTCATACATTGTTGGTCAACACAAATATTAACATTCAGGGACGGTGTAAGTGAGACCAAGTCCGATGCACAAGAGATTGATATTTGTGCTATCTTACCGAGGCTCACTTACGCCGCCCCGAGTGTACGGTGACCAAACATTTTAATCATCGGCATTTTGAAAATGTCAAAGCAAATGGAATGACAAAATGGAATAAGTGCCTCATACATTGTTGGTCAACACAAATATTAACATTTAGGGATGGCGTAAGTGAGACCAAGTCCGATGCACAAGAGATTGATATCTGTGCTATCTTACCAGGCTCACTTACGCCACCCCCAAGTGTACGGTGACCAACATTTTAATCATCGGCATTTTGAAAATACCCAAGCAAATGGAATGACAAGGGCCTCATACTTTGTTGGTCGAAACAAATATTAACATTCCGGGACGGAGTTAGCGAGCCAGGTAGGATGCACAAGAGATTGATATTTGTGCAATCACACGAGGCTCACTAACACCGCCCACGAGTGTACGGTGACCAAGCATTTTAATCATCGGCATTTTGAAAATCTCAAAGCAAATGGAATGACAAAATGGAATAAGTGCCTCATACATTGTTGGTCAACACAAATATTAACATTTAGGGATGGTGTAAGCGAGGCCGGGTAGGATGCACAAGAGATTGATATTTGTGCTATCTTACCAGGCTCACTTACGCCACCCCGAGTGTACGGTGACCAAACATTTTAATCATCGGCATTTTGAAAATCTCAAAGCAAATGGAATGACAAAATAGAATATGTGCCTCATACATTGTTGGTCAACACAAATACTTTGCAGAAGGGCCCCCTTTCCCCGGTCGGCGTTCAGTCAACGGGTGCTTGACGACACAACAACGCCGATCCGCATCTCCGGCGCAGAACCACGCCGGTCCCTCGCTGTCCGGTGAACGAGTCCTTGATGCAAAGACCGTGCCGGCCTGCCCGGCATTATGCCGGGCCGTGTTGCCGCGCTTCAAGCCGTGTGTCCCGCGCCTGCATGTTCGCCTTCTTGCCGGTGAACCAATAGGCTGATCGTTGGAATAAGGAAACCGATGACAGCGAGGTCGCAAGATTAAATTGCGATCGGCCGTCATCGGCTTCCTTATTCCAACGATTAGTCTATTCGTTCACCGGGCAAGAAGGCGAAGAGTGCAGGGCGCATGATCGACACGGCCCGAAGCGCGACAACGAGGGTCGGCATGATGCTAGGGAGGCCGACACCGTCTTGGCATTAAGGACTCGTTCACGTACTTGGACGGCGAGAGAAGAAAAGTGGTGCTGCGCCGGAGAGGCATGTCCGCGTTGTTGTCTCATCAAGGACTCGTTCACGGAACGGCGGCCGGGGAAAGGGGGCTCGTCTACAAAGTATATTGCGGCGTATAGGTGACCAAACATTCTAATCATCGGCACTAAAATGGAAGAAAGGCCAATGCAATTAAGAAGTAGCTAGTATGAACTAAATGGAATGCCTCATACTTTGTTGGTCGAAACAAATATGAACATCCCGGGATGGCGTTAGTGAGGCCGGGTAGGATGCACAAGAGATTGATATTTGTGCCATCACACCGGGCTCACTAGCGACACCCCGGAGTGTACTGATTGACCGAACATTCTAATCATCGGCACTAAAATGGAAGAAAGAGCCAAGTGGTATCAACTAAATGGAATGCCTCATACTTTGTTGGTCGAAACAAATATTAACATCCGAGGATGGAGTAAGTGAGGCCGGGTAGGATGCACAAGATATTCATATTTGTGCCATCACACCAAGCCTCACTTGCTCCACCCCGAGTGTACGAGTGATCGACCAACCATCTAATCATCGACAAGTAAATCACTTGGGGTAATGTTAAAATGTTTGTCTCCATATTTGGGAGACATTTTTAATATTGGAGTCTAGCTAATGGAAATCAAGAACTAGTCTTGATCTCCAAATGGTGATTAGAGGGAATTTATTCATCGTAAGCAACATTAGGGACAAATGGGATCATGCAAGGGACTTGGGTCATTTGGATCATAAGGCATCAATTAAGGAGGCAACCGGGGACAAAGGGAAACATTTGATGATCCATTATCATAGGCAACAAAGCAGCAACTTTTTCCCCTCTAATCTAGCTAGAGTCCTTAAAAGAAATCCATCATAAGCATGGTCAAATACACATATATATAGCATGGGGCAGATGCTCCAAAGGGATTATATATTCATCACTTGGTAATTTGGAGAGCAAACAAGCAGTAGCCATATCACTCAATCCAATAATATAGTAATTTGGATCATAAGGCATCAATTAAGGAGGCAACCGAGGGACAAAGGGAAACATTTTATGATCCATTATCATAGGCAACAAAGCGAGCAACTTTTTCCCCTCTAATCTAGCTAGAGTCCTTAAAAGAAATCCATCATAAGCATGGTCAAATACACATATATAGCATGGGGCAGATGCTCCAAAGGGATTATATATTCATCACTTGGTAATTTGGAGAGCAAACAAGCAAGTAGCCATATCACTCAATCCAATAATATAGTAATTTGGATCATAAGGCATCAATTAAGGCCTAACAGAGCATGCAAAACATTTGAAGATCATTGGGGTAATGTTAAAATGTTTGTCTCCATATTTGGGAGACATTTTTAATATTGGAGTCAACCCAAGTCCCAAGCCGGGCTACACACACACACAGCCAAACAGCTCACCGGGCGAGTGTGCATGCCCAACGAGCACACACGGGCCGGTGAGTCACCACATGCTTGCCGGGCCAAAATGGGTAGAATACCCGAGTTTGTATCATCATCCGGCTACTAAGCCATTTGGTGGAAGCAAGCCGAAGATCAGCCGAAGGAAATCACCAAGGGAACATTGGTATGTCGAGTATGGTGACACTACCGGAGAAATCCAACATGGATTAATCCCTAACTAGCCATCCAAACTCACCTAGCACCACACGACTAGTTATACCATCGGAATATAGACATTTAAATGTCTATTTTGTTTTCAACGGCAAAAGCTACTCGGTAATCTAGTCATGGATCAACCGGATAGCATGAGAGAGTCACAACAACAGACCACGATAAAGGGGAGCCACCCTTGGACAACATAAAGGCTGTCGGGGCTACCTCAAACCCATAGGAACATTCACTAAGCCACTCGCATCATAACCCAATAGGGCTCAGCATGAGCTAGGGTACCCAATCAATGATTAGCAACCCTCTAGCTACATCCAGTCCATCCATGAGATCATTACTCGCTCAGCGGTTCATCTCATTTATCTAATCAATCAAGTTAAACTAACCGGATAAATGAAATGCATAATTAACGAGTGCACTGCAGACTATTGCAAATGATCCAGAGGACATTTAAATCCGACAAAGTAATTTGGAGAGCAAACAAGCGAGTAGCCATATCACTTGGTAATTTGGAGAGCAAACAAGCGAGTAGCCATATCACTCAATCCGACAAAGTAATTTCGTCGAGCACTTTGTGCCCGCACGGGAGAGGAAGAGGGAGGGGAGGGGAGAGGTGGAGCTCACCGACGATCGTTGTTGGAGGAGCGGCCGGGTAGAGGAAGAGGGAGGGGCCGGGTAGGGGTGGACGAGGAGGTCGACGATGATGGCAGGGGCGGCGGCTCCTCCTCCTTGACGCGGAGCCGGCCCCTCCTCCTCCATGCGGCGGCCGCCCTCCTCCTCCACGCCGCAGCGGCTTGTGCCGCTGGTGGCGGGGATGGGTGGAGCGTGGCGGCATGCGGCCCTCGCGGAGGAAGGAGGCGGCGGCGGCGACGACGACAGCCCACGCTCACCATGGAAGGGAGCGGCGCGCGAGGGAGAGGAAGAGGGGTGGACGAGGAAGTACGGGCGGCGGCGCGCGAGGGAGAGGAAGAGGGGTGGAGGAGGAAGAAGTACGGGCGGGGGGAGGGGGTACGGGTGGTTATAGAAGGCGCTATTTACGTGGCGCACCGGCACAAGTGCGCCACGGAATCAACTACTTACGTGGCGCACAAGCACAAGTGCGCCACGGAATCAACTACTTACGTGGCGCACCGCAGCGGGTGCGCCACGAAACACTTATTTCGTGGCGCGGCAAGCCATGTGCGCCACGTAAATACCTAAACCTAATTATTGGTGGTGGCAGGATGTGGGCCCCACATAATTTCTGTGGCGCACGGCACGGTAGTGCGCCACAAAAATAGCTTATTTTTGTGGCGCATTCTTCCTCGTGCGCCACAAAAAATCTTTCTGTGGCGCATTTATTTTGGTGCGCCACAGAACTAAGCTTTGCCTATAAGGGTTTTCCTACTAGTGATAATGTGTATAAAACATGTAGATATCATCAATAATGTGGCATGGAACATAAGAAATTATCGATACGTCGGAGACGTATCATCCTCCCACTCAAATACTTCGCTAGAAACAATTTCTTGGAAATAAGTAAGAAACATCAACAAACACTTTTGTCTTTGTCTCCATAGTGGAAAGAATTCCCAATCCAATCTCTGGGATAACCAACAAAGACATTCATCCGATTTTGGTTGTAAACTTATTTACTTATGCTATGCATACCAAAATTTAAGAAAGGACTATTAAGGTTTATACCCATGCCATAACTCGTATGGTGTCATTTCAACGGATTATGATGATGCTCTATTCAGTGTAAAAGCGGTAGTCTCTAAAGCATAATCTACAAATATATAATGGCATCAATTTATTTTATATCATCATTAATCCAACAAGGTTTGGATACGTCTCTCGGATACTCCATCATCACTATGATACTCCAAGAAACGTCAGTTGTAGAACAATTTCATAACTCTCTTAGATGTTCGCTAAAAATCGTAATTCAAATATTTCCACCATGATCCAATCATAGATATTTGACTTTTCTATTACGATGATTTCTTCTTCATGCTGAAATTTATTTGAATCCATTCAAATATTTCAAACTTCTTCCTTATCGAACAAATATATCCACATATATATACTCAATTTATTGTTGGAAGTTTTCATGAAGTAGAAGAATCTCCCGCACACAACTATGCCCAGTGAACCACATACATCATCATGTATGTTTCCACTAAGTTAGTTTCCCGTTCAACTCTTGGCCTATGAACGGTATTCCAGTCATTTAGAAGAGATTTGCAAGCGCCAAACGATTCAAAAATCAAATGACTCCAAAAATCCATTTGCATGGAGTTCCTTCATGCGTTCCTTTCTAATATGACCTAAATGGCGGTTCCACTAATAAGTGGAATTCTTATTATTTGCCTTACGGCATATTAGCGTCAGTGTTATGTATGTGTGTTTCACCATTAAGATTTATAATAACTTATCCATCGTACATGGAGTAAGGTCATAATTTGAACAACTCATTGTTTTCATTTGACCAAGCAAAATAACAATTATTAAGTTCTTTATTATAAATCCTAAGGGCTAGGTAGAATGCCAACGACAAACATAATAACACTTTATTATGTTCCAGACATGCATTATTACCATATTCCTTATCAGTCACTTAGGCCATCGTATTCTTGTACTGTGTTGTTTTGTATGACATCTCATACCAACCAATATGGTACAAATAACCAAGAACTTCATTGTGTGACCAAACAAGGAATACATCCATAACATGTATATCATCTATATACACCTGAGCTAGACTTTCTAGTCTTTTCTTTCTTTCTGCCAAAATATTTTGTAGTTTCTCTTTTAGCTTTCCTCATTCTCAGAAAACACTTCAACATCAATAACTTCTTAGGTTTGTTGGTCGAACACCAATAACCTTGAGGTTCTTACCTTGAAGTTGATCATCACATGACAAGTGTTCCGGATTTCACTATTAGTAACCTTTTAATGTGATAAACAATTTCACTCATAATTTTTATCCATCAAATCATGACGACTTTCCGAGACCATGTCTGTACATGCTAGGCTCGTAAAGTTTAACCTTAGTATTCGCATGTGCAAATCTGGCTTGCACCCGTTGTATGCACTAGTTCATTGAATTAAGGGAGGACCATTCGTGGGGGGTTCGTGGAAGAGTTGGGTTCGATTCCCTTTATACGCGATGTGGCGAAAAAGACTGATTCAACGAAATATGCCATGCCAGCTTTCAGATTTAAAACGTGTCGTCTACTTCCAGGAAATGTTCGGAACAGAGAACTTTCTCTAATCCAACGCCGCATTTAATGTGATAAACAATTTCACTCATAATTTTTATCCATCAAATCATGACGACTTTCCGAGACCATGTCTGTACATGCTAGGCTCGTAAAGTTTAACCTTAGTATTCGCATGTGCAAATCCGGCTTGCCCGTTGTATGCACACGTAGAATCTATAACACCCAGTCATCACGTGATGCTTCGAAACGACGAGTCTTAGCAACGGTGCATACTAAGGACGATCACTTCATGGATATGTGATGTCTACGGGTGCTTCTATTCTTGTAGACAGTGTTGGGCCTCCAAGAGCAGAGGTTTGTAGAACAGCAGCAAGTTTCCCTTAAGTGGATCACCCAAGGTTTATCGAACTCAGGGAGGAAGAGGTCAAAGATATCCCTCTCATGCAACCCTGCAACCACAAAGCAAGAAGTCTCTTGTGTCCCCAACACACCTAATAGGTGCACTAGTTCGGCGAAGAGATAGTGAAATACAGGTGGTATAAATAAGTATGAGCGATGGCAACGGCACCGGAAAAGTGCTTTGCCCGGGACGAGTAAACAAGCGATAGTAACGCAGCGAGTAGCAACGCGATAAAACGATAAACAAGCAGCGATAGCGATATTTAGGAACAAGGCCTAGGGATTAGACTTTCACTAGTGGACACTCTCAACTTTGATCACATAACGAACGAGATAAATGCATACTCTACACTCTCTTGTTGGATGATGAACACCATTGCGTAGGATTACACGAACCCTCAATGTCGGAGTTAACAAGCTCCACAATATTCAATGTTCATATTTAAATAACCTTAGAGTGCATGACAGATCAACACAACTAAACCAAGTACTAACATAGCATGCACACTCGTCACCTTCACACTACGAAAGGAGGAATAGATCACATCAATACTATCATAGCAATAGTTAACTTCATAATCTACAAGAGATCACAATCATAGCCTACGCCAAGTACTACACGATGCACACATTGTCACCATTACACCGTGCAGGAGGAATAAACTACTTTAATAACATCACTAGAGTAGCACACAGATAAATTGTGATACAAAACACATTGCAATCATAAAGAGATATAAATAAGCACTTCACTATGCTCTTCATAACGAGTTAATAAGTATTACGTGAAATATAGCCTAAGAGACCCACACGGTGCACACACTTGTCACCTTTACACACGTGGGACAAGGAGTCTCCGGAGATCACATAAGTAAAACCCACTTGACTAGCATAATGACATCTAGATTACAAGCATCATCATATGAATCTCAATCATGTAAGGCAGCTCATGAGATTATTGTATTGAAGTACATAGGAGAGAGATTAACCACATAGCTACCGGTACAGCCCCAAGCCTCGATGGAGAACTACTCCCTCCTCATGGGAGACAACGAGCGTTGATGAAGATGGCGGTGGTGTCGATGGAGGAGCCTTCCGGGGGCACTTCCCCGTCCCGGCGGCGTGCCAGAACAGAGACTCCTGTCCCCCAGATCTTGGCTTCGCGATGGCGGCGGCTCTGGAAGGTTTCTCGTACCGTGGCTTTTCCGTCGAGGTTTTAGGTCAGGGACCTTTATATAGGCGAAGAGGCGGCGTCAGAAGGTCAACGAGGCGACGACACACTAGGGGGGCGTGCCCCCCCCTCTGGCCACGCCGGGCTATCGTCTGGGGGCCCAGTGGCCCCCCTCTGGCGAATCTCGGGTGTTCTGGAAGCTTCGTGGAAAAATAGGATGCTGGGCCTTGATTTCGTCCGATTCCGAGAATATTTCCTTACTAGGATTTCGGAACCAAAAACAGCGAGAAAACGACAAGCGGCCCTTCGGCATCTCGTCAATAGGTTAGTTCCGGAAAACGCATAATAATGACATATAATGTGCATAAAACATGTAGATATCATAAATAATGTGGCATGGAACATAAGAAATTATCGATACGTCGGAGACGTATCATCATCCCCAAGCTTAGTTTCTGCTCGTCCCGAGCAGGTAAACGATAACAAAGATAATTTCTGGAGTGACATGCCATCATAAACTTGATCATCCTATTGTAAGCATATGTAATGAATGCAACGATCAAAACAATGGTAATGATGTGAGTAAACAAATGAATCATAAAGCAAAGACTTTTCATGAATAGTACTTCAAGACAAGCATCAATAAGTCTTGCATAAGAGTTAACTCATAAAGCAATAAATTCATAGTAAAGGTATTGAAGCAACATAAAGGAAGATTAAGTTTCAGCGGTTGCTTTCAACTTGTAAAATGTATATCTCATGGATAATTGTCAACATAGAGTAATATAACAAATGAAATATGCAAGTATGTAAGAATCAATGCACAGTTCACACAAGTGTTTGCTTCTTGAGATGGAGAGAAATAGGTGAACTGACTCAACATAAAAGTAGAAGAATGGCCCTTCGCAGAGGTAAGCATTGATTGCTATATTTGTGTTAGAGCTTTGGTTTTGAAAACATAAAGAGAGCATAAAAGTAAAATTTTGAGAGGTGTTTGTTGTTGTCAACGAATGGTAGTGGGCACTCTAACTACCTCATCAACCAGACTTTCAAGGGCGGCTCCCATGAAGGACGTTATCTCTACCAGCAAGGTAGATCATCCCTCTTCTCTTTTGTTTACACATGTACTTTAGTCTAGTTTTTCTTTATTTATGGATGACACTCCTCCCAACCTTTTGCTTACACAAGCCATGGCTAACCAAATCCTTGGGTGCCTTCCAACATTCACATACCATGGAGGATTGTCTATTTGCAAAATTAAGTTGCTTACTGATGAATCAGAGCAAAACATGTGAAGAGAATTATTAATGAAAGTTAATTAATTGGGGCTGGGAACCCCATTGCCAGATCTTTTTGCAAAATTATTGGATAAGCGGATGTGCCACTAGTCCATTGTGAAAGTCTGTCAAAAGTAAATGACAAGATCGAAAGATAAAACACCACATACTTCCTCATGAGCTATAAAACATTGACACAAATAAGAGGTGATAAATTTTGAATTATTTAAAGGTAGCACTCAAGCAATTTACTTTGGAATGGCGGAGAAATACCATGTAGTAGGTAGGTATGGTGGACACAAATGGCATAGTGGTTGGCTCAAGGATTTTGGATGCATGAGAAGTATTCCCTCTCGATACAAGGTTTAGGATAGCAAGGTTATTTGAAACAAACACAAGGATGAACCGGTGCAGCAAAACTCACATAAAAGACATATTGTAAACATTATAAGACTCTACACCGTCTTCCTTGTTGTTCAAAACTCAATACTAGAAATTATCTAGACTTTAGAGAGACCAAATATGCAAACCAAATTTAGCAAGCTCTAGGTGTTTCTTCATTAATGGGTGCAAAGTATATGATGCAAGAGCTTAAACATGAGCACAACAATTGCCAAGTATCAAATTATCCAAAACATTTTACCAATTACTACATGTAGCATTTTCCGTTTCCAACCATATAACAATGAACGAAGCAGTTTCAACCTTCGCCATGAACATTAAAAGCTAAGAACACATGTGTTCATATGAACCAGCGGAGCGTGTCTCTCTCCCACACAAGCATGATGGATCAGATTTATTCAAACACAAAACAAAAATAAAAGCACACAGACGCTCCAAGTAAAGTACATAAGATGTGACCGAATAAAAATATAGTTTCAAGAGAAGGAACTCGATAATTTGTCGATGAAGAAGGGGATGCCTTGGGCATCCCCAAGCTTAGATGCTTGAGTCTTCTTGAAATATGCAGGGATGAACCACCGGGGCATCCCCAAGCTTAGAGCTTTCACTCTCCTTGATCGTAGTATATCATCCTCCTCTCTTGACCCTTGAAAACTTCCTCCACACCAAACTCGAAACAACTCATCAGAGGGTTAGTGCATAATCAAAAATTCACATGTTCAGAGGTGACACAATCATTCTTAACACTTCTGGACATTGCACAAAGCAACTGGACATTAATGAAACAAAGAAATCCATTCAACATAGCAAAAGAGGCAATGCGAAATAAAAGGCAGAATCTGTCAAAACAGAACAGTCCGTAAAGACGAATTTTAAAATGGCACCAGACTTGCTCAGATGAAAATGCTCAAATTGAATGAAAGTTGCGTACATATCTGGGGATCACTCACGTAAATTGGGATAATTTTCTGAGTTACCTACAGAGAATTAGGCCCAGATTCGTGACAGACAAGAAATCTGTTTCTGCGCAGTAATCCAAATCTAGTATGAACCTTACTATCAAAGACTTTACTTGGCACAACAATGCAACAAAACTAAGATAAGGAGAGGTTTCTACAGTAGTAACAACTTTCAAGACACAAATATAAAATAAAAATACTGTAGCAAAATAAACACATGGGTTATCTCCCAAGAAGTTCTTTCTTTATAGCCATTAAGATGGGCTCAGCAGTTTTAATGATGCACTCGCAAGTGATAGTATTTGAAACAAAAGAGAGCATCAAGAGGAAAATTCAAAACAAATTTAAGCCTAACATGCTTCCTATGCATAGGAGTCTTGTAAATAAACAAGTTCATGAAGAAAAAAGTAACAAGCATAGGAAGATAGAACAAGTGTAGCTTCAAAAATTTCAGCACATAGAGAGGTGTTTTAGTAACATGAAAATTTCTACAACCATATTTTCCTCTCTCATAATAACTTTCAGTAGCAACATGAGCAAACTCAACAATATAACTATCACATAAAGCATTCTAATCATGAGTCTCATGCATAAAATTATTACTCTCCACATAAGCATAATCAATTTTATTAGTTGTAGTGGGAGCAAATTCAACAAAGTAGCTATCATTATTATTCTCATCAAGTGTAGGAGGCATAGTATAATCACGACAAAATTTACTCTCCATAGTAGGTGGCACCAAAAGACCACTATCATTATAATCATCATAAATAGGAGGTAAAGTATCATCAAAGTAAATTTTCTCCTCAATGCTTGGGGGACTAAAAATATCATGCTCATCAAAGCCAGCTTCCCCAAGCTTAGAATTTTCCATATCATTAGCAACAATGGTGTTCAAAGCGTTCATACTAATATTACTACCAGCATGCAAATAAGGTTCCATAGGTTTTTTAATTTTCGCATCAAAACCATCCATGTCTTAAATCAGGAAATAGAATAAGAAGCTCATTGTTGTCCATTATGACAAACTAGTGTAAACAAGAAACAAAAAGATGCAATTGCAGGATCTAAAGGAAATAGCTTCGAGCACACACACAACGGCAACAGAAAAGTACTTTACCTGAGACCGGAGTATGAGAGCCTTTTACCTTTCCTCCCCGGCAACGGCGCCAGAAAATAGCTTGATGTCTACGGGTGCTTCTATTCTTGTAGACAGTGTTGGGCCTCCAAGAGCAGAGGTTTGTAGAACAGCAGCAAGTTTCCCTTAAGTGGATCACCAAAGGTTTATCGAACTCAGGGAGGAAGAGGTCAAAGATATCCCTCTCATGCAACCACCGCAACCACAAAGCAAGAAGTCTCTTGTGTCCCCAACACACCTAATAGGTGCACTAGTTCGGCGAAGAGATAGTGAAATACGAGGTGGTATAAATAAGTATGAGCAGTGGCAACGGCACCGGAAAAGTGCTTTGCCCAGGACGGTAAACAAGCGAGTAGTAACGCAGCAGTAGCAACGCGAGTAAAACAAGTAAACAAGCAGCGATAGCGATATTTAGGAACAAGGCCTAGGGATTAGACTTTCACTAGTGGACACTCTCAACTTTGATCACATAACGAACGGATAAATGCATACTCTACACTCTTGTTGGATGATGAACACATTGCGTAGGATTACACGAACCCTCAATGCCGGAGTTAACAAGCTCCACAATTCAATGTTCATATTTAAATAACCTTAGAGTGCAAGAAAGATCAATAAGACTAAACCAAGTACTAACATAGCATGCACACTGTCACCTTCATGCTACGTAGGAGGAATAATACACATCAATACTATCATAGCAATAGTTAACTTCATAATCTACAAGAGATCACAATCATAGCCTACGCCAAGTACTACACGATGCACACACTGTCACCATTACACCGTGCAGGAGGAATAAACTACTTTAATAACATCACTAGAGTAGCACACAGATAAATTGTGATACAAAACACATTGCAATCATAAAGAGATATAAACAAGCACTTCACTATGCTCTTCATAACAGCCTAAGAGACCCACACGGTGCACACACTGTCACCTTTACACACGTGGGACAAGGAGTCTCCGGAGATCACATAAGTAAAACCCACTTGACTAGCATAATGACATCTAGATTACAAGCATCATCATATGAATCTCAATCATGTAAGGCAGCTCATGAGATTATTGTATTGAAGTACATAGGAGAGAGATTGACCACATAGCTACCGGTACAGCCCCAAGCCTCGATGGAGAACTACTCCCTCCTCATGGGAGACAAGCGGCGTTGATGAAGATGGCGGTGGTGTCGATGGAGGAGCCTTCCGGGGCACTTCCCCGTCCCGGCGGCGTGCCGGAACAGAGACTCCTGTCCCCCAGATCTTGGCTTCGCGATGGCGGCGGCTCTGGAAGGTTTCTCGTACCGTGGCTTTTCCATCGAGGTTTTAGGTCAGGGACCTTTATATAGGCGAAGAGGCGGCGTCAGAAGGTCAACGAGGCGACGACACACTAGGGGGGCGCGACCCCCCCTCTGGCCGCGCCGGGCTATCGTCTGGGGGCCCAGTGGCCCCCCTCTGGCGACTCTCGGGTGTTCTGGAAGCTTCGTGGAAAAATAGGATGCTGGGCCTTGATTTCGTCCGATTCCGAGAATATTTCCTTACTAGGATTTCTGAACCAAAAACAGCAGAAAACAGACAAGCGGCCCTTCGGCATCTCGTCAATAGGTTAGTTCCGGAAAAAGCATAATAATGACATATAATGTGCATAAAACATGTAGATATCATCAATAATGTGGCATGGACCATAAGAAATTATCGATACGTCGGAGACGTATCAATATGCGAATATCTTTAGTGCCCAACTAGTTGGAGGATTGGGACGCCTAGCGTCTTCAACCTTCGTACATTCCCATAAAACTTATGAGTTTATGTAGTCTCACTAGATTATATTCTATCATCTTGCAATAAGGTCTTAGATATCACATATATCGCATACCTTGCTTATTTCTGAAAACAAACTTTTCAGCTCCTTACTTTTCAAACGGAATTGAACTTCAAGTTTCATGGAGACAAGATGATTTTAGGTACTAATTGAAACCATGTTTCTTTGAATCATCAATGTGAGGTTTACTAAAAGTTTGCAATATATAGGACTTAATCATTTCTTGATTCTTTAACAATACGGTACCAGTCCGTAAAGTTGCTTATCAGACTTAACAGTGTTTCTATCTCAATTACAAGACTAGCGCTTGGTAGATAACGGATGCCAATTCTACAAATTAATTCAAAATACTATTCAGACTATGTTCATTATAATTAGTTCATGTTTTAATCTAATTACTAATGAACTCCCACTTAATAAAACATCCCTCATAGTTGTTTAGTAGCACACGATCCATATCCACTACACCAAAACCGATCATCACGAGAGATGATGTAGCTTCAATGGTTAACATCAACATGTTGATCATATCATCCATATGACTCGTGTTCAACCTTTCGGTTTCTTGTGTTCCGAGGCCATGTCTGTACATGCTAGGCTCGTCAACCAAACCCAAGTATTTCCGCGTGTGCAACTTGGCTTACACCCGTTGTATGTGAACGTAGATTCTATCACATCCAATCATCACGAGATGCTTCAAAACGAGGAACTGTAGCAACGGTGCATACGAGGGGAGAACACTTTATTATCTTGATATTGAAGTGAGGGATCATCTTATAATGCTACCGTCGCAAACTAAGCAAGATAAGATGCATAAAGGATTAACATCACATGCAATTCATATGTGATATGATATGGCCCTTTAGTCTTTGTGCCTTTGATCTTCATCTCCAAAGCACGGACATGATCTCCATCATCAACGGGCATGATCTCCATCATCAACGGGCATGATCTCCATCATCGTCGGTGTTGGGGGGATGACCCCCGGTATGCCAAAGGCATGCCAAACCGGATGGTTTGAGCCATCAAGATACCGGTTTAATGTTCGTACCGGAACTTAAGGATAAGAGTTTAGCTAAGTGGAGCTAAGCCGGTATCCCCAAGGGGGGTATACCGGAACCAGGTAAGAAGATACCGGACCTCCGGAAGGACGAGCAGGTCGGCAGGACTGGTCAAAGATTCTCTCCAGAGCTAGAAGACAAAGATGAGCTAAGAAAAGTAGCTTTAGACGAAGGGCTGACGATAAAGAGAAGGATGACGGTCAAAGAAGCCGGAAGACGTCAGCGTCCCTGATTAAAGAGGACTCCGATGTCATCTATGATTAAAGTAGCTTTGTAAAGTAGTTTGTCTAGTCAAAGATGCCATTAGGGTTTCTTCCAGTGTAAGCCACCCTCTCCCCTATATAAGGAGAGGGAGTGCGCCTCCTACGAGCGCGAGACAAAAGAGAGATCAGTGAACAGAACTTGTAACCATGTTGAGATCAATGAAGCTAGCGATCTAGTAAAGAGTTCTTCCTCTTGTCTCTCTTCTTGTGTACCGACCTTTGGTCGTGTTCTTGAGGAAAGCATCCGGAAGTTCTTCCCATCTAATCGCAAACCCTCCCCCGAATCCTCTAGCGTCCATTCGGCCCCAACTTAAGCCATCCTATGGCATCTGTTTGTTCACCACGACGACAGTTGGCCGGCGCCCACCGTGGGGCATGAAGTGGCGCATGCTGGAATACATATTCGGGCGGGCCTCCTCGAGTTCGCCGGCGAGCGGACAGTGTCTGCGCTCGTCCAGAGCTTCTACTCCATCGACTTCATCAACGACAACGCGGGCTGCTTCGCCAACGGCGGCATCTTCCCCAAGAACGGCCGCATCATCGAGTTCGGCAGCCACCGCGTCTACTTCGGCACCGTCCCCGTGCGCCAGCGCCTCTCGCCGGTGCTGGTGGCACCGGATCCGCCAAGGTGGCTTTGTGCAGGCCGCGCCGCCGGAAGCGTCGAGGTGATGATGGCTGGCGTAGCCGGCGCGGGCAAGGAGGCTGCGGACGAAGTTGCTCGGTCGTGCGGCTGCGACCCGTGCGGCCAAGCCACCGCCGGAGCGCGACACCGCGCGCGGGAGCGTCTTCCGCACCACCGGCAACACCTCTCCAAGCGGCGATGAACGCGCCGGCAACCCCCATCGCGCGAGAACATCGACCCGACGAACGGCTCGGGCGGAGGCTGGAGGCGCAGCGCCAGAAGATACTCGAGAGCGGCAAAGACGTCGTCAGGGCGCAGCGCGAGCTGAACCTAACCGTACGTGAGTATAACGCTGCCCATGGCTTTTCTTCTGTTAGCGCTCATGCCGCTAGGATACCGGAAAACCGGCTTAAGGCTCACAATCTAGATCAGGATTTGCGTAAGGAAGTTCTTACCGGCAAGAGTACCTCTGCGTCTGTTAGCATTGTAGAGAAGCCTAAGTACAGCAGTCCGGATAAAACCATAAAAGCTGCCAAGGCTGCTGTAGATCTATGTGACTCGCTTACCGGAGAGGCTACGGCAAAACAACAAGAGCGTGTCGGAGAGCTGCTAGATATCGTAGAGCAGCAGAACGGCGGAGCGGTGGCTAAGCCGAACAAGGCTATAGCCTCGAAATCCGCGCGTTCAACAAAGAATGCCGGAAGGAAGTCCCATGGACGGGCCTCGTCCCCCCATCCGGACGAGAAGAAAAGAAAAAGAAGTGAATGCACGGCAGATGATCGTGTATGATCCGGTCCTTGCCGGTAAACAGAAAGCCGGGCAACACGATGCCGGTAGAAAAAGCCAAGGGGCAGAGCGAGGCTACGCCAAGGAAGGCTATGCCGGAAACAATCATGCCGGTAGACATGAAACCGGGCAAAACTATCCGGCTGCAAGGGCAGCGTACGACGATGAGGAGGAGATGCCTCCACCAAGGTACCGGCAGGCAAGGGCCGCGGCACCAGAACGTTACGATGAAGCTGATTCAACAAGACTCACCGCTTACCGGAAACCTCTGGGAGAGCGGTTGGGAGAAAGAAACTTGCCGGAACGGGATGCGAGGCACCGTCTGGACAGAGTATACCTATCTGAAATGATTGAGGCGAGAGGGTCCTCCGGGTCCAAAATGCTTTGGCCCAAGGATCATGAAAGAACCACCACCGGTTCGCAACTTTCGGTTGCCCCGTGACACCAAAACATACGATGGCACCACTAAGCCGGAAGAGCGGCTCGCGGATTACGTGACCGCGGTATACGTTGCTCGGTGGCGGAGGAGCCATAGGCTGGAGGAGGAAACCGGCGTTGGGCCGTGAGAATTGTGCCGACGTTCCTAGTAGGACCGGCAAGAATGCGGCTGAACAACTTGCCGGAAGGAAGCATAAATGGCTGGTTGGATTTCGAGGAAGCTTTTGTGAGCAACTTCAGCGGCACCTACGGAAGGCCAAATAGGCCTCGGCAGCTCGCTTTGTGCGTGCAACGCCCGCGAGGAAACGGACCGGGATTACCGACCCGGTGGAACTCCACCAGAAATTCTTGTGAAGGAGTGATAGAGGCACGAGGCCATCGCTTGGTTTAGCCAAGGATGCCGGCGAGGTTCGCCTTTGTGGCAAAGGCTGCAGAGGAACATGCCAACAACGTTGGCGGAGATGATGCGTGTGGCGGATAACTATGCGTTGGGAGACCCAATGCAACCGGCGATACAAGCTGAGCCGGAACAATCAAACCCGCCTCAACAGCAGTATCGAGACAACCGGAACAACAAGAGGAGGGAAGATTTCCCGGATCGAAGGTATGGCTCGCAGCAAGTCGCTGCTTGTGCGGAAAACTCGATGCCGGCGGCAGCCGGAGGCAAAGAACCGGATCGCAGCCATGGGCTGGTCCTAAGAAACGAGTGGGTCGAAAAGAAACCCCGGGGCCGGAAAAAGAAGCGGCAAGAGCCTGCGAAGTACACCATGGAAGCTGCCATGGATCAACCCTGCCGGTGGCACACGCCGAATCCGGCTCACCCATCGAACCACCTGACAAAAGATTGTACCTGGACCAAGTACTTGATGCAAAAGGGGGCGGTAAAAGACACCCAAGGGCAAGGAGGCAATGCAATGATGCCGCCACCGGACATGCCGCGACAGCAGCAGCTACCACCACCACCACCGCTTACGGGGGCAAACGCCTTACCGGTACACCCTCAGCAAAACAGGCAGCAATATCGGCAAGTCAATCAGGTGGGAGAAGGCTACGGCCAACCACCTCCACCGACACCCTTGGGCCGGAATGTTTATAAGGACCCTGATGTGTGCTGTGTCGTGTTCGTAACCGAGCCGACAGACAAGCAAAGCCTACGCCGTCGTTCCATGGAGGTGAACGCGGTGATGCCGGCAGTGCCAAAATACATGCCGTGGTCAGAACAGGAACTCTCATGGTCATACCGGGATCATCCTAAAATCATGCCGAACCCGGGTGGCTACGCTCTCGTGGTGGACCCAATCATGAAGGGGCCCACGACTCGTGTCAAGTTCAGCAAGGTGCTGATAGACAATGGGAGCAGCATAAACATAATGTACAAGCACACCATGCATACCCTGGGCATAACAGAAAACATGCTTCAGCCAACGCACACGACTTTCCATGGAATCGTTCCGGGTTTGTCCTGCGCACCGGTTGGAAAAGTCCGGGTAGATGTGTCGTTTGGAGGACGTGACAATTGCCGGGTTGAGAACCTGGAGTTTGAGGTGGTGGACTTAGATAGTCCGTACCATGCTTTGCTGGGGAGACCAGCGCTGGCGGCCTTCATGGCCTCGACCCACACGGCGTATCTCAAGATGAAGATGCCGGCACCTCGTGGACCTCTGACTGTGGTGGGAAACTACAAGATCTCACTGGAAACCGCATCTGCCGGATCGAACCTAGCGGAATCGCTGGTGATCGCGGAGGAAAAAAGAAGGATGCAAACCGCAGTTGCGCTCGGCTCGGTCCTCACGGTTGAGCTTAGCTGCAATGAGTGCAAGTCCGAGCGCTCCGGCGTTCAAACCGACAAAAGAAACAAAGGACATCGTGCTTGGACCCGACTTTCCACGAGCGTACCGTTCGTATCGGTGCCGGCCTCGGTGAGGCATAGGAAAGCGCGCTCGTCGGCTTCCTCCGTGAGAATCGGAATATCTTTGCCCGGTCTACTGATGACTTGGTAGGTGTTCCGAGGAGGCTGGCTGAGCACTCTCTAAACGTTCGGAAGGATGCCAAGCCGGTGCGGCAACCATTGCGCCGGTTCGCCGAAGATAGGAGGAAGATCATTGGAGAAGAGGTGACGAAGATGCTTGGTTGCCGGTTTCATTGTGGAAGTCACGCATGCTGAGTGGCTAGCCAATCCGGTGATGGTTGAAAAGAAGAAGGACGAGAACACGGAGGCAAAGGCTCCGAAGGTGTGGCGCATGTGCATCGACTACACCAACCTCAACAAGGCTTGCCCAAGAGACCCTTTTCCTTTACCGCGGATCGATCAAGTGATTGATTCCACTGCTCGGGTGTGAGTTGTTGTCTTTCCTGGATGCGTACTCCGGTTTCCACCAAATCCCCTTGAAAAAGGAAGATCAAATAAAAACTGCGTTCATTACCCCGCACGGGGCTTATCGCTATATCACTATGCCTTTTGGTTTGCGCAACGCCGGTGCAACGTACCCGCGCTTGTATGCAAAAATGCTTATTTGATCAAATCGGAAAGAATGTGCAGGTGTATGTGGATGACATCGTGATAAAAACTAAGGTAAAAGATACCCTAATCGATGATATCCGGCAAACTTTTGATAACCTAAGAAGGTTCAGGATGAAACTCAATCCGGCAAAATGTACTTTCGGTGTCCCTGCCGGCAAGCTGCTGGGTTTCCTCGTCTCAAGCCGAGGCATTGAGGTCAATCCGGTAAAGATCCGGGCAATTGAGAGAATGACGGTACCGCAGGATTTGAAGGACATACAAAAGTTTACCGGGAGCTTAGCATCGCTAAGCCGGTTCATAAGCAGGTTAGGAGAAAAGGCCTTGCCGCTATATGCTTTAATGAGAAAATCCGATAAGTTCGTCTGGACCCCTCAGGCAGACGCAGCGTTCAAGGAGCTGAAAACGATGTTAGCTACCGTGCCAATACTAGCTTCGCCGTTGGAAAGAGAACCAATGTTGCTATACATAGCAGCAACCAACCGGGTCGTGAGTGTCGTTGTGGTAGTAGAAAGAGAAGAGGAAGGAAAAACCGTCCAGAGGCCGGTATACTACTTGAGCGAGGTGCTCTCCCTCTCAAAGCAAAACTACCCGCACTTCCAGAAAATGACCTATGGCGTGTTTATGGCCGCCATAAAGCTCAAGCACTACTTCGAGGAACATCCTATGAAGGTGGTGAGTGAAGCACCCATCTCCGATATCATGTGCAACAAGGACGCTAGCGGCAGGATTGCTAAATGGGCAATACAGATATCACCGTATGTTCCGGTGTACGAAAGA
Source organism: Lolium rigidum (assembly GCF_022539505.1). Lineage (NCBI taxonomy): Eukaryota > Viridiplantae > Streptophyta > Magnoliopsida > Poales > Poaceae > Lolium > Lolium rigidum. The sequence goes on from NC_061510.1 coordinate 279,541,635, forward strand.
AGAGACGCCTTCAAGTCGCAAGCTTTAGCTGATTTTTTGGTTGATTGGGCGGAAATGCAATACAAGCCCCGGATCGAGAGGCTGGAATACTTGGAAGATGCACTTTGATGGATCCAAGCTCAAGGAGGGTCTAGGTGCCGGTGTGGTGCTAACCTCACCAAGGGGAGATCATCTCCGGTATGTTTTACAAGTGCATTTCGGGGCATCAAACAATGTCGCTGAATATGAGGCCTTGATCCACGGGCTTAAAGTCGCAAAAGAAATCGGTGCACACCGGATCATTTGCTATGGAGATTCAGACCTTGTGGTGCAGCAGTGTTCTGGGGACTGGGACGCAAAAGATGCCAACATGGCCTCGTACCGGTTTCACGTGCAAAAAATTGCCGGCTTTTTCGAAGGCTGTGAATTTCACCATGTACCGCGTGCGAGAAAATGAAGGCTGCGGATGCTTTGTCCAAGATAGGCTCATCCCGACAAGAAATTCCTCCCGGAATAGCCTTGGCACACCTGAGAGTACCATCAATCAAGCCAAGTCCAGAGTCGGAATCAATTTTCGTACCGGAGTCACACATTGTACCAATGGATATCGACGAAGGAAACCCGGGGACTGTTCCGGTAAGCTCGGGGACTGTTCCGGTAAGATCGAACGCTGCCGCGCCGGTACCGGAAGAAACAATGCTAGTAGATAGCATGGACATAGACGTACCGGTATTCCTGGTTCGGGAGACTCCGTCCTGGGTTAAACCTATTAAGGAATTCCTGATCAACGGCACCTTGCCGGCTGACGAAAATGAATCAAGGAGAATCCAAAGAAGGTCCAAGGCATACACGTTCATCAATGGTGAAGTGTACAAGAGAAGCGTTACCGGTGTCCTTCAAAGATGTGTGGAACCGGAAGAAGGGAAAGAAATGCTTGAGGAAATTCACCAAGGAGAATGTGGGCACCATGCCTCATCGAGGGCGCTGGTAGCGAAAGTATTCCGGCATGGGTTTTACTGGCCCACTGCTTTGGAGAACGCTGAGGATTTGGTAAGAAAATGCAACGGGTGCCAGAGGTACGCCAAGCAAAATCATACCCCAGCGTCCGGTTTAAAGACAATACCATTAACATGGCCGTTCGCCGTTTGGTGCCTTGACATGGTTGGCCCATTCAAGACTGCAAGAAGCAGCATGACCCACATCTTGGTTATGGTGGATAAATTCACCAAGTGGGTAGAAGTGAAACCTGTCACAAAATGTGATGGGCACACGGCGGTGAAGTTCTTAAAAGATGTCATTTTGCGGTATGGATACCCGCACGGCATTATTACTGACAATGGAACCAACTTTGCTCAAGGTGAGTTCAAAAGGTTTTGTGAGGATAAGAACATCCGGTTGGATTTGTGCTCGGTGGCACACCCACAAGGCAACGGCCAAGTGGAAAGAATGAATGCTTTGGTACTATCCGGTATCAAACCCAGACTCATTGACGCAGTGAAAAAATCACCAGGGTGTTGGCTTGATGAGATACCATCAGTCTTGTGGAGTATAAGAACAACTCCAAACCGGTCTACCGGATACACTCCGTTCTTCATGGTTTATGGAGCGAGAAGCGGTCATACCAACAGACATCATCCATGATTCACCAAGAGTACAGCTCTATACTGAGCAAGAGGTCAAAGAGGCCAGAGAAAATGATGTGGACTTGCTAGAAGAAGCAAGAGAGCTGGCTTTGGCAAGAACAGCCATTTACCGAGCAAAACCTCAGACGCTATCATGACCAGGAAAGTTAATCCAAGAGTTTTCCGGGAAGGAGATCTTGTGCTTCGCCTGGTGCAGCGCAGCGAAGGCCGGCATAAGCTCTTGCCACCTTGGGAAGGTCCCTTCATTGTAAGCAAGGTGCTTCACAATGATGCATACTACTTGATTGATGCACAGGAATGGAAAGAAGGAAAGGCGGACAAGTCCGGAGAGGAGAGCAAGCGTCCATGGAACGTAGCTCTGTTGCGTCCTTTCTACTCTTGAAGTGGTGGTGTAAGAAGTTCCTTTTTGTACCTTATATGCTATGAATAAAAGATGTCGGAACATTGAATGAATCTCGGGGACTACCCCAATAAGATTGCATGTAACTTGTCTATTTTTTCAGTTCTACGGTTGCTTATTGAACGTTTTTTCTTTCCGGATTAGTAGTGTGCTAAACCCTACCGGAGTCTTCGACTCTGCTTGCTGTCCGCAAACCGGCTTCATGGCAAGCAAGATAAACCGGTAGGGGATAAGCACATGAACTGCGGAGAGGGAAAGCGAGGAAAGAACAATCCGGAAAATTTAACTAACCCCGGTTAACCCGGTTTTTGCAAAATTTCGAAGTTATTTCCAAGTTCAAGAAAATGCTTGTTTGGTGAAAGAACCTTGTGCTCATACGCCAAAGAACGCCCAGAGAAGGCAGGCAGAGCCAAGGCAAAAGAACCAAGTGTGCATCAAATTGAATGCCGAAACAATTTGGAAATCTTTGCGGTGCAGGATAAAAGCAGAACCAAACGCAAAAATGCTAAGGCAAACCCAAGATAATTAGCCACCGGTATAACTTCCGGCATAAAATGTTGTACGGCAACCACAAGCAGACTTAAGTTTTACATCATAAGCCCCGGCATACCGGGGCAGAATTTAACAGAACATTGTTCTAAGCCACGCAGGGCCAAACAGCACGGCAAGGTAAATTGTAAGACAGGTAATCAGGCAGCAGGGGCTTCCGGAGGAGCGTCGCCAGTACCAGCGTCGTCAAGAGGCTCCTCCTCGGCTTCATCCTCTTCCTCTTCAAGATAATCTTGAACGTCAGGAGGGGGAGGGATGAAGGTGCGCATCTCGGCGTACTCCGCGATATGGTACGCACAATCCTGCCGCTTAGCGGTGAGAATCGGGTCCGAATCGGTTTCCGCGCCTTCGCGCACTCCGGTGAGGGCACCCAGGTCGAGCTCCGGGTACCAGGAACAAGCGACGCGGAGGGCAGCGTCTGCTCCCGGCGCGGGCAGCGAGCACGCGCCACTCGCGGATCCTCTTGCCGGCGCCCTTGAGACGGTCGGCCGATAAGGGAGAAGGTATCGGGCACCTCTTCGCCAGGCCACAAGGTCCTGAAGAGCTGGGTAGCTACATCAGGTATGTCAGATAAATTGCGATCTATGGCGCGCATATGGGACACCCGCGCGTTGAGCGCGACCAGATGGTCATTGGGCGTCCATGCCACGACAAGATCTGCTTGGCCTTGGTCCTTGCGGCGCGCGTCAAACTTCTTGACAGCATACTTCTGGGAGTCCGGAAACAGGCCTGTGCGAAGAAAGAAGAAGACTAAGGAAAAGAATCCGGAAGAAAAAGAGACCGGAAGAAAAGATAGCGAAAAGAAAATGGGAACGGAGGAAAAATCCTCGTAGGCAATAGTCAAAGTACGCGACGGAAAGGAACTCACGGTAGGCAAGCGCGTCAGTCTGCAGGATCAGCTGGTTGCACTCTTTATGCTCCCCCTCCAGCCGCGCGGCTTTCTCCTCAGCACCCTTCCGGGCCTTGGCCGTCTCCTCCAGTTCTGCCAGCAGCACCACGTTGGCATTACCGGCGTCCTCCAGGGCCTCCTCCATCTTGGCCGCTGCATCAGCTTCAGCGGCTTCGAGGGCCTTGGCATGGTCAAGCCCCAGTTGGATGAGCTGGGTCTTGAGCTCCCGATGGCTGGTCTTGAGGGCGTCCAGCTCCTCCTTATGCTGCCGGATGAGCTGGTCCTTCTCCACTGCAACCCGGAAAAGAAGATGTTAACAAGATTATGCTAATAAACATGAGAAGAAAATCAAGTTAACAGGAGAAAGGAGAAAAGTTATACGTTGAGCGGTGGCGAGCTGCTCCTTGAGAGCGTTAATGGAAGCTTCCGGGATCACTGTTAAGCAGAAATTGCCAATGTCAGGAAGAAAGAAGGTTTCCGGTATGAAATATGCCGGCAGAACAAAAATTTACCTTGGCACTTGTCGTGTGCCTCAGCGAGCTCCCGATGCTCCCATAAGAGCTCCTCAAAGAGGGCCTTCCGAGCGTCAGCCGTGAGCTGTTCAGAAAGAAGAAATAAGTTAAGTTTTGCGCTAAGAACAAGGTTCTTAACCCGAAACTCGGGGACTGGCAGTGCCGGTTTTGCGCTAAGTTTTTAAGTTAAGTTTTGCGCTAAGAACAAGGTTCTTAACCCGAAACTCGGGGATCGGCGATGCTCGGTTTTTGCGCTAAGTTTTTAAGTTAAGTTTTGCGCTAAGAACAAGGTTCTTAACCCGAAACTCGGGGGCTGGCAGTGCCGGTTTTGCGCGTTTCTAAGATAAGTTTTGCGCTAAGAACAAGGTTCTTAACCCGAAACTCGGGGACTGGCAGTGCCGGTTTTGCGCTAAGATTTTAAGTTAAGTTTTGCGCTAAAAGCTGCGCTCTCACCACAAAACTCGGGGACTGGCAGTGCCGGTTTTGCGCTAAGGTTTTAAGTTAAGTTTTGCGCTAAGAACAAGGTTCTTAACCCGAAACTCGGGGACTGGGAAGATAGACAAGAGAGAAACCGGCATAAAACTAAAGAAAAGATAGAACAAATCCGGAAGGAAGGAAACCGGTAGCAATTAAGAAAAGTTAGAAAAACGTACCATCAAGTTGTTCGTGGCGTCATACCACGCGCTGTCAAGCTCTTTCACGGCGCTGCGAAGCCGCATGAAGTGCTCCTCGGACGACCGGTCCCCAAGCTCGGATCGAGTGCCGGCAGCCTGTCCTTGCCCAAGCCGCGGGTCGCCGGAGTCATGTCCGCGGCGTTCCACTTACGGGCGTAGGGCGGGAGATGCCCCGAGTCCCGGCCTCGGCGTTGGAACTCGGTTATACGGCCAAGAAGACCGGTGGCCTTCGTGGCGGTATCCCTGGCGGCCTTGGAGACGTGCAGCACCAGAGGCTGCTGGCCGCCGGAAGGGGCGCTGGAGGCCGTCACCTTCCCCTTGATAAGCTTGGAGGTCTTGGGCGGCGGCGCGGTAGGAGCGGCCCCGAGAGGCTTGGCGCGGTGGAACTACTGCTAGGGCCTCCTGCACAGCGAAGTCCGGCGGAGGCGCGGCGTGAGTTCGTCGGGCGCCGGAGCTGGTGCAAGCCACGGCGGACGAAGAGCGGCGGAGGCACAGAGACGAGAAGCACTGTGCGTGAAGGAAGAGGAATGCGAAGAAGAGGAAGAAGGAGGGGCAGTTGTGCTTATAAAGGAGAGATAAGATGGGCTGAAAACTGCTGGGCCGCGACGGTTCGCCTCGCGGGCCGCGACGGTTCGCGCCGCGGGCCGCCACGTGGCGAAGAGGTACACGCGAGAAAAGAGGTGGCCACACGGAGGCGCACACGGGATCAGGAGCAGTTAGTGGGATCCGCAGTGGTGCATTAAATGGGCGCGCGGGAGTCGAAGCGAAGTGACAACTGACACTGCCACGACAGTCACAGTGCGCATGTCACTGACAGGCGCGGGGCCCAAAATATTCTCGACACCGCCGAGGAAGTATTTAATGACCATAGATGCCGGAGGATAAGATACCGGATAATACCTTGAGAGAAGAAATAGCGTTGATCTGGGCAAAGATGCCGGATCCAAATCTAAGGACGGATAGATTAAACCGGTATCCTAAAAAGAAAGAACCTGGCATGGTCTGTTGGATAGGATCCGCCAGACTATACCAGCTTCGGGGACTAATGTTGGGGGGATGACCCCCGGTATGCCAAAGGCATGCCAAACCGGATGGTTTGAGCCATCAAGATACCGGTTTAATGTTCGTACCGGAACTTAAGGATAAGAGTTTAGCTAAGTGGAGCTAAGCCGGTATCCCCAAGGGGGGTATACCGGAACCAGGTAAGAAGATACCGGACCTCCGGAAGGACGAGCAGGTCGGCAGGACTGGTCAAAGATTCTCTCCAGAGCTAGAAAACAAAGATGAGCTAAGCAAAGTAGCTTTAGACGAAGGGCTGACGATAAAGAGAAGGATGACGGTCAAAGCAGCCGGAAGACGTCAGCGTCCCTGATTAAAGAGGACTCCGATGTCATCTATGATTAAAGTAGCTTTGTAAAGTAGTTTGTCTAGTCAAAGATGCCATTAGGGTTTCTTCCAGTGTAAGCCACCCTCTCCCCTATATAAGGAGAGGGGGTACTGCCTCCTACAGGCGCGAGACAAAAGAGAGATCAGTGAACAGAACTTGTAACCATGTTGAGATCAATGAAGCTAGAGATCTAGTAAAGAGTTCTTCCTCTTGTCTCTCTTCTTGTGTACCGACCTTTGGTCGTGTTCTTGAGGAAAGCATCCGGAAGTTCTTCCCATCTAATCGCAAACCCTCCCCCGAATCCTCTAGCGTCCATTCGGCCCCAACTTAAGCCATCCTATGGCATCTGTTTGTTCACCACGACGACAGTCGGCGTAGTGTCAAGGTCCATGGCGCCGTCTTCATGGTTGTTCACCACATGTAGCAACTATTACAACTACTTTGAAATAAAACTACTACATGAAATATAAAGACAACCATAAGGCTCCTGCCGGTTGCCACAATACAATAATGATCATCTCATACATATTCATCATCATATCATGGCCATATCACATCACCAAACCCTGCAAAAACAAGTTAGACGCCTCTAATTTGGTTTGCATATTTTATGTGGTTTAGGGTTTTCAAGTAAAATCCAATCTACCTATGAACATGAACCACAACGGTGATACTAGTGTTGTCAATAGAAAGAGTAGATTGAATCTTCACTATGGTGAGAGAGACAAACACCCGCAAAGCCACTTATGCAATACGGTCATGTAAAGTTAGCCCGGGCCGCTTCATCCCACCATCCCACAAGATGCAAAGTACACCAACTAAAGACAACAAAAACATCAACGCCAACAAAACCATTGTGTTCTACTCGTGCAACCAATCTATGCATAGACACGGCTCTGATACCACAAGGGATTCGTAGCATAGAAAACAAAAAAATTCCTACCGCAAGAACGAATAACAAGCCAAGATTCAATCTAGAAGATGGTAGCAACGAGAAGATCATGAGACTAACCCTCGAAGATTTCCAAAGGCTACGAGATTAGATCTCGTTGTTGCTGTAGTCGATCACTTGTCGCTTTTAAAAGCGCGTAGAAGATCTTGACGGTGCCACAGTCGGGCAGCACCTCCATACTTGGTCACACGTTCGGTGTTGATGACGACGTCCTTCTCCCCGTTCCAGCGGGCAGCGGATGTAGTAGATCCTCCTCGGAATCCCGACAGCACGACGGCGTGGTGTCGGTGGTGGTGGAGATCTCCGGCAGGGCTTCGCCTAAGCACCATGGGAGAAGATGGAGGAGGGGAGAGGCTAGGGTTTGGGAGAGGGAGGGCTTTGGGGCGCCGACCAAGGGGCCCCTTTGGTGGTGCGGCCAAGAGTGGCTTGCCCCCTCCCTCTCCTCCTCTTTATATAGGTGGAATCCCTAGGGTTTGCCCAAAGTGTTCGAATAAGACTCCAATTCAAAAACTTCCATATGGACGAAACCTAGAGGGACATGGACTCTCCCTTTCCCCCCTTTCTTGGCCGGCCAAGGAGGTGGAGTCCACCCTCCCACTTGGTTGGCTGGTTAGGGTTGGTGGAGTCCAATCGGGACTACACCTTCCACGGTGATTTCTTCCGGAAAGTTCTAGAACATTCTAGCGCCTTCCATAAATGCATCGGATCATTTCCAAACTTGGAAAGTGACTTCCTATATATGAATCTTATTCTCCGGACCATTCCGAACCTCCTCGTGATGTCCTGGATCCCATCCGAGACTCCGAACAAACATTCGAACTCCATTCCATATTCCATATCTACTTAAAATGACATCAAACCTTAAGTGTGTCACCCTACGGTTCGTGAACTATGCAGACATGACCGAGACTCCTCTCTGACCAATAACCAATAGCCGGATCTGGAGATCCATAATGGCTCCCACACATTCAACGATAACTTAGTGATCGATTGAAACATTTACATACGATACCGATTCCCTTTGTCACGCGATACTTTACTTGTCCGAGGTTCGATCATCGGTATCTCCATACCTTGTTCAACCTCTTCACCGACAAGTACTCTTTACTCATACCGTGGCATGTCATCTCTTGTGACCTAGTCACATGCTTGCAAGCTAATCAGAAGACATTCCACCGAGAGAGCCCAGAGTATATCTATCTGTCATCGGGATGGACAAATCCCACTCTTGATCCATATGCCTCAACTCACACTTTCCGAATACTTAATCCCACCTTTATAACCACCCGTTTACGCAGTGGCGTTTGATGTAATCAAAGTACCCTTCCGGTATAAGTGATTTACATGATCTCATGGTCGAAGGACTAGGTAACTATGTATCGAAAGCTTATAGCAAATTGAACTTAATGACGTGATATTATGCTACGCTTATTTGGGTGTGTCCATTATATCATTCATCTAATGATATAACCTTGTTATTAATAACATGCAATGTTCATGATCACGAAACTATGATCATCTATTAAACAACAAGCTAGTTATACAAGAGGCTTACTAGGGACTCCTTGTTGTTTACATAACACACATGTATCAATGTTTCGGTTAATACAATTATAGCATGGTATGCAAACATTTATCATAAACACAAAGATATATTATAATAACCACTTTATTATTGCCTCTTGGGCATATCTCCAACACCAACGTCTGAAGGGTGTGTCAGCATATAGCCCATCTCCGGATCTTCTTCGGGCTTCTCCCTTTCCGCGTGCCATTGCATGAGCTTTGCTTCCTTAGGGTCCACGAAATACCGCTGCAGACGGGGAGTGATAGGTAAGTACCATACCACTTTTCGAGGTACCTTCTTGTTCCCAACCTTGTACCGTCCATGGCCGCACACCGGACATGTGGTTATGTCCTTGTACTTGCCCCGATTTATCAAGCAATCATTGATGCAGACGTGGTATTTTTCGTGCGGTAGGTCAAGAGGACACACGACTTTCTTGGCCTCCTTGATAGTACTTGACAATGTGTTCCCCTCTGGGAGACGATCGTGCTAGAATTTCAAATTCTTGCTGAAGCTAAAATCGGTCCACTTGTTTTGCGTCTTCATCTACAGATAATCAAGCGTTACATGCAAGCGCGTATCCTGCGGACGGCACCCAGGAAAGATCGGAGTCATCATGTCTTTCTCCATTTGCGGCAGCTTGGCTCTCTCTCTGGCTGCAGCTCTGTCGTTGCTCGTCTCCTGGAGGAGCAGATCTTGAACATGAGAGTCCCGCAAGGCCGAAATTCGTGGGGTCGCACTGGAATCTGATGATCTTCTCCGCCGGCATCTTCTTCTTCATGATAATCTTCTCCACCGACATGTGGTGCTTCATCATCTCGCTCGCCATGGTCTTCATGCGCACCATTTGTTGGGGCCGGCCGCGCCTGGTTGTCCTGCATGAAACCGCGCCTCAGCAGGTGCTCCTCCAATTATCCGGAATCAGGGTTGATCCAGCGCTCGAGTGTGCATGATCGACACGGACATCTTATCTGGCACCTAATTTTCCGAATCATGTCCTCCTTCGTGTCTTTCTTGTATCTAGAGATTCGAGCGGAACTCATCGAGAGGACCATGGTTTCCTGCCAATGGTATACATAGAGCAGAAAATTAGAACCGCAACACATGCACACACATGCATGTACAGTACCTCTCATAAAGGTATACATGGAGCGGAAAAATTCGGCATGACCTCTCCTAAAGGTAGGACGTATGGGTAGCGCAAAAATTTGCCGAAACGGAAATGAATCAACGTTTCAGCAAACATCCATGCACCACACCGGCACACACACAAGCGCTTCACCTGCAACAAGCATCCATACACACCGACGGCCACACAAGATACTCAGCTTGTAGATTCGATACCGAGACGAGACCGCGATCTATGAGTTGGAGAGGAGGAGAGAGTATGGAGAGCCTTCTCCTCACCACCAATTATGTATCAACCAAAGTAAGTGCAATAAGTACCAAATCAAGTGAAAAGTATGGTCAAAATAGGATGAGAGAGAAGGGGGACGAGCTAGATGGAGGAGGAAGAAGAATGGCTTGGGTAGTGTGGTAGGTGGGAGGTTGGCACACTTAAGAGAAAGGAACCAGTTGGATGTAGTGTGACTGATATGGAGTCGGTTCGAGTTGGACTCAAATCGATTAGGACTATCTCAGTGAGTTGGATTCATGGTGGACAAACTAGGGCTCAAGTGAGTGGGCTGCAAATGTTCTGATGCCCACACTCACTCCCTTTATAAAGTGGGCGGATGATGCCCAAAGGCCATGGCTAGAGCATTCCATGAGTTGGAAACCCTAGCCCAACTTAGTACATTCGTTGTACTGGATCTAGAAGTCCACTGTCGGTGATTCTCCATGTACATTTGGATACCAGCAGAAGCATTGCACGTGTGATGCTTCAAGGTGAAGGGGATTCGCATATCCGGAGAGCTGTTTGTGGGATTGGCTTGGAACGGATCGAGGACTGCACTGGCCCGACGTGCTTCATCAAGTTCCGCACCTGCGTGTCTAGCTCAGCTACATCTTGGGAGTACCGCATAAGGAAAAGTTTCACTAGTAGGGAATAGCCTACCGCTCGCATGCGGCTTTTGGTTACCAGTCGCGTGCACGGGCCCGCTAATGGTACTTGGCTAGTGATATGGGTTACTTGTCGCGTGCGGACGTGGCACACGGCTAGTAGGCTACTTACTAGTCATGTGTCCCGGCGGCACGCTGCCAATATGTTTAGTGGTAGCGCGTTGTCGGCATGCTTCCAGTATATGTTTACTAGCAGCGCTATGCCCGCCCGCTGCCAGTACTTCTAAAACTTCCATGTATGTACGGTTGCCTATGCTGCCGTTTCTTCATATTATACATACACACACAATACCAAATACATACACATAAGCATTGTGATATAATTATACCAGTACCAAACCATTATTTGATCTCAAATGTTAGAACCGAAGATCACAAGCTACTTAGTAATCTAAACTAAAATCACATAGATGAGAAATGCAGTCACGATGAGCAGCATCAGGATGAAGATGGTCTTCATCTGGTTCCTCCTCATCTCTATACTCTCTCTAGCTAAAAAATGTGCGTATCTAGCGTCCACCTCTGCCAAAGTGTTGTAACGTTTGTAGATGCAGGTGCTAAAATGGAGCACTTGTATCCAACAGTTTTTCCAATTGGCATAGACTCCGAGAACCCTACCCTTGTAAACGGCATACGATGGCATATCTATACATAAGATAAATAATATACGTCAGTAAAGGAAATTCATATATAATATACGATGTAATTCCACAATATTTGAAAAAAATTCAAGTACCTAGAGATGAGCCTTATACAAAGACACACAATAAAAGAGGTCAACCCATAAGAGAAAGTCAAATGCCAAGCAATGTGCATGGACATATGACAAGGTCTTATTGGCTACCTCTTTCATTAGACGGTGCTAGAGTATAATCATCGGCAAGTGCATTTGAATATATAGACACACGGCAAAATAGGTCAACCAACAAGACTAAGTCAAATGCGCAAACAATGTGCAAGATCAGTTTACAACACACCACTTATAGATCATTCAAAACTAAACCGATGCAAGCTCGTCATAAAATTAACCAGCAACATCGCCACTTTCGACTCGAACATGGCGGGAACAGGAAGAGGCCATCAAACGTCAGGAAGTCCTGGTGGTCACCCTGTAGATGATAACGCTCTTCTATCTGCCTCTGACTTGGTTTTACATGGCCATAGTGTTGGAGATATGCCCAAGAGGCAATAATAAATTAGTTATTGTTATATCTTTGTGTTCATGATAAATGTTTACATCCCATGCTATAATTGTATTAACCGAAACATTGATACATGTGTGTTATGTAAACCAAGGAGTCCCTAGTAAGCCTCTTGTATAACTAGCTTGTTGATTAATAGATGATCATGGTTTCGTGATCATGAACATTGGATGTTGTTAATAACAAGGTTATGTCATTGGGTGAATGATATAATGGACATACACCCAACTAAGCGTAGCATGAGATCAAGTCATTAAGTTCAACTTGCTATAAGCTTTCGATACATAGTTACCTAGTTCTTCGACCATGACATCATGTAAATCACTTACACCGGAAGGGTACTTTGATTACATCAAACGCCATTGCGTAAATGGGTGGTTATAAAGATGGGATTAAGTATTCGGAAAGTGTGAGTTGAGGCATATGGATCAACAGTGGGATTTGTCCATCCCGATGACGGATAGATATACTATGGGCCCTCTCGGTGGAATGTCGTCTGATTACCTTGCAAGCATGTGATTGGATCACAAGAGATGACATACCACGGTAACGAGTACTTGTCGGTAACGAGGTTGAACAAGGTATGGAGATACCGATGATCGAACCTCGGACAAGTAAAGTATCGCGTGACAAAGGGAATCGGTATCGTATGTAATTGGTTCAATCGATCACTAAGTTATTGTTGAATATGTGGGAGCCATTATGGATATCCAAATCCCGCTATTGGTTAATGGTCGGAGAGGAGTCTCGACCATGTCTGCATAGTTCACGAACCGTAGGGTGACGCGCTTAAGGTTCGATGTCGCATAAGTAGATTCGGAATATGAGATGGATACCGAAGTTTGTTCGGAGTCTTGGATGGGATCCAGGACATCACGAGGAGGTCCGGAATGGTCCGAATAATAAGATTCATATAAGGGAAGTTAATTTCTAGGTTTCGAAAAAGTTCGGGATTTTTCTAGTGAAAGACCGGGAAGGTTATAGGGGTCCCACCAGAGGGCCCACGACCCTAGGAGGCCTAGCATGGGCCGAGGGAATGCTCCCTAGCCTAATGGGCCAGGGGCACATGCCCCCCAAGGCCCAGCCGGCCAAACCCCTAGGGTTTCCCCAAAACCCTAGGGGGATCAACTTGGGGAGGAAGAAAACTCCCCCTCCCCCTTTTGGCCGCCGGCCAAGCCCTAGATGGGCTTGGGGGGCCACCCCAACCGACCTCCCCTCCTATATAAAGAGGGGAGGGGGCAGGGGCGCACCACCCACTACTAGGGAAAAGCCTATAGGTGGAGGCAAGTGGTGCCGGCGCACCACCATAGGCATGCGCCGGTGGAACTGGTTGCCGGCGCACCAGAAAATCGCCGCGCCGGCGATGCCATCCCACTCTGCCGGCGCACCAGGCTGGCACGGCAGCGCCGGCGCTATTTCCTGGCAACACCTCCCCCTAACTCGGCCAGGCCCACGAAGCATTGCCGGCGCACCAGCCCAGGAGCGCGCCGGCGGTAATTCTCTATTGCCGGCATGCTCTTGGGCTGGTGCGCCGGCAATGCTTCGTGGGCCTGGTCTGGAGCAGATATAGCCGGATGGGCTATACACTGCTGATGACCCACAAGTATAGGGGTGTATCGTAGTATCTTCGATAAGTAAGAATGTCGATCCCAACGAGGAGCAGAAGGTGTTGACAGGCAGTTTCGATGAAGGATTCATTCGTAAATGCTCACGGACAAGTATTCGGGGGTTTTGATGTAACGGATGAAATAAGTAC
>NC_061510.1:279555305-279618095 GCF_022539505.1 Lolium rigidum
CCTTCCAGACCTAGCTCTGGCCGCCCCCCTCTCCTCCATAGAGCTGCTCCGGCTTGGCGAAGCCCTGCAGTTTTTCTCCTCCACCACCACCACCACACCGTTGTGCTGCTGGGATTCCGAGGGGATTTACCACACCTCCGCTGCCAGCTGGAACGGGGAGAGGACGGGCTTCATCGACACCGTACGCACGACCGAGTACGGAAGTGCTGCTGGATTGCAGCACAGGATGATCGACTACCTCAACAACGAGATCTAATCTCGTAGGATTTGGAAATCTTCGAGGGTTAGTCTCACATACATCTCGTTGCTTCGATCTTCATATATTAGATCTTGGCTTTTCCTAGATTGGATCTTGGTTTTGTTCTTGTTCACGGTAGAAATTTTTTGTTTTCTATGCAACGAACCCATCACTGGTATCAGAGCCGTGTCTATGCATAGATATGTTGCACGAGTAGAACACAATGGTTTTGTGGGCGTTGATGCTCTTGTTGTTTTTGGTTAGTGTACTTTGCATCTTGCGGGATGGTGGGATGAAGCGGCCCGGGCCAACTTTACATGACCGCGTCTCATGAGACTTGCTCCACGCTTGACATGCAACTTGTATTGCATAAGTGGCTTTGCGGATGTCTGTCTCTCCCACCATAGTGAAGATCCAATTTACTCTTTCTATTAACAACACTAGTATCTTTTTTTTGACCAAGAAACCGTAGGGAAAAAACCATACGGTATTTTTTTTATATTATATAACACCCATCAGACCCACACAGGGTGAGTTACATCAAGGGGGTAAAAGTGGAGGGAGATATACAAAAGAGTATACATTTTAGATTGTGAAAGAAAATATCCAATCTAATAGGCTGAACCAAAACCACCTTCACTCTATATTGATGTGGAAGAAGAAGAAGAAGAAGGATCGTGATATGCATGATTCTTTCTTTTTTGCGAATTGGAACTTTATAGATTAAATCGACCAGCGGTATTACAATCCTTACAAAGGATACTAGCTAAAAAGGGTGGAGTGAAATTAATCCACAAGCACCGCTTTCTCTCTAGACTAGCTCGCTGATCAAGATAGGAAGGTGGCCGTTGACCCTATTTTCCACTTGGTTTTCGAAAATGGTGGCCATGTTTTATTTCAGGGTCGTCAATTCTTTCTTAACTTCATGAAGTTATTCTCGGAGGGTGCGCACCGTGTTAGCATTTTCTTCTTCGCCTCCATGCGATCCTCTTGAAGGTGACCTGGCGACAACGTCATTGCGTTTTCCACAAAACGACATTGCTAGATAACACTAATAAAAATTGAAAAATATTAGTACTCAAAAAAATCACGAAAAATTTGGCATGAACTTTGCTAAAAAGAACAAAAAAGAACATACGAAGTGCCATAAATTTAACGAAATAAAAATTAATCAACATTCCAACAAAACATCATCAACTCATATTCCTGTAAAACAAGAAATGTTGGCCATACACTATATATCCACGTAACTAATCAAGCATATAATGTAATAAACAACTGATATCCCAACCAATCCCTGTAATCACCGCAGCTAATCAACCATATAGTGTAATCCGCATTTCATCCAGCAGGTGCAGCACGCGGGTTCATACTTGAGTGGGGGCGGGGGAGGTGCCGGGGGCGGTGCAGAGTAGCAGGCGAGCTCGACGACAAGTAGAAAAGAGGCACGGCGCGGTCGGCGGTCGTCTTGATGGAGATGGCGAGGTGCGGCACGGTCGGTGGCGTCGAGGTCGAGTGCTCTGCCATCGAAAGAGATTGGCGACACTGGTGGGGAAAACTGACTCGGTGCATCGATTGAACTTTTGGTTAAGTCCAAATAATGGTATCGGGGCTACCACTATTTGTTGCACCCTCGGTCCCAAACTATTGGCGGGTGGCATCGAAGGCACGGGCCGATAAGCGCATACTAGCTGCGTGCTCTGACAGCCGCATACTGCGGCTAAGTTCTGTGCCCAGGCACAGCCGGGGGCCACATGCTAGTCGTGTGCCGGAGGCAGCGATGCACTTCTAGTAATCACATACTAGTCGTGTGCACCTTTTCGGCACGCGGCAATTAGGAGCAGCCGTGTGCGCCTAATAGAGTGCACTGCCATAAGCTTGCCCCTATAGCCTTTTCCCTACTAGTGTTTTCTTCTCTGCTATGTGGCCCAACAAGTCTCTGGTTCGACATGTTCTTAGGCAGTGCGTGCGCCGTCTTGCACCATCCCATCCGCTCTCCGAGCGAGTAATCACATAACGTGTAGATTTGGGTTCCCCGCCCGGCTTCCCGGGGGCTTGAGTTTTTGTTGATACCCTCTGCCATCATGTACCGCTCCTAGAAGGTGAGGGGATCCTCCTACATAAAGTTACATAAAGTTTTTTTTTTACTTTGAAGACCTTGAAAAATTTGTAGATAATGTCGACTTTTGGTCCTCCGAATGGCTAGGCTAGTTTTCCTCGAGGAGGATGCGTAAGATGTAAGCCACAAGGACTCCTTATTTTCATGCCTTCCGGCCTTGGCTCTGTCCTGGACCACGGATCCTCCTGATCCGTGGGTGTGCTCCGAATGGGCCACTGTTACCCTATTGGGCGCGGGTGTAGTCCCTTGAATTATTCCCAAAAGGGAAGGTGATTTTGGCTCGCAGATTGCCCGTCCGAGCCATAGTATTGGCGTAGTTGATGTTGACACCGCTTCTGCCGTCGACTAGCACCGGCGTGGTGCGAAAGCCAGCGATCCAAGGGGACACCATGAGCAGGATGCCCCTAGGAACTTGGCGAGGTTTAATGTAGTTGGGGCTACGTAGGCCCTGAGACACCGCAGCGGGTGGCCCTGGAGGAAGTGGTGGATGTAGGTGATGAGTCGTGATAGGCCTCCTAGCCACCCTAGTCTGTATCTCTCAAGTGATATCGAGTGGCATTGATGGCGCTGCTATCCACGCGATTTTGTCATGTGGAGAAGCAGTGCCTTGATAAAGATCCATGGCGTCGCAGGAGCGCTTGTTACCCCAAGCCTTCATATAGGGTAAAGATCCATGGGATATATATGTGTTGGTGGTGCCGACTTCCAGTGGGAGGTCATCCGAAGTTGGTTATTCCCTATGAGGTAAGAACTGGATCTGAACTAGGATGAAATGGGATGAACTTGTCGTCTGGTTATCTCCGAGGATGGGTTAAGCTTGTTTGCTCAAGTCCCCTTGTGTTTCTAGGGTTTGGCTTTGAGTTGATTGGTTGGGTTGTGTGTAGGCTGTGTTTTTCTTGGCGTTCCTTTGCTTGGTGTTGTTTTATTTTGGAACTGTAGCTAGGATTGTATTAAGCAGTGATCCTCTTCTCTAGTTGCACCATTGGTGTTGTTGTTATCTCGATCAAGCCTAATATATAGGGAAGAAAAATGAAAAAAGGAATCATGATTGGATGCAGTGGTGGATCCAAAGGGTGGCTAGGGTGGTGCATGGACCAACCTGGACTGATTGGAAAAGTAGTAGGAGTAGGAGAGCGTGCGTGCGGATGATGTTATGTGCCCGCTTGATCGTTGTTTCGGTCGGATCGACTCGAAGAAGAAGAAGAAAACCAAAAGGTTTCCCATATTGGGGCTCCAGGCTTTCTTCGCAGATCTGCAGTAACTTCCCACCGAGGTGGTCCTCCGGAGTGATTTTATTCCACTAGTTGCTTCAAATCCTTCTCGAACATTAGGTTTCCTCCGTGGCCAAGCTGATAGGTCTTGCAGGTGTACTCCATTTGTGAGCAATTAGGATGAGTAAGTTAAAGAAGTAGTCAAGTGTGCAAAATTTTATGTAGGCTTGCAAAGAAAAGTAGAGCATAGATTTCTCATTTTTGAAAAAGATCTCAAGGATAAGAGTGAGAATAAGTTTTCACAAATATTCACTTCATTGGTTTTTGAAACTAAGTTTTTCAGACGTCCATTCTAACTAGGGTCTCCTAAGGTCAAACAATGGCTCTGATACCAACTTGTCAACACCCTGATTTTTAAGTCCATATGCCTGTTATGCCATGCATCGCAATCCCAGGAATATTGTTGTTGCGAGACATAACAGTTGAATATCATAAGTCATCATTCATTACATACCATAGTCGTCTTACAAATAGAGATCACATGATCCAATATTACACAAACAGTTGATCTACTGATCAACGAACATATTACATGGCGGAAGCGTAACGGAAGTGGACTATCTGACCCACAGGCCAACGTCTGACATCAGAAGATTCCCTAGTTGTCGTAGATATCTTGGTTGCCATCATCTTGATAGTTCTGCTCCTCTTCATAGTCTGGCCATTTGAATAGCCAGGGACACAGCCGTGAGTACTTTAAAGTACTCGCAAACTAATACTAATGTAAGTGCTATCAATTCTAGTAAGGGGTGCTAAGCTCTAGTTTATTTTGCATAAAGCCAATTTTAGTTCACAAGTATTTGATAAAGACTTCTTCATGTGCTAACTAACTCAAGTGGGAACATTAGTGTCATTCCCACAACTCAAGTTGTGATTCAACAACAAGTCACCACTCACCATTCACTTCACCAATATTTTCAAGAATCTGACACCGGAAACTGTATGGCCTTTCCAACCGTCCGTAACCGTGGACACGGCTATTCGAATAGTTTTACACTCTGCAGAGGTTGCACACTTGTGCCACAACATTTGATTTCATCCGTCGGGATAAACCCGAATCATCGTAACACAGTACGCGGATCATCAACCATAACCTTTCACTTACAAACCCTAGTATAGGCACCTCTCCCCATGAGCTTGGCCTCCCAGTGAACACCAACTGTCAACCTGGGAACTGCACAGGGCTTGGCCGTACAGTTCACCTCAATTCACATCATTTCTCAACAACGGAGGCAGCCTCGGCATAACCCCTATGATGTGTGTTCAGAGGGAACCCATACTAAGATGCATAAATTTCCAGTTAAGCCCTACCCATAATCAGGTATTGTGGGGGTACTCAAAATTGGAAAGGGTATCGCATTCAAACCAATATCAGTTTTAATCAAAAATCACCATCTTCTTCAAGTCATATTCACCTTCAAAAATCATTCAATGGAATGACTCATCATTCCAAGGGTTCAAATTCATTTCAAGTCATGTTCCCATCTAGAGTAGTCAAGTTTTAGTATTTAGCACTAGCACTAATCATGAGGGGTGCTATCTTGCTTGGCTAGCTTGAGACTAACTTTGCTACTCTAGTAATCTTCTTGACTTAGACCAAAGTTAACTATAAAAGTAACTCTTTAAATAAATAAGTAAAAACTTTTAAGGTAAAAATTTGGGATAGGATTGTTGTAAGTAAGGTATAACTAAGGGTGCCTTGCCCCAAGGGGCTTTGCACTTTGCAAGAATATTAGCTTGCAACAATAGAGCTTGCATTGGTGTTAGCTTGCCTTGGTTGGTGTACTGGTCAAAGTGGTCTTCCTCCTCTTGATGGTAGACTTCCTCCTCCTGGTACTCTCCGGTGCTAGCGTCTAAAAACGGATACGAAGTAACCATCACCAAACATGGTTCAAGAGCTATACTAAGCACCACATAACTTCACACCTACTATTCTAATCACACACATAACACAATTAGGTGCATTGGTTTTCTTTCTTGAGGAAAAATAATTTCCTCTCATTACATATGTAAATGATAGTTTCCATTTAGTTTTTGAGGAATAATTTCCTCTCATTGACTCTTCTTAAGATTTAACTTCTCAAATAATCATACATGAAATCATGCTGACCTAAGTCAACCATTCATCATCATCATTTGAGAAAATGATTTAAATGAGGTAGAATACCTCATACAATTTAACAATTCTAAATATGATTTAATATCACC
The DNA here is from genome assembly GCF_022539505.1 of Lolium rigidum. Lineage (NCBI taxonomy): Eukaryota > Viridiplantae > Streptophyta > Magnoliopsida > Poales > Poaceae > Lolium > Lolium rigidum. Next base: position 279,561,142 of record NC_061510.1, read on the forward strand.
AAGTATTTCATGTGAGAGTATTTGACCAGGGGTCCAAACATCATATGAAAGTGCTTGGGACAAGATTTAAATGAAGTAAAACACTCCATATGATTTGCATAATAGTTTTGGACAATATCACTCAACTAAAATAGCCATATAGTCCTTTATTTAGTTTGGGCCATGATCACTCAAAGTGACCATACCATATTTTTGCAGAAACAATTAGTGTAAGTGAAATATGAGCTACGAGAGTTGAAATCAACTTAATAGCACTTTTGGTTGATTTTTAAGATTTATTTGAATTTGTAAAAGTCTCTGAATTGTCATTTTTGTCACATTTATTCTACAAAGAAATTTGGTGTGCAACCAGAGGTGTTGGATAGATCTTTTCACAAGCTTTCCAACAATATAAAATTCATCAAATTTGGTAGGGTGGATTTGAAACTATTTAATTTTGAAAATGCATCTGCAAGGAATTAATTCAATTTCCAAAATTTGAATTCAAACATTTGGGCTTGCGCGGGAAAGCACTTGGGCCGAAACGAGGGGAGACTAACTGGGCTGGCCCAGTAACGCTTCGGTGCGCCACGGGCCAACTGACAGGGGGCTCCACATGTCGGCCGATCGACTCTTACCGAATCGGTACGGGATGCTGAGAGGCGTTGGATCAGAGGGAGATCGGACGGCGGAGGATCATCGTCGTCGTCGACGAGAGGCAGACGCGGGCACGGCGGAGGAAGGGGGTCGACGACAAGCAGGGACTCCGGCAAGCGGCGGCGTTGATGCAAGTCGACGTTGTCGACGACGGCGAGCTCAACGGTGGTCGCTGGAGCTCCGGGGGTGGACGGTAGCGTCGGATTGATCTGCGGCGGCTCACGGTCGGCGAGATGGCAATTGGACGGCGGCGCTACGCAATGTTGCGTGGAGAGAGGGCGAGGAGGCTCAGAGGACGGAGGGAAGTTGATTGGCGTGCTCAGATGAGGAGGAGGAGCTCCCCTTTTATAGGCGCTCGAGGTGGCCGAGGTTCTGCGGCGAAGGCGACAGCGGCTCGGCGATTCCGGCGAGGGATAGGGGTAGGCGACGGCAGGGCTGCGTAGGCGGCGGCAAGGCGAAGCTAGCGCGCTTGCTAGCTAGGTGGGGACGGCCTGGTGAGCGTGGGCAACGTCGAGGTCTGGCGGCACGGGCGCGGGAGAACGGCGAGCTGGTCGTCAGCGACAGTGCTTGCGCGAGCACGGGCGCGTGTCTGGTGGACTGGCGTTGCGGCGGCGAAGCTAACGGCGCTGAGAGGGGGGCCAGAGGTGGCGTCGTGCGCTGGAGCGGCGCGTGGCCAGTGCACGCATGCGGGCTCGCCCACGACGTCCTCGGCATTGCCCTGGGCAGCTCTGGGCGCGTGCTGTCTGACGCGTGTCCGCTTCTTCTCCTGCGATGGCGGGCCTAGGCTGGTGTAGGAGGTCGAGGTGGAGCTCCAGGACATGGTGGCCAGGGTTGAGGAGGTGAGGAGAGGAGGGGAGTGTGCCAAGTGGAACATGGCCGGCATGGCCATGTCCATGGCTAGGTTTAGCCTCCAACTAGAGTTTCTATGCTAGTGTTAGGGGGAGAGGGGACCAGGGAGCAAGTAGGGTTCAAGTGGGGGTCAAGGTTGGGCTAGAGCACTATTTAGAATAGTGTTTGAATTGATGCCTATTTGGAAATGTTAAGTTCTTGTCAAAATTGATTGGTGCAAAGAAATTTGAAAATTGAGAGAGGAGTGGATTAGACTTGCTTATGATGATCCACAACACACAAAGGTGGTGGTGAAATTTTGCAAATAAAAGAAATGCAAAAAAATGCTAAGTGGGAGATTGTTGCATTTGATAAAAAGTCTCAACTTGGCATGAGCATAGAATTTGATCCAAGATGAATTTGACATGGTGGTCTTTACCAAAGTTGTTCACCTTGATGTGTACTTGGATGTGGTGCAAAGAATTGGGAAAGTTTGGTTTGAAAATCTTGAAAACCAGAGGCTCAAAGTGGTGACCAGAATACAAATGGCAGATTTGACCACATTATCATATGTGATCCCAATTTGAGTTTGAATTTGATTTGATTTGTGTTTCTTTGATTCCAAAAGTTGTAATAAGTGTTTAGTAACATAATACAACTAATGGTGAAGGCCAATTTGGTCTAGCTCAAAGATTTGCAAAAATGGCATAAACCATATGTGAGGGTTTTGTGATTTTCTACTTTTTATTCTTTTCTTTTTCTTTGCTTCACTTAGGCATGTGTGAGGTTTATTTGGTGTTAGATTGAGTTGGTTAAAGGGTTCAAACCCTTTTGGGACAATGTGGGTGCCTAGGTCAAGATTTGGTATTATGGCTTAGTGCCACATATGCCTCTATGCATATGCCACATTTGATTTATGTTTTCTTTTTGGTTTCACCAAGATTTGAGTGGTAAGTCTTAAATTAGGTTTATTGAGGTATTTCCAAACCATCTACCAAGGTAGACAAAGCAAAGTTTAGTATTTGCAAAAAGTAGCCATAGGCTTTCATATGCCTTTTTCTTATTTAAGATCTTTTCTTTTTTTATTTTGTTTTTCAAAGGTTGGTGACAAGAGGGATGAGGTTTAGGGTTTAGTGGGGTTCACCATGGTTCACCACCATTTAGCAAAATAAGAAAGGTAGGGTTCAAGATTTACATATTAGGGCTATATGCCCACATATGTCTTTTTCTTTTATTTTGGTTTCCCAAATTTGACCCACTTTGTTTTTGAGAAGGTTAGGGTTTAGGGTTTTGGAAATGTGTTCAAGTAATAAACAAACAATCATGGCAAAAACACAAGGGTTGGGGATGAGTACTATGCATAGCACCCTATGTAAGAAAAGTTTTTGTTGGTTCTCATTTTTGGAAAAAGGAAATTCATTTTCTCTTTGTTTTAAGATTTGGGATGTTACAGCTAACACGGGTGTGGCGCGCTGGTCAGTCGCACTTCCAGGATTGTACCAACCCCCACCCCTTACTCCGTCAAGCGAAAACGGCGACTGGACCCTACGGCAGGGTCGCCCGCTCGACCAGCCCCCCGGTCCTCAGCAACCGTACAATGCTACACCGCACAGCATGCAATCGCCCTCCTCTAACTTAGGCAGGTGACTTGAACGGCTAAGTACTTCGACCAGGGACTCCGCAAAATGGACCCGCGGCTCGCCAAGGAAAACACGCCAAATCAAGAACCCCTTCGGAGTCGCCATGCGACTGGCCCCACGGGCCACGACGAGAGGCACGCTATAAGATACAGCGAAAAATAAACGCCACACTCTCCACCCATGGGGCTGCTACTCGCGCTATATGACTACGTACTACGACTGGGGACGCCCAGCTCGGCAAGGAAAACAGTCAGGCGGTATCCTTCATCGGGGTTGCCAAGCGACTGGCCCCTTCTGGCCATGGCGACTTGGCTAACTAGACAACATAACGAAAGATGCAACAAATAACCAAACCCGCACGATAAACATAGCATTTTCATTACACAATAACCTAACCAAAATATCTTCGAGCCATGTCTTATTACAGGTTTCAGGAGGACATTCCCCCCCCCCCCACACGATGAAAGCTACTTCGAAGAGCCGGCTTCATCCCCAACCACCGGCTCGGGGCCATCATCTCCGTACACGAACTTCGGCGTGTATTTGACGACGGGATACGTCGACAGAGCATTGTTGGCAGCCGCGTGGAAGAGGCGCTTGGCGGGGATGTCCTTCGGCTTCCCTTCTCCATCAACGTCTCCCGGCGCCGTCTGGCTGGTGATGTGGGTCTCCAAGTCCGCAGTCGCCAGCACGCGATCGGCGAAGGGGCGGACCACGTACATCAGACGGAGCACCTTGGCGACATCGAATTCACCGGTCTCGGACGGGAAGCCCACCGTCACCTCCTCCACATTGAAGCCTTCGGAGTAGTGAGCAAGCACCAAGCTCAGAGCCATGATGCTGCCCACACGACACGACGAGCGGCGCAGCTAGTCGACCACCGCTGGCACATCGGCGACAGCACGGAAGACCGACTGCGCGTCACGCGGGATCCGCTTACTCGGGGTAATATACTGGAGCGCCGCCAACATGTCCCCCACGCACTTGATGATACGCGTTGTCGCGGTCTCCAAGCATTCGCGAGTGGTCGCCGTTTTCACGAAGTCGCATGTGCCTGCAAAAAAAGAGAGAGATCAAGTCAGCCATCGTTTAACATCCGAGTGCCCGCCACGCTCGGGGACTGGCCCCCAAGATGGTCTTGCCACGCTCGGGAACTGGCCCCCTAGTTGGACTCGCCACGCTCGGGGACTGGCCCCCAAGATGGGCTCGCCACGCTCGGGGACTGGCCCCCAAGTTGGACTCGCCACGCCCGGGGACTGGCCCCCAAGCTGGACTCGCCACGCTCGGGGACTGGCCCCCCAGTCGGACTCGCCACGCTCGGGGACTGGCCCACAAGTTGGATCCGCCACGCTCGGGGACTGGCCCCCAAGATGGGCTCGCCACGCTCGGGAACTGGGCAACACAACAGATCTCCAGCAAAAGGTGAAGCCAAACTCACCAAGCAGCTGCCGCGACATCTCCCGCACGAAGGCCTCGAAGTTGGCCTTCTCCTGCTGGATGCCGAGAATGGTGGCCGCCGACGCCTCCTTCTCCGCGGCGAGCTCCTTGGCATGCTGCACCTTTAGCGCTGTGAGCTCTTCACGCAGCGTTCCAGCCGCCGCACGCGCACTATCCCTGTCCTGCTGCGCGGCCGTAAGCTTCGCCTGGTGTTCGGCGATCACGTCCTCCAACTCCTGGCTGTTGCGCTCAAGAACCTTGTTCAAATCATTAACCTCCACCCTCGCCTTCTTCGCTGTCGCCTCAGCCTCCTTCGCCCGGAAATCAGCCTCCCGGTAGAAAGACTCCTTGACGTACCCCAGACGCGCCTCGGCGAGCGCCTTCTCACGCGCCTCTGCTACAGAAGAAGGACGACCATGAGCATCGAAGACACAACGCACCAAGGGGTTCAAGAAAAACTCACTACCGATGGCGATCGGTTGGCGGTTCTTCTTCGCAGCCTCTTCCACCTGCGCCGTCAGCTGTTTCACCTCCGCCTGCACATAATCGCGATTCAGCACAAGTCGCACGGTCACAAAAATCAGAAGGCCCGACTCGCCCCTTCCGAACCAAGTCGACCCTCGGGGATTGGGGGGAACCGTACTCACCGTGTGGACGCTGCCAAGCGCCTTGTGCAGCTCAGCGAATGACAAAGCCGCATGCGGCAACCGGTGAGCTTCGGGCGGGCCATCCCCGTGCACCACCACCGCCGCCGACGGCGCCTCTTCCACCGGCCTGTCACGCTCGGAGGGTCGAGCAGGATCCCGTGCCGCCTTCGTCCGCCGCTCCTTCATCTTCGCCTGGAAAACGTTTCCTCCGGCGGCAACTCGCTCCCCTTCCGCTGAAGGGGGGACGACCTGATGTCCGTCCCCCGCGCCCTGGGCCTCCGCCGACCCGGCGTCTGTCTTTGCGGCTTCGGCACCACCCGCACTTGCCGAGGCTACGTCTCCGGCGACTGGACCCGTCAAGCTGGAGGTCCGCCCGTGGCTCTACCGGCGGTGGCGGTCTGTCCCCGAGGCGACGCCATGACCACGGGGTCGGGCGCCGCCCTCGTAGCTGCCGCCCCAGTCGCAGGAGCGGGCTTCCTCAGAACCTTCGTCTTGGCCCTGCAAGGTCTCACTGTGAGAGTTCCGGCGACTCGATAAGCAATAAGGAAAACAGAACAAGGATACTTACTTCATCGTCGGGAGCGTCTTCACGCCGGTGCCGACCCGCGCTCCCGCGTCAAGCGCGGCATGGAGGGCTTGCCGATGCTCGATCGCACCCTCCAGGACGGTCGGGCGCAACCGCTTGGCGCGGGGCACTTCGGTCTCTCGGGCGGGCCCCTTCCCTTCTGGAGGCGAGGTCGTTTCTTCTCCTTCGTCACCCTACGGGGGACCATCCTCCGGCGGGCTTTGCGACGAGGAAGCCGCTCCTCTCTTCGAACCACGAGGCAGTCGGAAAAAGTCTCTCGCCTCCGAGTCCTATTCGGTGCGCTCCCCGTCGTCTTCAGCGTCGTCCTCCTTGGCCTCCTCACCTTCGGTCATCTCCGGAGGCTCCTTCCCCGCGAGCGGGGGAAGATGGTTGGCGATCTTCTGCCACTTCTGTGCTCCAACCAAGAGAGCACGTCAGAAAACCCGCCGGCCTGGGTCACTCGACTAAAAAAGCTACGAAAAGGACGGATTAATACCTGAGGCGCCGGCCTGTCCTCGGAGAAAGGCTGCAGCCCATCGTCGAGAGAGGTGAAGGTGGTTGTGGTGACCTTGGCGAGTACCTTCTGGTACTCGTCCTCGCTCCAGTCGTGTGCCGTTGAGCGGGTGCAGTCGTTCTGCCCCCGCTATTCCCACATATAGTGGTCGCGGCTGCTTAAAGGAATCAGGCGACGGGCGAGCCAACAGTTGTACATGTTGGCGGCCATCAGCCCATCGTCCTTCAGCGCCTGGATTGCCAGGCGCATCTCCTTCACCACCTCCTCCTGGTCGCGCGGCAGCGACCGAACGTTGAGGCACCGAGGCACGCTCGGCTCGGACGAGTACTGGGGAATGTGAACTTCCCCGGGCCGAGTGTGCTCCAGGGCATAGAACCAGAATCGGCGCCATTGTGATTGCGCCTTCTTGGGGAGCGCCATGTCTATGAAGCTTTCCCCGGACTTCACCTGAAATGTGATCCCGCCGTTCGGGATAAGCGATTGGTCGCTCTTGCTGATCCGAGTCGCCCGCCCATGGAAGATCGACACCCACTATGGGAAATAGGGCGGGCAGCCCATGTAGCACTCGCACAGCGCTATGAACAGCGCGATCTGCTGGACGCTGTGCAGACCGAGGTCGGAGATCTTGATGCTATAGAAGGCGAGGAGCTGGCGCAGGAAGTCAGAGGTAGGGGCACGAACCCGCGGTCGAGGAAGCTCATGAAGATCACGAACTCCCCTAGCCTCGGGCGCCACTCCACCTCGTTCGCCGCCGGCACTCTCCACCTCTCGTGCCCGAACTCCGGTATGATCCCATCAGAAATGTACGGGAGGAGGGATTCCTTGGTGACCTTGGATTTGCCCATCCCTTGGCCGCCATTGAAGCGCCTGAGCTCGAATGCGAAGAAGAGAAGAAAGGAGTGAAGAAGAGTGCGGGGGAGAAATGCGGCGGAGTGATGAACCCTAACCATGGAAGCCCCCTTTATATGACCGCACTCGTCGAATTAAGGAAGGAGATCTGCCCTCCAAAGTTGTTCCGAAATCGCCGCCCCGAGATCGACCGCCGAGATCAATGCTGGATTGGGCTGTGTAGCCGTTAGCTAGCCATTAGCAGTCACGTGAAGCCCAAACGGTCAACTGCACGCCAAAGGCTCGCGCCTTGGTCAACGTGAATCTAGCCGTTGGAGCCTCCACGTGTCTCCGAGACGGACAAACTCCGACTGGCAGCGAGGATTGGTCAACACCGACTGTCATACGCCGACTGGCCAACTAACGTTTGCGACTGAAGACTAGGGCTAGGCCCGTGACTTTGTTTTCTGGGAGCCTGACGACGACTCGCCCAGATCCATCACCGCGCCTCTTCAAGACTCGCCTCAGATCCACGCTTCGTCACCATCACGCTCGGGGACTACTGATGGGGATATGCCCTAGGGGTTGTGTCACCAGTCCCACCCGCCATGGAGAGGAAGACCCGAGAGGGCTGCCAGTCGCCCAAGCGACTGGGTGACTAGGCCCTGCACCGACTGGGCCGTAACCCCTGGATGGGCCGACTGGATGAAGATCTGCGCGACTGAAGGAAGAGATTACTTGCAAGAGGGGTGGCGAATCCCAGATTAGTAGCAACTGATATGATTCGGAGTTATCCTCATGTAACCCTAGATCGGGGGTGCCTATATAAACCCCCGAGCTAAACCCTAGAAGACACATCATCTGATTCAATCCCCCCCTTGTAGCTCTTGGCGTAGCCGCCGACTGAGCCCCCCCATTGTAATTCTCCACTGAGTAATAGATCTAGCAGGACGTAGGCCTTTTACTCTCCGGAGGGGCTGAACCTGGGTAAAACCTTGCGTCTTATGCACCTCGTTCCGCAGGTGGCTGTGTTCCCTTGCCCCTGCATCAATGAAGTGCTGCCCCCCGTAGCACCTGCCGTGGTCATATCCACGACACAAACTCACCGCCATCTCTAGGCCATTACGCATTGCTATCGCTTCTGCGGTTGCCACCGATTCGACGTGTTCTAGGAAGGCGCATGATCCTGCAAGGAACCGACCCTTATCATCTCTAATCACCGCCGATGTTGCACCTGCACGCGCATCCGCCAGAAATGTCGCGTCCACATTAAGTTTGACATAGTTTCACAGGGGTCGCATCCACTTTGCTCCACTTGGAGCTGCACCATGAGAACATGATTTGATAAAAAAAATTGTTAATCCCAGAATAGATGTGGAACCGGTTCATCATGGGTTCGCCGTCTTCTAATCCACCAAATGTAGGGTTGAAAATGAAACGGAAACGGACGGAAACATGCTTTATCGTTTTTTGTTTTCCTCTATCTTGTCGGAATCAAAAATGGAATCGGAATCCTCGGAAATGAATATGAAAACGGAAATCATCGAATATGAATACGAAACGGATACGTAGCAGATACGTTACAAAAATGAATATTTACAACACAATGCGGCATGATACCTTGGTTTGTAGACCGAAAGACACACATAAAAAAAGACAATAACACAAGATACAATAACACTTAACTTCGACAAGCAGAAATTAACATAAAGTAACACACATAGTTTAACGGCTGCATGCACACGCAATTATATAGAGTGATTAGGGTTAGATTAATTAGTGGGCTTGACACTCTCTAGATTATATTTTCTGGAAACTTTCCGTATTTATTTTTCTGGAATTTCTTTTGCCGTTTCCGTTTCCGTCGGAAAGGGCTCCCTCGTTTTCTTTTCGTTTCTGTTTATGATTTTTCCATTTCCGTCTCTTTTCCTCAAAATGCCGCTTCCTTTTCCGTATTTAGCCCTCTATTTTCTTTTTCTTCGGAAACGGACAAAAAGTTTCCCTTTTATTTTCAACCCTAACCAAATGTACCAACATGCTACCGCAATAAGTTCACGGACATTAATTTGGGGTAAGCTTGTTTTATGTGTACGTGTTGAGCGATCGTTTTATGGAGCTCATGTTTTTTTGTTTTTTGTTTTTGGTGAATCCTACACACCGATCAGGTCGGTGCTTACCAAGCACCACACACCCTGGTCGGGTATAGGGCCCGGCCAATTTTCGTTTTTTATTTTATTTCGTTTTCTGTTTATTCGTTTTTGTTTGTTTTTCTGTTTCTTTTCTTTTCTTTATTTTTTCAAATTCCGAAAAAATTAAATTAAAAATTATTTAAAATTTAAAAATGTTCAAATTTATAATTTGTTTAAATTTAAAATTGTTCTAATTTGAAAAATGTTCAAATTAAAAATTGTTCAAATTTGAAAAAAATTAATCTTAAAAATTGTTAGGATTAGAAAATTGTTCAAACTTAAAATTGCTCAAATTCCAAATTTATTCAAATTTTAAAATTGTTCAAATTTTTATAAAAGCGAAAAACTTAATAAAATTGTTAAATCAGAAATGCTCGATTTTGAAATTTAAAAGTTCAGATTTTGAAAATTTTCAAGTTTTAAAAATATTCAAATTATAAAAAATAACAGAAAAAAAAAGAAACGAAAAAAAATGTTAACCTGATGCTGTTGGGCCGGGCCCAGCAAGCCACGTCGGACCAGCGGAACTGCAAACAGTCGGTTGGGATCGTGAACCGGGCCCAACAACGGCCGGAGGTGTGTGCGGCTCCTAGCTCGCGACCGACCAGGTCTTTTGTTTTTTTTGAAACCCCCGAAGCGCGTGTTTTAAGAAATCGTTAAAAAAAGGCCGACCTTCGCAAAGGGAAGGCAACTCGCTCCGCACGCGACAAGTGGCGCACTGTGGTGCTAAAAAATTCATGGGAAGTGGTCTCCCTGCTCGCCACGTGTCGCAAGGGGAATCAAGGTGGGGATGAGGAAGGAGAGAGAAGACTGGGTTGTGTTAGTTTTTCCCTTTTTCTTCTAGATTCGTTTTTTTCAAAATGAAATATCTTGAGAACCGTAATTCTAAATTGCGAACCGTTTTCACTTTTGAGATCCTCGCGTCGAGATCTTCAAAACTAGATCTCATGTTGATAGGTTTGGAGATACTTTTTTTCGTACTTCCAATAATATTATGATTGTACCCCTGGTGTGTACCTAACTGTACTCGTGTTTCAACTGATAAGTACTTATGTTTTTACTGTATTTGGTGTAATTTTCTCTTTACTCGCTAACTGTACTCGCCTGTGTGCGGGACTGTATCTGTACTTACGCGCGATCGTATCGCTCGTGTGCGCCACTGTACTTCTGTACATGTACTTGCTCGTATTCACGACTGTACCTGCTCGTATGCGTGTTTGTACCTGCTCGTCTGTGTGACTGTACTTGTACTCGCTCGTGTGTTCAACTGTACTCGTGCGTGACTGTACCTGCTCGTGTGCGTGACTGTACCTGTACTCACATGTGTTTCAACTGTACTCGTGTGTTGTGCGTGACTGTACCTGGTCATGTGCGTGACTGTACTTGTACTCGTCCGTGTGTTTAACTGTACTCGTGTGTTGTACACAACTGTGTTCGTGTGTTGTACACAACTATACTCGTGTGTCCACTAAATTGTACTCCTACTTTTGTTGTACTCGGATTTACATAGTTGTACAAGGATTTACATGTAGCTAGGTACGTGAGATCGTGCATACTTGCTTGGCCCTGGCCGTACGTGTTTCGTCTCGTCGCGTGGGCGCGTACGCGCATGCGTACTTGCTTTGCAACGTAGCGCGGGCCGCGTACAGGTTGCGTACTTGCCTGGTTCTTGATCGCGTCGCTTGGACGTACTTGCCTGATGCTTGGCCGCGTAGCACGGGCCGCGTACGCGCGGGCGTACTTGCCTGGACGTGGTCACGCGCCTGGTCGCGTCTTCACGTGGAGACTCCGCCACGTGTCGACGCCTCAAACGTTGCGTGAGCGAACGTTTTCCTTCGGGAAGGTCGGCCTCTACGCAACGATACCCGCGTGTTTTATGTGTACGTGCTGAAGCGATGGGCTCATCTCATGTTGGCATCGAGGCCCATCAGAAGAGATCCGAGACTAGAGGCCCATCAGAAGGGAATCACAGAAACGCATGGTTTCCGGTACCTCTTCCTAATTCCCATCGACCTCTCCACTCGGCCGCCCTCCCCACGACTCCACGACGCGAGACTCAGACGAGGAACCGATGGCGGACAGACTGTGTTGCCGGCCGCCGACCCGATCATCCACAGCCGACCGCTTTTAATCCCAGCATGCCAACCCAAGGTACTCCCTCCTTCACAGTTTATTAGGCGCGCGTGTACCCCTAGGTCACCAATTTAACCTATATAATTTAAATTATATAATATAAAAATTATATCATTAGAAAATAGAACATCTGAACTTTCTAGTGATATAATTTTTATAACATATAGATAATGCTAACTTGATCAAATTTGCGACCTAGGGGTACGCGCGTGCCTTATAAACTGTGAGAGAGGGAGTAACTGGAATAAGACGATCCCGACAAGCCCTAAATTATCCATTCTTCAATTACTGTAAAAGTTGTCCTTCTAATTTACTTAAATTCTTCTAAATTTCTGTTCCCCTGTAATAGCTTGCTGCGAAGTACATTTGATTTGTCTTACTACCCTTTGTCAAAATGCAGGGCATGAAATAGATATCTTCGCGGAAGAAAAATGACACCGCGTGAAGAAAATCGAGATTGTATTAATTGGGAAGAGGATATTTAGTTCCATAAAAATATAGAAGATTATTGTTCCAATCTCAAGGACTTGGTAAGAGGAAAACTTATTTGCGTGATCGCCTCGATTATGGTAGTTTAACTGATAATGTCATTTACTATGTGAAAAAATATATGAAGAAACTTATCGGTGATAAAATGGTTGATCGATCCATGAAAGTAGGGGAGCGTATTCTAACTTAAAATGAATTATATTTGGTCGTTCTTTTTCAGTTGATAATTCAAATGTTTTGTTTATTTTTATAGGTTATGGGGTATTCGAGGTTGGATGATGTCGTTTGCTAGTTTCGACTGTGAGTGACATCAGCACTATTTCCTTCAATTCAGTAAGATCTTGATCGTCCTTATTTTTCGATCGTATGATGTGCCCTTTGTTCCGTTGAATTTTATATGACTTGTCAAACGCAACAACGTTAATAAATATTTATTTCAGTTATATATCATTGCGAGGGTAGATCTTTGCTTGACTAGTACGGGAACTGGACGAGCTATTTGGATTGAGCTCCATCTCAACCGCTTCATTATGCTTTCTTTTGTAGTTGGACACTTCGGTGCCAGAATTTTTTTTTCTCTATTATCTTTGGATAACGGAATACGGTTCCGGTTTGAAGGAGTTTGGAAGAAAAAAAATCTCACCCACTTAAAGAAAAGCTAGATCTCGACTAATATACGCTACGTGCTTCTACTAAGCTCAAACCCAGGCTAGACAGTGAGTTTTCTTAAAGCCCCTATCACTACAACATCTAAAGGAAAAAAAAAAAAAACAGAGAGTACTGAGAACTCCTTGCTTTCTTGCCGGTGGAGACCTCGCTTGCTTGGCTTTCTGGTTGGTGGAGTATTGGCTTGGATGTGTCGTTTACTCTCCGACGGTAGCGGCCCGCTCAGCAATCTCTGAACCGAACGGACATGATACACCCATCATTCTTCATGTGCTTGGCGTCAACCGGATGGATTTGCTTGTCATCGCGGCCATCAGGGAGGATGAATAACCAGGATGGCGGGAGAGAGACAGCGGCGTGGCTGCCTCCATGGATGACTTTCTTCAGGGCGTCAGCCAGAGCATACGTCAGGACACTAAACACGTCTGGACAGATCTGGAGAATATCCTGGCATTCCATATTGCCTGCACCAATCGGAACCTTGATGACACTGTCTGAATTCAGAGTGGGGACAAGAGTGTTACCCTTGCCGCTACCTAGGACTGCCGCTAGCTAGGTACAAGGAAGCATACAAGAGCAGAGCTGCAACCTATCTTGGACAGGATTGCCAGGCAACTGAGAGCGTGGAAGGGGTGGACAGAACTGCTCCGCTGCGGCTTGTAAACTCCGTAATCACATCAACTGCTTCCTACTACCTTTGGCCTCGCCCCTGGCAGCTGGTTTATAGAAAATATTGACAAGCTTCCTGGAGGGTTTCCCTGGAATGCTGATGAAGAGACTCCTGGTAGAAAATGTTCTGTTAATTGGAAAAGGGGTTTGTTCTCCCAAAGAATTCGGAGGGCTGGCCATAAAATATATTGTTGATTTTAGCAGGGCACTAAGATAGAGATGGGATGATATAGTTGGGATATTCATTGCTGGACCTGGCATGGGGCACCAACTCTTTTCGAAGCTACTGACCTGACTCCTCCATTTCGATTGAGGACGGAACGATAAAGCTTTTCTGCCATGATCACTGGAATAGCTCCTGGCAGCCCTGGGCAGCTACTCGTGCTCAGCCAGGGAAGCTCCATTAGCATTTGAGCCAGACATAGAGATTACTTGAGATGATTACTGGGCAAACACTAAGCCAACTCAAGGCCTTGATTCCCTTCCCGCGCTGTACGTTCTGCCTAGCTCCACCATGGAGATGCAAGTAGAGGCGCTGGCATGTTCTGCTCCTCATCTGTTTAGATTAGCCCTATGAAAAAATTCTTTTTGTGCACAAGGATTGCAAAGTACCAATTCTGCTATCTGTGGGATAAGTATCGGAGCTTAGTGTTTGCCTGACACACGAGATTTAGGATCCTCCGGATCGCTAGCCCAAGTAGCATCTGAGTAGGTCTGGAGCTGTAAGGAGCTGGAGCGAGGAAAGAAAAGGCGACGGGAGATAGTATCACGAAGATAGCGGAGGACACGAAGAAGATGACTATAGTGGACACTAGTGGGAGCAGCCATGAACTGACTCAGAATGTGGACCGGATAGGAGATGTCAGGACGGGTGACAGCAAGATAGACCAGGCTCCCAACCAGGTGACGATAGCGAGTCGGGTCCGGAAGAGGATCACCATCAGTGGAGCGGAGATGGATATTGAGCTCCATAGGAGTCTCGACAGTGCGCTCATCACCAAGAGCAGCACGAGTGAGAAGGTCCTGAATATACTTCTCCTGGGAGATATAGAAGCCATCGGAGGTAGAGGAAACCTCAAGCCCAAGAAAGTAGCGGAGAGGACCAAGATCAGTCATAAGAAACTGATCACGAAGACGGGCCTTAACAAAGGCAATATACTCAGGGATCGTCACCTGTGATGAGCATGTCATCAACATAAAGAAGAAGAAAAGTCCGACCACGAGAAGATGTGTGGACAAAGAGCGCAGGGTCATGTGCGCTAGGGACAAAACCAGCAGAGGTCACCACAGAGGCGAAACGCTGAAACCAGGCGCGAGGGGCTTGCTTAAGGCCATAGAGAGAGCGCCGGAGACGACATACCATGCCATCGGGAGTAGAATAGCCAGGAGGTGGCTGCATGTAGACTTCCTCGTGCAGCTCACCGTTAAGAAAAGCATTCTGCACATCAAGCTGAGAGACAGACCATCGACGAACAGAAGCAACAACAAGGAGAGTACGAACAGTGGTCATGTGAGCCACTGGAGCAAAGGTCTCATCATAGTCGCGGCCATGCTCCTGCTGAAAGCCGCGAGCCACAAGACGAGCCTTGCAGCGCTCAAGAGAACCATCGGAGCGAGTCTTGATCTTGTAGACCCACTTGCAGGTGATGGGACGAACAGAGGAAGGAGGAGTGACAACATCCCAAGTGCCAGTACGCTCAAGAGCAGCAATCTCCTCAGCCATCGCTAGCTGCCATTCGGGATGAGCAAGGGCATCCCGATAAGAGGTCGGCTCAAGGGCAACAGAAAGACCGTAGTGAGTGGGAGAATAGCGATCAGGAGGAGGACGAGGACGAGCACGAAGATGATGAGTCGGCTCGGACGGAGAGGGCATCGCATCAGAGGTAGAGGGCATGTCAGGAGAAGCAGCATCATCCTCACGGGGACGGCGGGAGTAGTGAAAAGGGTAAGGAGGGACCACCATAGGCGAGGAAGGCGAGATGGGAGAGGAAGGTGTGGAGGATGGGGAAGGTGGTGATGGGGGAGAGGGAGGTCTGGTGGGTGAAGGAGGGGAAGGGAGTGAGAGACTCGGCGGAGCAGGAAGCTGAGGCACAGGAGGAGGTGAGGCAGGGAACATGAGAAAAGAGATATCATCCACCGAGAAGGAAGAGGAGGAGGGACGCGGATAGAAGGGACATGACTCATCAAACGTGACATCCCGAGATATGCGCATCCGACGACCAATAGGATCCCAACACTTATATCCCTTGTGCTCAGAGCTGTAGCCAAGGAAGACACACTCAACAGATTGAGAAGTCGGCTTGGTGCGTTCGCGTGGAGCAAGAAGAACATAGCAAACGCAACCAAAAAGACGAAGGGTCGAGTAGTCAGGAGTGTGACCAGTAAGACGCTCAAGGGGAATACCACCCTGCAAGGCTGTGGAGGGCTGAAGGTTGATGAGATAGGTGGAAATAGACACAGCCTCAGCCCAGAAGTGAGGAGGAATAAGGCATCGATCATCATCGCACGAGCCGTCTCAAGCAGGTGGCGATGCTTGCGTTCAGCCACACCATTTTGAGCATGGGCGCCAGGGCAAGAGAACTAGGCAAGGGTGCACTGCTCAGCAAGGAAACCCCGCAACAGCTGGGAGATATACTCACCGGCAGAATCAGCCCGAAAGACACGTATAGGCGTGGAAAACTGAGTATGGACCATGGCAGCAAATCGCTTATATATCGAGAGCACCTCGCTGCGGGAAGTCATAAAGTAAATCCAAGTGTGGCGAGAGAAGTCATCGATAAAAATAACATAGTAGCGGTGGCCCCCCTTGGAAGCAAAGGGAGCCGGACCCCATACATCAGAATGGACCAAATCAAACGGACGCTGAGATACAGACTGACTAGTAGGATAAGGTAACTGATTCTGTTTACCAAGCCTACAACCCTGACAGCCCTGAAGCGAGACATCTCCTGAGACATGCCCCAGAAGACCTCGACGAAGTAAAGATGACAAGCGAGAACCACAAAGATGACCAAGACGATGATGCCACTTCTGAAAGGAGGCGGTAGTGGAAGCAGCAAGAACACATGGTGCAGTCGGTGAAGTGGTGGAAGAGGGAACATGAAGCCAGTCAAGCTCCCAAAGTTCCTGGGAGTCACGGCACCGATGGCCAGCCCCAACCAGTGCCCGAGTGTGAGTGTCCTGAACAGAACAAGAATCAACATCAAGAATGACCCGACAACCAGAATCAGTGAGTTGAGCAGCGGAAAACAAGTTCATGGTAAGACGGGGAACATGAGAAACATCAGGAACGGAAAAGGAGGAAGTAGAAAGAGTGCCATGACTAGCAACAGGAAGAGAAGTACCATCAGCAGTAAGAACACGAACAGGAAGAGGAAGAGGGCGAAGAGAAGAAAGAGAGGAAGAATCAGGAGACATGTGAAAAGAAGCTCCAGAATCCAGAACCCACGAAGATGTACCTGACTGTGGAGAGGAAACAACCGCGGAGGCAGCAGTACCCATCGAAGAAGAGCCGGAGGAGGCAAGGAGACGCTGCAGTCTCGCTATATCCTGCCCAGTGAAGCCAGTGGCGACAGGCGCAGAAGGTGGCGAAAGGCGCAGAAGGTGGAGCACGAGGAGGCACACCCCGCTGCTTCTGATAGCAGTCAGACTCAAGGTGACCAGACCTCCGACAGTGAGTGCAGAACCGAGGAGGGCGAGGGCGACCCCCACCGCGAGAAGGGCGGGCTCCTCCAGAAGCAGCAGGCGCTGGTGTGGGTAAAAGCGGCGGTGCAGGAGCAGTGGGAACTCGAGCAGCAAGAACAGAAGGTGTCCCAAGCAGTCCAGCACCACGCAGACGAGTCTCCTCAGCACGAAGCTCAGTCAACACCTCTGAGATAGGAACACAGCCGCGAGCAAACAACTGAGCACGACGGGGCTCAAACTCTGGACGAAGTCTAGACAGGAACTCATGGATCCTCTGAAAATCCATATCTGAACGTACTGTCCGGCAACACTGACAAGTACCTGCGAAGGGAGTCAAGCTGGCGCCAGATCGCCGCACTCTGGGTGTAGAACTCATCAACAGTAGAGTCTCCCTGCTGAAGATCATGCTCCTGACGCAACACAGACAAATATAGAGAATCCCCAGAAGGTTGATAGCGCTGACGAAGATGAGACCACATCTCAGCAACAGTGGCGAGGCCCATAAACTCAGAAGCAAACTCTGGCTGAACACTGTGCGAAAGAACAGCAGCCCTGGCATCCTCATCACACCACTGAGTAAAGATAGCCAAACTGTCACGGTAAGAGCCAAGAGCCTCTGAATAAACAAGTACCTGCTCCTCATATGCCTCATCAGCGGCAACTTCAGCAGACTTGGCTGCATCCCTATCAGCCTGAGTAGCATCCTCAGCAAGGGCCTGTGGCATAGACGGCGGAGTAGGAGGCACAGAAACAGTGGGATGCGGCGGACAAGAGACCTCGCCGGTAAGAACACCCCACAGTCGGAGACCACGCATATGGATGCGCATAAAGGCAACAAACTCTCCATAGTTGGTGCCATCAAATATCACTGGGCACCGAGGAATACTCACATAGCCTGCAGACGAGGATGCCATACTGATTCTCAGTTTTTTTTTTGTCAACAGCTGAATCAAGGCTCACAGCAAACTAGAAGCAGCGCTGCTTGGAAAAACAGCCATGGAGCAAGAGCGGCAAATCAAGGCAGCCAAAACAGATCGGAAAGAGAAAAGGGATTCGCGCGGCCAGCAGACTGTACCTAGCACTCTAGCAGCAGCACATAGAACAGCTAGGCCAAAACGAAGCAGGCCAACCAGATCGAGATCTGGCCAGCACAAATCAGTGCGACAACGACGCACAGCAAACAGTGGCGGCCAGATTCATGGAGAAGAGCCACGATTTGGAGCAGAGCGCCTCGATCCGAGCAAGAGATGGGAGAGGAAGGAAGAGGACCACAGCGGCGGCCGGAAAAATTGTGGCGGCGGCGCGGATCAAGCACGGAGTTGCTACGTGCAGTGAGAGTCTAACCTAAACTCTGATACCATGTTGTGAATGAGCAACTAGTATTCACAGAGGGCCAAAGGCCAGTACATGTACAAGGATACAATATGCAGGGAATATACAGTATAGGGGACTACAGGGGACTATACACCACTAACAATTTTCACTTCACTGATGATTAACCTCTGAGGGAATAGTGAATACGCTCTGCTTGTTCTGCATATCATTTGCAATTAAAAGGCAGGCCGTGCCTTCTGGATTTGGACAGACATGTAAGATAAAGGTAGAAAGGAAAGTGCAGTTTTTTATTTGGCTATTGTTGCAAAACAGAAATTGGACGCCAGATTGGCTTCGTAAAAGAGATTGGCCCCATGATGAGGCCTGCACCTTCTATGATCAAAATTTAGAGACGGCATCACACATCAACCCTACAATGCTCATTTACCAAGGAGGTTTGGCATTGCTTCCAATCAGCTGGGATGCATGTGAATTTTGCAGCTCAGAGGAACACTACCAAAAGATGGTGGTGTGCGCTTAATTCTGGAAGCAATCATAGCCCCAAGAAACCAGTCCTTTCGATCGCAGCCTGTGTTGCTTGACATCTGGGGAGAAGGTGATTTTTAGAGCAGGTGCTTGGTGCGCACCAGTATCTACACCGTCTATACTGCATCAAGATTCGTGCTAGCCCTTTTTTCTCCATCTCAAACAACTTCTCATTTTTATATCTCTCACACCACACAATGTTTGAACTTGAAATTTTGCAGATCACTCAAACATAACAACTAGACTATGGGAAAAATATTTTGGATTTTTTATGTCATTATGTATATAAATATATCAGGAATTTATTTTGAATTTTAAATAATTTAAAATTTAAGTTTGCACAAAAAATTCCTGAATATTTTTTCCCACATTATATTTGTTATTTCTAAGTGACCTGCAAAAAATCTAATCAAAATATTATATAATTTGAAAGATATGAAAAAGAAAAAGTGAAAAAAAGGGATGGGTGCGTGGAGCGCACCTGCTCCACCGCACTTTTCCCATGAAAGGAATAGAAGAACTTTTCAAAACAAGCAGCTTCGTCCAAATGAGCTTGCACGAAAATGCAAGGGAGAAAACGTAGCCCAGGAAAGAACCAAGTTGCCCACTAATAACCCACCGGACAAAACAAACACTTCAAATAAATAAATTTAAAACTTCACGGCCATAAGAAGAAACACTGCATCTAGTCCAATTGAAAATTATTAGATAAATTGATAAATTTGTTTGGAAAACGCAAATGCATTTGCACGTACCGTGCAATGCTTATTACAACATATGGATTGAAGGCACTCCAATCCATCTAGTCTTTGAAAGGAACTTGAAATAAAGTCTAGAATTTAGTTTATTCTGATTGTCTTTTATTCGAGGGAGTATGAATCCCAAACTCTAGAAGTCGCATCTATCAGGCGGTGACGACGACTCTGGCATGGACAGCTTCCTTGATCTTCACGACGGAATGGGACACCAGAGTTCCGAGCTGGTCGATGATGTACTTGGTGATGTTCTCCTGCGGTGCTGGTCCGCCCAGGAATCTCTGGAACAGAACGGAGACGATACACCCATCGTTGTTCCTGTAGCGCGTGGTGGCAGAACCAAAGGGGCGCTTGTTATCACCTGGATGGATCCGCTCGTCGGCACGGCCGTCAGGGAGGACGACGAACCCGGAGGGCAGGAGAGAGACAGCGGCGTGGCTGCCTCCACGCATGACTTGCTTCAGGGCCTGCTCGTCAATTGGAGCGTACGCGAGCAGCTTGCACGATTGGTCGCCGCGACACTGCTGCAGCATCACCTTCTTGTCTGTGGCTCCGTCAGCAGCCTGCGATGAATTGAAGCGGAAGATGAAAAATGGACCTCCATTAGAATTTTGAGGTAGATAAGTATGATTTCACAACAAAGCTAGGTTAATTTCTCGAGAATATATATATAATGAAAGACGACAGATTGTGTGAAACTAGCTAGGATGCAGCTTAATTGTGTACCTTAGGGCGGAGGACGGAGACGGCGTAATGAGGAGGAAACTGGATGGGAGCAAAATAGTCCTCCTGCTGCACAGGCGCGCCATTGAAGAAGGTGTCCCAGTCGGCACGGCGACTCCCATCGCAGAGGTAGGCATAGACGTGATTGGCCGGAATACCAGGAAGCCACACGGTGGTGGCAGCGGAGACCACAAGTCCAGCCTGCAGTCCCTGTGCATTGTTAGCAGCAGAGTGCAGAGTCGCGACGCGCACAGCCACCTCGAAGCTCTCGGCTCGGCCGATGCCACCAGCACATTTGCCGCGCCATTCCTCAACGCTGCTCCATGGCTGCCCCCCTGGGCCGGTGCCGCAAAGGGTGGCGCAGAAGCGTGCTGTCATCTTCCGCGCCAGCTCCAGAACACTGTTTTTTGCCTTGGGGGCGCATGCTGCAAAAACAAATTCAGAACCCAAGGATTAGGATCCATATATATTTCTGTCGTGGTATTAGTTCTTTTCTCTTTGGCAAATATGATGGTAGGTGCTTACATGTTTTGCCGACGTAGCGAGTTGGGTTTAAGCGCAGAATGGCGAGGTATTGGCAGTGCCTCTGCAGCGATGTGAGCCAGCGGCGTGCGCCGAGGGCGTGGCCTGAGCGAAGCAGCGGAAGGTACAGCCCCGGCACCACGGTGCTGTCTAACTCCACGTTCGCAATCCATGTCACCTGCAACAAATATAATGAATGTGTGCAACTGATCGACGACATGAGAGGAGCGATCCACATGAGCGTGCCCAAATATTCCAGGTGTTCGTACTGGCAGAGTACGTACCGTGCAGTGACCGTTGTTCAGGTCCTCAATGAGGCATCCACTCGGCAGCATCCTGCAGGCCATGGGCACGCCGCCGTTGATCCCTGTACTGGCGCCAGATGTGCTACCTTGCCCATACATGTCATTTACAGAGACATCCACAATGGCCCAACTGTTTGTACCGATCAGCACGCACTGCCTCGCAAACATTGCGTTGCAAATGGGCATCCTTGGCGACAGCACCGTCAGATTCACATTCATCTGCAAGTGCGACAAGGATTTAACAACTCAGCCATAGCATCAGAAATTACTTTGTCCCGTGCACAGAATCAATCAGCTTTGTTGCATTATAACAATACGTATACTTGTGAAACTGAATGGAACTTTTCAGCACGAATCGCAAACCATAGAACATAGTGAATCCAATGGATGAAATGCATGTTTACCATATCATAGCCAGTAAACAGAGTAGATCATGTTGTACATTAGAACGTACCAGTTGAACTTGCCCATGGTTGGCATTAGTGGGCAGGATGTTTTTGGAGGTAACACTCCCCACGAGACCAGGAAACGCCACACAGAAGCGGGTCTGCAAACAAAAACAAAAAAAAGGGGTGACATATGTTTGGCATCACATATTGGCTAGCGTAACATTATGGGATGAGATATTTAGGTGTGTTACCACGTCAGTAAGGATGTGGACAAGCTCGGGTCCAGTGCCCTTAACAAGACCACTGTCACGGGTGCCATTCGCGCCGAAACCCGGTGGGCATTGCCCGAGTATACCTGGAAACGTGGTTCGGTGATACCTCGGGTAGTCGAGAACGTCGCCGTCCAGCGTCGGAAGCCACATGATGCCGTCCTTCTTCACCATCATCCTGAACTCGTCCCGTGCATCGAGCAGTCGCCAGATAAGCGCGGTGGGCAGCACACTGGCTCTGGTGCCGCTGTCACGCACGCAACCCTGCCCCATAGGGTGCATGTGAGCATGGTGTTGGGGCGGTGGCAGAGCGGCGTTCATCACCGACGTGCTGCTGCTACTGTCGTTGATGTCGAGATCGGCTGCGAGTTGGCTGTAGCTGCCGGGCATGGGCTTCTTTGCCTTTCGGGAGGTTTCGAGAACTTCCCTCACATGT
Source organism: Lolium rigidum (assembly GCF_022539505.1). Classification (NCBI taxonomy): domain Eukaryota; kingdom Viridiplantae; phylum Streptophyta; class Magnoliopsida; order Poales; family Poaceae; genus Lolium; species Lolium rigidum. The sequence continues at coordinate 279,583,326 of NC_061510.1, forward strand.
AACATCTCTTCCTGGAGCTTCACGTTCTCTTGGAGCAGCCGCTGGATCTCCGGGCTCACCTTACGGGGCACCATTGGGCCTCCACAAGTGGGGCAAATCTTCTTTGGCAACGCTGCATTGAGGGCTTCATGCTCAGCTTGTAGCGCCTCGTTCTCTTCCCGGAGCATCTTATTATTCTCCTTTCCATGCTGGTTCTGCATTTATTGATTATCAGGTGCATGCTTTTTCGAAATAAAATGTGCATTTGTATTGCTTAATATAATAGGCATAAAAAGATTCACTACCTTCTTTGCCGTGCGCCGGTTTTGGAACCAGAACTTGACCTGGTGGACACTCAAGCCAAGCTTCTCCGCAAGGGCCAAACGCATGTTCTCATCAGGGTGGGGGCATTCCAGGAACGTGCTGCATATCACCCGAGTGGATTTGTTTATATCATGTTTGGGTTAAGGAAAAAACAAAATCAAGTGTATATATTATACGCTTCAAGCTGTTGAATCTGGTCTCTGCTATGACGATGTGAATGCTTGCTTGCCCTCCACTTCCTCTTGTTCCTAGAACTCGAGGCAACAGTATAGTCTTCATCCGTAGGGTCTTCTACATCATCATCATCATCATCGATGGACACACTGTCCCAAAATGAGTCTTTGTCGTCGCTTGGGATGGTGAGGTCGAGCTCATCATGCACATTGCCATGCCATTTTCCATCCATGGTGACCTGATAAATAGAAACCAACATGCAAACAACGTTATCCAGCTGTTGTGAAGGGTACAATAGTGTAGGTAATGTAGTAGAATCTATAGCCAATGGTACTTTTTATCTTATTACTTCCTTATTAGCATTTGAAAGTTTATTTGTGCAATCCAATAAATTGGACTTCCATTGGACTATAATATGCCCTTTCGTAATGCTTTTCATTTTATTTTTGCACGTTACTGCTTTATTTCCATTGGTATGCATGTTTTCCTTAATCGGGCTAGTACAGAAAAATCATTTGCCACATCTGGCTATTGTAAATGGCTCTATGGACAACATGTAACACTCAAAAAAAGTGGTCTAAATAATACTGATGGAAATTTCTTTTTCGCTGATTCAAATTCTAAAATAAAGATAGAAAATATAAAAGTAAAATGATGCAATGCCAACTTAGAAACATAGTGACAAGAATGTCTAATACTTATAACCAGTCAATAGGAAATTTATAGACTAACGTATGTTAATCAAAGTGATAAAGATCCAACCAATTAGGTCATATCATCATCCTATTTATCAACTGGAAAATAAACAATAATATTCTATGTAATTTTCATACTAAAATATGGAACTAATTAACCTTATAAAATACAAATATAAAATTGCACATAAAAAGGAAATAATTGCACAACAATAAGTGTGGATCTAACTTTGACGGTGGATATTAGGAAATAGATAACAGTAATATTATACATGTAAATTGAAATTATCGTGACACGGGAGGAATATACATCTTTAATAAAAAAAAAAACTCTACAACTAACAATCATAGCGAGAATGTAAAAAAAGGCAACCTTAAACTCACACGTGAGAGAAGTTATATAATTGACATATGATAAATATGAAACTTCCGTCAGGAATAGCTGCAACTAACATTCTGGGAATGCAAACAATGCTTGAGATGCATATTACTTCCCTCTTATGTAAATCGTAGTTAAACTTATGAGACATAACAAGGGAATGGAGCCATCTAGATTGGCCAGTAGTCGCTTGTATATACTAAAAAGCTGTAATTGGACACCGCATGTTACACAGGTACCTCTTTATAAGGCAAAGTCGATATGGTGTTGTGTGGGGGATTCAAACGACATAATCATCATGTATCTATACATAATGAGTCTTTCTAACAGTTTGATGTTAGAGAAACTCTAAATACATACAGACCTATAGTCATCCTACCATGGAAAAGTAACTTACAAAATCTGCAACTGCACACATAGAGAATATTACGTTCACATAATATGTCATTTTAACAAATTGTGAAGTCTCAGTTGATTTCTCTATAAGAAAAAGAAAAAAGGACTAAGTGGATCCACAATATAATTCTATGAAATTAGAATAGAATTTATGAAAATGGTGAACCCCAAATAAACTACAAAGCCTAACAAAATTCAAATTGAAAGATGCATCATATCAATAAATAGTTACCACACAAAAATTGTGCAGCTTCAATACATAAATTATTTATTTATTTTTCCATGCTTAACAAAGTAATTTTTTGTTCGATATATAGTTGACTACTTAAAAGTACCATGTTCAGAAGAAAACATGGAGGATATATTTACAATGTTGACATTGGTTTGTTTAGGTTGTATTGTTCAGTTTATTGAAATTAGAACTCACGGGAAGTGACAATTATGAAAAGTTCAACACCAAATAAAATCAACTCTATCTTGGTTTTATTACGTGGAAAAGAAGTGGGTGTCATGGAATTGTTTTGGTGATCCCAATTTTAGAAACTAACATAATTATATAGTATTAGATGCAGCTTATAGAAAAATATAAATCCCATGCATCAAACAGCTCAAGAATCGACTGAGACTTTGCCTCTACTTTATCAAACCTAAAACTTACGACCCACAAACATGTTCATTTTTATATGAAATAATAGTTTTATAATATAATTTATTTGTCGTTAATTCTCAAACATGACCTATATGTCTAATTAACTAGTGATAAAGGCAATAAAGTGATGTTTACTCCTATAAAGAAACTGATAAATTCAACAATAATGTAATTATGTCTCACGTGATTATTTTAGATGTAACTACACAGTTAGATATGTGTGATAAACCATAACTTCCCCTAAATGTAACAACAAAGACCTTGAAGCTTACATGGGAAGAAATACTAATAACACATAAGACAAAGTTCTTTCATAGAAGTCATAATTACTTCTAAGATCTTGTTAATGTGTAAAGAAAACTTCATAATGCATTCTTGAGGTAATATTGCTTCCTATAAAGAGATATAATAGTCATACATCAAAAAAAGTAGTATTTATCCATCTACTGAAGCCATGTTAAGATACACCATCATTATCCATCTACAAAGAGATACAATTGTCATACATACATGAAACAAAGTAGTGTTTATCCATCTACTGAATCCATGTTAAGATACACCATCATTCAGTTAAATAACGCACAATCACCCGAGATACCCATAGTTCCGGTGACATGTATTTTTCTACTTGATGTACCCACAGTTAACTTTACAAAATTCAGATCGATCTATACTACATATATATCATCCACATAGCAAGTGGGATCAAGTCAGTATTCATATTCAACTTTACACATTGGAAATCTAATTCAGAATACCAAAATTCTTACAAGTAACAATTATATTAGATAATCTACCCCACGAGGAAATACCTTTGACTTCTGTAGTTATCCGTCCTTTCGCTCTCTGCCCTTGCGCTCTCCCTCCTTGCGCTCTCCTCCCTTGCGCTCTCCTCTTTGCCCTCTCCGTCCTTGCGCATGTAGTACTATATGGCGAACCTACAAGATGATTCGAACGGGGTCCTCAAACTATTGCGATGAAGACTGGTTGTCCCTACCGGTATTTAAAGGCCAAGAGACCATAGTGTATCATGATCTTTTGGCCTAATGCATTAATTTATCTCCAAATATAAATGACCCGCGTGGAAAATATGCTTTGGTTGCGCGGCACCGCCGAGATATGTATGAAGAGCAATAAATGCGTGTTTTTCAATTGATACCTCGGAAAGCGTATAAATAGAGTATATCATTTTAATATTGGCAAGAAATATTATGAATAGAGGTACTATTAACTTTTTGGCTGTGTATAATTCGGATATCAATGTATGCATTCATAATTTTATGGAAAAATATATAGTGTGCCCCACTGGTAGCGTAGCGTACCATACAAGGTGCTACGCCGAATCTTATCTAAGATTTCTATAATTTATGTGAAGTAGTCATCACATCCTAATAGATATTATTGCATTGATGGAAGATTGTATATTGGTGTATTTATTGACAACCATTTGTTGGGTATTGGGTGCTAGAAACTTCGTATATTCGGCAGAAAATATAAGTTGGATCTTGCTGGGCCATAAGACACCAAGAGAGAGATCAACACATAGGCCAAAAGCGCGTGGAGTGAGGGTAGCCCATCTCTATCAGTTGGAAAAGACATGTGATTATTGCACAACACTCCTGGGGGTATATTGGAAAAAAAAATATAACCAAGGGAGCAAAAGGCATTTTCAAACGAAGCAGCTTGATGTCTACGCACGCTTCTATTCCTGTAGACAGTGTTGGGCCTCCAAGAGCAGAGGTTTGTAGAACAGCAGCAAGTTTCCCTTAAGTGAATCACCCAAGGTTTATCGAACTCAGGGAGGAAGAGGTCAAAGATATCCCTCTCAAGCAACCCCGCAATCACGATACAAGAAGTCTCTTGTGTCCCCAACACACCTAATACACTTGTCGGATGTATAGGTGCACTAGTTCGGCGAAGAGATAGTAAAATGCAAGTGATATGGATGTATATGAGTGGTAATAACAATCTGAATAAAATATGGCAGCGAGTAAACATGCAACAGAACAGTAAATAAACGGTGATTCGATGCTTGGAAACAAGGCCTAGGGATCATACTTTCACTAGTGGACACTCTCAACATTGCAATCATAAAGGAATATAAATAAGCACTTCACTATGCGATTCTGAATTACTCTTTGGCAATATAACGAACACTAATTCATCATGTAGGCAAACCTTAAAGATGTATTCCCAAGTACTAATAAACACCCCACGCCGTCACTCGTGAGCATTCATAGGAGGTACTAACACACCACAATTTCATAGAGACATCCAACTCAAATCATAACTCAGTGAATAAGTATTTTGTGAAATATAGCCTAAGAGACCCACACGGTGCACACACTGCCACCTTTACATGTGTGGGACAAGGAGTCTCCGGAGATCACATAAGTAAAATCCACTTGAATAGAATAACGACATCTAGATTACAAAGCTCATCATATGGATCTCAATCATGTAAGGCAGCTCATGAGATCATTGTATTGAAGTACATGGGAGAGAGAGATGAATCACATAGCTATCGGTACAGCCCTTAGCCTCGGGGGAGAACTACTCCCTCCTCATCATAGGAGACAGCAGTGGCGATGAAGATGGCGGTGGTATCGATGGAGATGCCTTCCGGGGGCACTTCCCCGTCCCGGCGGCGTGCCGGAACAGAGACTTCTGTCCCCCGAATCTTGGCTTCGCGATGGCGGTGGCTCTGGAACTTTTCTCGTATCGTGGCTTATTCGTTTAGGGTTTTCGTGACGGAGTCCTTAAGTAGGCGGAAGGGCAGCCTCGGAGGGGCCCTGGTGGGGCCACACCATAGGGGGGCGTGCCCCACCCCTTGGCAGCGCCGCCCTGGCGTGTGGGGCCCCCCTGGCTCCCCTCTGGTCTCTCTCCGGTGTTCTGGAAGCTTAGTGCAAAGTTAAGATACTGGGCGTTGATTTCGTCCAATTCCGAGAATATTTCCTGTGTAAGATTTCTGAAACCAAAAACAGCAGAAAACAGGAACTGTCACTTCAGCATCTTGTCAATAGGTTAGTTCCGGAAAATGCATAATAATGACATAAAGTGTGTATAAAACATGTGAGTATCATCATAAAAGTAGCATGGAACGTAAGAAATTGTAGATACGTTTGAGACGTATCAAGCATCCCCAAGCTTAGTTCCTACTCGCCCTCGAGTAGGTAAACGATAACAAGGATAATTTCTGAAGTGACATGCTATCATAATCTTGATCAATACTATTGTAAAGCATATGAGATGAATGAAGTGATTCGAAGCAACGGTAAAGACAATGACTAAACAACTGATCATATAGCAAAGACTTTTCATGAATATTACTTTCAAGACAAGCATCAATAAGTCTTGCATAAGAGTTAACTCATAAAGCAATAAATTCAAAGTAAAGGCATTGAAGCAACACAAAGGAAGATATAAGTTTCAGCAGTTGCTTTCAACTTTCAACATGCATATCTCATGGATAATTGTCAACACAAAGTAATATAACAAGTGCAATAGGTAAACATGTAAGAATCAATGCACACAGTTCACACAAGTGTTTGCTTCTAAGATAAAAAGAAGTAGGTAAACTGACTCAATATAAAGTAAAAGAAAGGGCCCTTCGCAGAGGGAAGCATGGATTACTATTTTTGTGCTAGAGCTTTTATTTTGAAAACATAGAAAGAATTTTGTCAACGGTAGTAATAAATCATATGTGTTATGTATAAGACATCTTATAAGTTGCAAGCCTCATGCATAGATTACCAATAGTGCTCGCACCATGTCCTAATTAGCTTGGATTAACATGGATTATCATTGCATAGTATATGTTTCAACCAAGTGTCACAAAGGGGTACCTATATGCCGCCTGTACAAAGGTCTAAGGAGAAAGCTCGCATTGGATTTCTCGCTTTTGATTATTCTCAACTTAGACATCCATACCGGGACAACATAGACAACGAGTAATGGACTCCTCTTTAATGCATAAGCATTCAACAACAGATAAAATTCTCATAAGAGATTGAGGATTAATTGTCCAAACTGAAACTTCCACCATGACTCATGGCTTTAGTTAGCGGCCCAATGTTCTTCTCTAACAATATGCATACTCAAACCATTTGATCATGATAAATCACCCTTACTTCAAACAAGACGAACATGCATATAGCAACTCACATGATATTCAACAAATGTGTAATAGTTGGTGGCGTCTCCAGAAACATGGTTACCGCTCAACAAGCAACTTATAAGAAATAAGACACATAGCTACATATTCTTTACCACAATAGTTTTTAAGCTATTTTTCCCATGAGCCATATATTGCAAAGACAAAGAATGGAATTTTAAAGGTAGCACTCAAGCAATTTACTTTGGAATGGCAGAGAAATACCATGTAGTAGGTAGGTATGGTGGACACAAATGACATAGTTTTTGGCTCAAGGATTTGGATGCATGAGAAGTAATCCCTCTCAATACAAGGTTTAGGCTAGCAAGGTTGTTTGAAGCAAACTCAAGTATAAAACGGTGCAGCAAAACTTACATAAGCACATATTGCAAGCATTATAAGACTCTACACTGTCTTCCTTGTTGTTCAAACACCTCACCAGAAAATATCTAGACTCTAGAGAGACCAATCATGCAAACCAAATTTTAACAAGCTCTATGTAATTCTTCATTAATAGGTGCAAAGTACATGATGCAAGAGCTTAAACATGATCTATATGAGCACAACAATTGCCAAGTATCAAATTATTTAAGACATTATACCAATTACCACATGTAGCATTTTCCGTTTCCAACCATAATAATGATGAACGAAGCAGTTTCAACCTTCGCCGTGAACATTAAGAATAAATCTAAGAACACATGTGTTCATATGCAACAGCGGAGCGTGTCTCTCTCCCACACAATGAATGCTAGGATCCAATTTTATTCAAACAAAAACAAAAAAAAAGCAAACAGACGCTCCAAGTAAAGCACATAAGATGTGACGGAATAAAAATATAGTTTCACTAGAGGTGACCTGATAAGTTGTCGATGAAGAAGGGGATGTCTTGGGCATCCCCAAGCTTAGATGCTTGATTCTTCTTGAAATATGCAGGGATGAACCACGGGGGCATCCCCAAGCTTAGAGCTTTCACTCTCCTTGATCATATTGTATCATCCTCCTCTCTTGACCCCTGAAAACTTCCTCCACACCAAACTCGAAACAAGCTCATTAGAGGGTTAGTGCATAATCAAAAATTCACATGTTCAGAGGTGACACAATCATTTTTAACACTTCTGGACATTGCCCAAGCTACTGAAAGTTAATGGAACAAACAAATCCATCAAACATAGCAAAACAGGCAATGCGAAATAAAAGGCAGAATCTGTCAAAACAGAACAGTCCGTAAAGACGACTTTTTATAGGCACTGGACTTGCTCAGATGAAAAAGCTCAAATTGAATGAAAGTTGCGTACATATCTGAGGATCACGCACGTAAATTGGTAGATTTTTCTGAGTTACCTACAGAGAACCCTGCCCAAATTCGTGACAGCAAGAAATCATGTTACAACGCGAGTAATCCAAATCTATTATGAACCTTACTATCAAAGACTTTACTCGGCACAACAATGCAATAAAATAAAGATAAGGAGAGATTGCTAAAGTAGTAACAACTTCCAAGACTCAAATATAAAACAAAATTGCTGTAGTAAAATAAAAACATGGGTTATCTCCCAAGAAGTGCTTTCTTTATAGCCATTAAGATGGGCTCAGCAGTTTTAATGATGCACTCCCAAGAAATAAGAGTTGAAGAAAAAGAGAGCATCAAGAAGCAAATTCAAAACAATTTTAAGCCTAACCCACTTCCTATGAAATGGAATCTTGTAATAAACAAGTCATATAGGCATAATGCAACAAGCATAGGAAAACTAGACAAGCGCAACTTCAAGATTTTCAGCATATAGAGAGGTGTTTTAGTAACATGAAAACTTCTACAACCATATTTTCCTCTCTCATAATGATTTTCAGTAGCATCATGAACAAACTCAACAATATAACTATCAAATGAAACATTCTTATCATGAGTCTCATGCATAAAATTATTACTACTCCCAACATAAGCATAGTCATTCTTATTAATTGTAGTGGGAGCAAATTCAACAAAGTAGCTATCATCAAATATAGGAGGCATATTGTAATCATAATTAAATTTATCCTCCATAGTAGGCGGCACTCAGAAGACCACTATCATTATAATCATCATAAATAGGAGGCAAAGTATCATCAAAGAAAATTTTCTCCTCAATGCTTGGGGGACTAAAAATATCATGCTCATCAAAACCAGCTTCCCCAAGCTTAGAACTTTCTATATCATTATCAACAATGGTGTTCAAAGCGTTCATACTAATATTACTACTAGCATGCAAATAAGGTTCCATAGGTTTTTTAATTTTTGCATCAAACAATCCATGTCTTAACTTAGGAAATAGTTTAAAAAGCTCACAGTTGTTTTCCATTATGCCTTACTAGTGAAAAATAAAAACAAGAAACAAAAAGATGCAATTGCAGGATCTAAAGGAAATAGCTTCGAGCACTCACACACCGGCAACAATGCTAGGAAATAGCTTAGTAGTCGGAGGATGTGAATACCTTTTACCTTACCTCCCCGGCAACGGCGCCAGAAAATAGCTTGATGTCTACGCGCGCTTCTATTCATGTAGACAGTGTTAGGCCTCCAAGAGCAGAGGTTTGTAGAACAGCAGCAAGTTTCCCTTAAGTGAATCACCCAAGATTTATCGAACTCAGGGAGGTAGAGGTTAAAGATATCCCTCTCAAGCAACCCTGCAATTACGATACAAGAAGTCTCTTGTGTCCCCAACACACCTAATACACTTGTCAGATGTATAGGTGCACTAGTTCGGCGAAGAGATAGTAAAATACAAGTAATATGGATGTATATGAGCGGTAATAACAATCTGAAATAAATATGGAAGCAAGTAAACATGCAGTAGAACAGTAAGTAAACGGAGTTTCGATATTCGGAAACAAGGCCTAGGGATCATACTTTCACTAGTGGACACTCTCAACATTGATCACATAACTGAGTAAACAAATACTACTTTCTCTATACTCTCTTGTTGGATGACAAACACCATTCATTGTGTAGGGCTACAAGAGCTCCCTCAAGCCGGAGTTAACAAGCTCCACAACATTCGGTGTTCATATTTAAGTAACCTTAGAGTGCATAATACACCATTGCAATTATACCGAGTACTAACATAGCATGCACACGGTCACCGTCAGGCTATGAAAGGGGGAATAGATCGCATCAATACTATCATAGTAATAGTTAACTCTCCCTCCGTCCTTTCGCTCTCTGCCCTTGCGCTCTCCCTCCTTGCGCTATCCTCCCGTGCGCTCTCCTCTTTGCCCGCTCTGTCCTTGCGCATGTAGTACTATATGGCGAACCTACAAGATGATTCGAACGGGGTCCTCAAACTATTGCGATGCAGACTGGTTGTCCCTATTTAAAGGCCAAGAGACCATAGTGTATCATGATCTTTTGGCCTAATGCATTAATTTATCTCCAAATATAAATGACCCGCGTGGAAAATATGCTTTGGTTGCGCGGCACCGCCACGAGATATGTATGAAGAGCAATAAATGTGTGTTTTTCAATTGATACCTCGGAAAGCGTATAAATAGAGTATATCATTTTAATATTGGCAAGAAATATTATGAATAGAGGTACTATTAACTTTTTGGTTGTGTATAATTCGGATATCAATGTATGCATTTATCATTTTATGGAAAAATATATAGTGCGCCCCACTGGTAGCGTAGCGTACCATACAAGGTGCTACGCCGAATCTTATCTAAGATTTCTATAATTTCCGTGAAGTAGTCATCACATCCTAATAGATATTATTGCATTGATGGAAGATTGTATATTGGTGTATTTATTGACAACCATTTGTTGGGTATTGGGTGCTAGAAACTTCGTATATTCGGCGTGAAAATATAAGTTGGATCTTGTCGGGCCATAAGACACCAAGAGAGAGATCAACACATAGGCCAAAAGCGCGTGGAGTGAGGGTAGCCCATCTCTATTAGTTGGAAAAGACATGTGATTATTGCACAACACTCCTGGGGGTATATTGAAAAAAAAATAACCAAGGGAGCAAAAGGCGTTTTCAAACGAAGCAGCTTGATATCTACGCACGCTTCTATTCCTGTAGACAGTGTTGGGCCTCCAAGAGCAGAGGTTTGTAGAACAGCAGCAAGTTTCCCTTAAGTGAATCACCCAAGGTTTATCGAACTCAGGGAGGAAGAGGTCAAAGATATCCCTCTCAAGCAACCCTCCAATCACGATACAAGAAGTCTCTTGTGTCCCCAACACACCTAATACACTTGTCAGATGTATAGGTGCACTAGTTCGGCGAAGAGATAGTAAAATGCAAGTGATATGGATGTATATGAGTGGTAATAACAATCTGAATAAAATATGGCAGCGAGTAAACATGCAACCGAACAGTAAATAAACGGTGATTCGATGCTTGGAAACATGGCCTAGGGATCATACTTTCACTAGTGGACACTCTCAACATTGCAATCATAAAGGAATATAAATAAGCACTTCACTATGCGATTCTGAATTACTCTTTGGCAAGATAACGAACACTAATTCATCATGTAGGCAAATCTTAAAGATGTATTCCCAAGTACTAATAAACACCCCACGCTGTCACTGTGAGGATTCATAGGAGGTACTAACACACCACAATTTCATAGAGACAGCCAACTCAAATCATAACTCAGTGAATAAGTATTCTGTGAAATATAGCCTAAGAGACCCACACGGTGCACACACTGTCACCTTTACACACGTGGGACAAGGAGTCTCCGGAGATCACATAAGTAAAATCCACTTGAATAGCATAACGACATCTAGATTACAAAGCTCATCATATGGATCTCAATCATGTAAGGCAGCTCATGAGATCATTGTATTGAAGTACATGGGAGAGAGAGATGAACCACATAGCTACCGGTACAGCCCTTAGCCTCGGGGGAGAACTACTCCCTCCTCATCATAGGAGACAGCAGCGGCGATGAAGATGGCGGTGGTGTCGATGGAGATGCCTTCCGGGGGCACTTCCCCGTCCCGGCGGCGTGCCGGAACAGAGACTTCTGTCCCCCCGAATCTTGGCTTCGCGATGGCGGCGGCTCTGGAACTTTTCTCGTATCGTGGCTTATTCGTTTAAGATTTTCGCGACGGAGTCCTTAAGTAGGCGGAAGGGCAGCCTTGGAGGGGCCCTGGTAGGGCCACACCATAGGGGGGCGCGCCCCACCCCTTGGCCGCGCCGCCCTGGCGTGTGGGGCCCCCTGGCTCCCCTCTGGTCTCTCTCCGGTGTTCTGGAAGCTTCTCGCAAAAATAAGATACTGGGTGTTGATTTCGTCCAATTCCGAGAATATTTCCTGTGTAAGATTTATGAAACCAAAAACAGCAGAAAACAGGAACTGGCACTTCGGCATCTTGTCAATAGGTTAGTTCCGGAAAATGCATAATAATGACATAAAGTGTGTATAAAATATGTGAGTATCATCATAAAAGTAGCATGGAACATAAGAAATTATAGATACGTTTGAGACGTATCACAGCTTAAAGAGCAAAGTATCTACCTTAGAGGTTTTGTGTGTTTGTTGACAACATGGGATTTTTTTTATCTTGTGCTAAGTGTGTCGGTACATCCGATGAAATGCACGACGGTTGGTGACCCCCAAAAAGTTAGGAGATTGAATTCTTTGTATGTAATCTTCGTTGGGTCCTAGAGAGTATAAGAGAGATGTGTTGCATGATATCTATGTTAGGACGTGATGTTCATATGAATGCGTATCTTTCACATATTATTATTTTTCGCTTCATATCTCATTGATGAATTGTTATTATCCACTACAATTTAAAAGAGAGAATAGTCAAGTGAACCCATGAACCCCGGTCCACTATTTATCATAAGAAACACCTTTATATTGCTTTTATCTTACTTTCTATTTGCTGCATTATTTTAATATGAAAACACTCAAATATTTACTTATCTTATTTGCATCTAGAACCCCAAAACAATCAACCCCTTTATTATTTTTTACTTAGTTACTTTATTTTATCTAGTTTTACTTGTTTTATTACTACTTGTGTTTTATTTACTTACGTGAAACCGTGTGCTTGAAACCTACACGGTGGAGTTGGGACATAAGGATTTATATTACTTTGCAAGATTGCTAGAAAAAGAGAGGGAGAGATACCTCTTTGTGCAGTTCCCCGAGAGTTCGATAAAACCCTCGAGTCACCCTTATGGAAAAAATTTCTTCTTGGACTACACACTTTGCACTTGGAGTCCCAACGTTTCAAGAGAATTTTGTTGGTACTGTGAAGCTCCATCAAGACATATTTTCTGGCGCCGTTTCCGGGGAACTGGAAGAGCATCTTACAGTTGCATCCACATCAAGTTGTGAGTACATCAACTCCAAAGGCATTAGCAAGAGATTTCTGGTGTTGCTTTATTCATCAACTTATTGCAAATATCTAAGCTTGGGGAGGTTGCACCACTGTGAGCCGTATTATCTCTTTTAGTTTTTGCGTTCTTATTTACTTGTCTTGTTTTTAGTATTTGCTTTCCAGTTCTTTTTCATAAAAATTCAAAAACACATAAAAATTAGTATCAACTGTGCATAAACAGCATAAAAAATTAAAAGAGGCAACACGGGGTTGCAGCCATATTGTAAACAGAAGGGGTTTTCGATACCACATTGATCCTAAGATTATGATCACTATCTACAATTCAAGATTTTGTAATGGGAATGCTACAGCAGCTGAAATTCATATTAAATTTTTTGATGAACTTTGTGCTAAAATCGAGACTTCCAATATAGACCCTGGAGTACTAAGATTTAAGTTGTTCCCACATACCTTGACTGGGGCAGCTACTCTATGGTATGAAAATGTGCCTACAAAAGATAAATATTGGTTTAATATGAGAGCTTCATTCCTAGAAAAGTTTGGTAGATGCACTATTGAAATTTCAAGCTCATGCATGAATTTAAGCAACTAGGAAAGGAGAGTGTCATTCAAGCTTGGAGAAGATTTAAAAAATTCACATGCAATTTAGAACATGGGCTAAGATATTGGATCCTATTGAATAGTTTTTACTTTGGCCTAAACTAGCATAGTAAGCGTCTTTTAGACAAAGAATTCGACATACGCTTCATCTTTAATAAACCTTATGATGCCTTAATATTGGATGGAATGTTGGTAGAAAATAATATATATAAGAGTATAAAAAATTCTGGAATTAAAAATATGTATGTCAAGGAAGAATATGAAATAGAGGAGAAAGAAGAAGAAGAAGAGGAAAATAATTCCATGGATGAAAAAGAAACACTTATGCTTGCTAGTGATAAACAAATTGAAGAAGTGAATTTTTTTAGTGAAGTAAGAGAACCACTATTAGATCTTGATAAATGTAGCTTGTATGAATTGATTGCTATTCTGGAGATAGGTTCATCAAGCTAGTTTTGGTTCTTATATTGCTAACTATGTCATTAAAGAAAAGATACAAAGATACAATAATGAGACTATGATACCACCTGAGCTTGGGGATGCTTGGATCCCTACGATTTTAATTTCTATTGACAATGAAGACACACCATGCTATTCTAGATTTAGGAACTAGTGTTTCTGTCATATCTAAAGTGCTATTTGAATTACTTAATCTAAAAAATATGGAAAAATGCTCTATTTATTTATTACTTGCTAATGATTCAACCAAAATGGCACTAGGAAGAGTTAATGGTGTAATGGTTGAATTCCATATGACATATGTGCATGTTGATTTTATTGTTATGGACATGGCTAACAATACGTCTAGTCCTATAATCCTTGGAAGACCTTTTTTTAGAACAACTGGAGCTATAATTGATTCTAAATAAGGGAATGCCAAATTCCATTTCCCACACAAGAAGTGTATGGAGCACTTTCCTAAGGAGGTAGCATCATTTAAGCTACCACATAATTTCCATACCACTTGAAACAAGTAAGTAAGCCTAGCTATATGGCTATAAAGAAAGCGCTTTACGGGAGGCAACCCGAGATGTTTCTATATTTGGTTTTTTGTTCTACATGATTTCTGTAGCATGTTAGTTTTATTTTAGTTTACTCTCTGGTTTTTAATAAAGTATCAAGTTTTTACCCATTTAGAAGTTGCAAACAAAATATGGAGTTGTTGTTTTTTGCGCTGCACTTTTTAGTGCACGATTTTTCTGATTTTCTTGGTAACTCCTAAAATCTTGATAACCTCACAGTAGTTATCCTCTATATGCACGTAGATTGGCTAAAATTACTGACGTGTCTAACTTGTATTAAAAATTCGGTTTTGCTGCAGCAAAAATTCTGGATAGGTTATGTCTTTCGATGTTAGATCCATTCCTTTGAGTATCAAAATGATTTTTGCTTGGAACTTCCCTTTAAATAAATTTCCCTAAAAAGTAGGGGATGGTCCATGAATTAATCTAACCATCAACTAAAAAAAAACATAACGGAAAAGTAGGAAAAACTCTTTGCTTTGGATCTAGTTATACTTTGCGAGTATATTGACAATTATCAAATAGTCGTTACTTCATATAGAACTGAAATCCTAATGACTATAATTACCTAAGTTTTAGAATGCCTTGTTTAAGAGACATGGAATACTATTCTGAACTTAATTAACTATTTTTATTTTCCCTTCTTTTTATCCACTCGTCTTATATAGGGGATAGGCTTCCATACCATATATCTATATATAGAGTATACTTTACTATATAAATAGATTTAAACAGAAAACCTTTCTATGTATTATATATTATTAAAACAAAGTATAAAATATATACGTTGATATGCTAGAATTATGAGAACATTATGTGCTCTCTGGTTCATGAAGATATAATTTTATTTATGATATAAATAGCAGCAAGCATGACTTCTTTGTACCACTAATGTCACCATATATAAAATAATGGGAAGAAAAGTTTGTGTTGATGTTTTTTTCATAGGGAATGGAGGAATGTCACACTGAGATTAATTCAAGTATGGTGAATATAATGATCTTGGGGATGCCCATGACACCCCACTGGACTCATTCTAAAACTCTTGGTTTGAGCACTTCTAAACTCTGTTTTTTGAGCAACATAAAATTTTCACAAAAACTTGAAGCGTCCTTGTTTTATTTGTGTCTAGTTTTGCTTTTAAAATGAACGGACCGTCATATTGAATGTTCATAATGCATATGAATGACCTGCTGGACCAAAATCTCTTATCTCTAAATGATCAAGGAAAATAAAGTTGCATGATTATAGAAGAAAAGGAGGAATGCCAATTAGGAAGCCGAAATTTATTTTATGTATGGTATTTCTAGTTTCACATGCTCTATTGAGTGATGATTTGCTATGTGCTTTATTCAGTGCTACTTCTCACTAGTATACATAGATGTTTAATTTTAAGTATCATTGTTTGATGATGAATGAATATCTCTATGGATAATCTTGCATGCTTTTAGACCTCTTGCTAGTCAAAAGAATTAAATTTTTACACAAGCATAGACTTGTTTTCAAGCTCAACTCAAACCCAATGTATATCATACATGCATATATAGCACTTGATATTCCAAGTATAATGTGTGCGTTATGCCTCCAACCTTTTCAAAATATCCTTTTTGTAATTTAAACCTCATGAGAAAGTAAGGTTTGGAAGGAAAATACAGCCATGCATGTTGTGGTTTTGACTAATTATGAGTAATCAGCTAGACCATAACCACGCTTACTGGGGAAGTCTTTCAACATTGCACCATTGGGGTATTGCACCCTGTGTTGATCATCATTTCTTTTCTGTTGTTGATGGTTATCTCTTGCCAAATAAGTATCTTTCACATGTTATTATTTTGCTCTTCATATCTCATTGATGAATTATTATTATCCAGTACAACTTAAAAGAGAGAATAGTCAAGTGAACCCATGAACCCCGGTCCATTTTTTTTCATAAGAAACACCTTTATATTGCTTTTATCTTACTGTCTATTTGCTGCATTATTTTAATCCGAAAATACCAAAATATTTACTTATCTTATTTGCATCCAAAACCCCAAAAACATTCAACCCCTTTATTGGTTTTTACTTAGTTACTTTATTTTATCTAGTTTTACTTGTTTTTATTGCTACTTGTGTTTTATTATTTACTTACGCGAAACCTTGTGCTTGCATGATTCCTAGAAGAAGATAGGGAGAGTGATGCATGTAAAATGCATACATGAACTTTGAACTTTATTGCAACATATTACCACATATTTGCATTTTATATAATGTTATTCCCATGTTTTATGATGTTTTAGGGGATTTTCTAAACAATCCCCTCTCCTCCAATTCTAATTCTGTTTGGCAGAAAACGCCTCTTTTTATTGTTTTTGACATTACATGAGCTACGGGACTCCAAAATGGGCAAGTGAATGGATCATAGCGAACAAAAGGGGGGGTGAATGGACGCTACGCAATTTTAAGTCTTTTTCAGTTTTTAGTGTGATGCGGAAGTAAAGGTGATAGCTTTGATGTTAGAGGTGATCCTAGTATGATCCTAGTCTAGTGCAACAAGCAAAGGAACCAAGCATGATAGTAAAGATAAGGAGCGGGACAACCGGAGGGCGCGGAGACGAGGCGAGATTTGTTTCCCGCAGTTTCTCCCACAAAAGGGAGTACGTCTGCGCTGAGGAGGTGCTAGCCTCACACAAGAGACTAGGCGGCCACACCACGAAGGAAGGCCTCACCTTCTTCCTCGAGAGAGCTCCACAAAGGGGCTCCCCCTTCTCTACTAAGGCACCGGTCGAGGCGGTGGTTCCTTCACAAGGTTGGGGCGAGCTCCACAACTAGGAGGCTTCCAACACCCTATGGGGCTAGCACAACTCCAAGCTAGCCTCCATAGGAGCACTTCCTCCAAGATCCCACAATAGGAACCCTAACAACAAGATCCACTAAGGACTAGATGGTATTGGTGAAATCTATCTTGGTAGAACTATAGATCGGGGCCTCCTCCACCACTCCACAAAGTTTGAGCAAGATTGATTGGGTAGGTGGGGAGATCCTCAAGAATTAAGCTCAGCAACAATGGAGGAGATAGAGAGAAGAGGGGAAGAAGGGGCCTTTTTATAGTACCCCTCAAATCCAACCGTTATGTGCAGTTCCCGCACGACCGGTACTACCGCTTGGGTAAGCGGTAGTACCGCTCTAGGTTCGAATGCGCTCCACACTTTTGCCACGTGGACTCAAAGCGGTAGTACCGCTGGCGGTACCGCTCACGGTACCGTAAGAGCATCTCCACCGGCGGCCCCCAAATTTTCGCCGACATGGGCGCCGGCACCTCCGTTTGGGGGGCGCTGGCACAGCATCCTCCATTTGGGGACGTTGTTCCCACACTGGCGCCTCCCAAGAGGCGGCCCCCAAGTTTTTCTTTTCATTTTACAATATTTTGAAACAACATATCAATCACATTTTATTCATAGAATCACACAAATAGAATTAAATTATTCATACAATCAATCAAACAAATAGTACTTAAATTATTCATACAACCCAACAAACAAATAGTACTTAAATTATTCGTACAACCCAACAAACAAATAGTACTTAAATTATTCATCCAGGCAAAGAAATAGAAATAAAAATCATGCATTGTTCGCTGCTCCTCTCCTCGCCCACAAATGCGCAGCTAGATCCGCCTTGAGTTGTGCATGGATACCTGCATCTCGAATTTCATTATGCATATGAAGAAAAGCAGCAAATTCTTGGGGCACATGCTCTACCTCAGCTAGTGTCCCTTGATAATCAAATGGATGATCATCCTGCACAGGTGCGTCGCGCTCGCTCTCAATGATCATGTTGTGGATGATCACACAAGCGTTCATCACCTCCCACATCCGTGCCTCAAACCAAGTGAGAGCAAGGTACCTGACGATGGCGAAACGCTGCTGAAGCACCTCAAAAGCACGCTCAACATTCTTGCGTGCTGCTTCCTGGCATGTTGCAAAATAGGCGTCCATCTCGTTTGATGGAGAGGGAATTGTCTTCACAAATGTAGCATACGTCGGGTAGATACCATCAGCTAGATAGTACCCCTTGTTGTATGTGTGCCCGTTTACCTCAAAGTTCACGGCAGGAGCTTCTCCCTTAGCTAGCCTCGCAAACACCGGAGAGCGATGCAACACGTTGATATCATTGTTTGTCCCAGCCATGCCAAAAATTGCATGCCAAATCCAAAGCTCCTGGTCTACCACCGTCTCAAGAATGACACTGCACTCACCAGTATGCCCCTTGTAGATCCCCTGCCAAGCAAAAGGGCAATTCTTCCAGACCCAATGCATACAGTCAATGCTTCTGACCATCCCAGGAAACCCTCTTGCTGCATTCTTCTGCAGGATCCAAGCTGTATCATCAGCTCTTGGTGCTCTCAAATAGTCTTTACCAAACACCACTATGACGGCTCGGTAGAACCTGTAGAGAGTCTCTGTGCATGTCGACTCTGCCATCTGTAGGTAGTCATTGGCTGTATCTAGAGGAGCTCCGTATGCAAGACAGCGCATTGCAGCAGTGCACTTCTGAATTTAGATGAAGCCCCACAAACCTGTGCAATCTTGCTTGGCCATGAAGTACGTGTCATACTCTCTGACACCGTGGACAATCTTCAAGAACTGGTCCTTGTTCATCCTAAACCGGCGCCGAAATTCCTTTGGCGAATGAGTCGCGTCATCGTTGAAGTAGTCGGTGTCAAGCAACATTGCGTCGGCTTCACGATGCCGGTTGATGTTCCTCCTCTTGCCTGGCTTTGAGCCGCTGCGCCGAGGCACGATGAAGAAAGGCTGGCGAACGCGCAGCATGTTCGTCAGAATCAGCTGCTGTTGTTGCCGCCGAACAGCCTGAGCGTTCTGCTCCTCCGTGAACAGCTGCACCATCATCTCGTCGGCGCTATCCATCGCGGCAATCAGACGAACACCTTGCGGGCGGGGCGATACTATCGTGGTGGCGGCGAGCTCTGTTCCAAACGAAACAGCGGCCGCCGGTCGAGGGAGTGGCGGCCGTATCGATGGACGGCGGTTCCTAGACAGTCGGCGGTGTCTATTGCAAGCAGGGTGGGCGCGGCGGCGACGGCAACGGTGGCGATCTAGAGGGGTGGGAGTCGACTCGGGCGTGTGTAGGAGGTCGGAAAACGGTGTGTCTGGCTGCCAGGCGGAGCCCACACTCGTTTTCAGACGTGCCGCGAGGCGCCGGCGCGCTCGATTTGTGCCCTTGGCGAAGGGGCCGGCACGGGGTTGCCGGCGATTCTATTGGGCTCCAAAATTGGCCGGCGCCGTTTGGGGCGCGCCGGTGCGAGCCCATTTTCGCTCCCGGCCCCCAAAATGCTATCGGGGCCGCTATCGGGGGCGCCGGGGACTCCTCGTGGCACCTTGGCGGTACCAACGCGGTAGTGCCGTAACTTGTGTTACAGTACCTAAGCGGTACCAAGGTGGTACTACCGCTCATGGTAACGCACTCTGTGGGACAATTCAGTGCAAATATCCATAGCGGTACCTCAGGGCGGTACCAGTACGGTAGCGGTACTACCTCTACTGGTACCGGTAGTACCGGTCGGGCAGAAACTGCTGATTTCCTCTTTCCCTCTCCAGCCATGTCACCTCGCGATACACACAGAAAACCAGAAAACCTATAAGCTACGCTTCAGTCCTCCGATCATGACGTGTTCAGCGAGGGCACCGTGCACTTGCAAATCTATCCAAGACAATCTATGTACACAGTTAAATTCATTCAAGTGTTGTTATCAAACACACAAAACACAGAGTAGAGACTTTGCTCTTTCAATCTCCCCCTTTTTGGTGTTTGATGACAACACAAGAATTTGCAATGGCATAAGATATTATGATAAGGTTCTTATATTTGCAAAAGCTATACGGAGCTCCCCTAGACGTGTGCATAATTGGAATATGCATCTGAATACATATACACACATCCTAGAGGCATAACTCCCCCTCGATTTTACAAACCATGCTCATATGAAACAAGTATAAATGAAAAATTCATATAGCATATGCACACTATGGAGGCAACACATGATCATGCAAAGAGCTTTGGGTGGATTTGTCATACCTTTGCCTTGAGAAAACCGAAACTCACAATAATTGCCTCCATAGAATTGATGTAGCCAACAAGAGATAAACAGCGAAGACCAAAAGGCTACCACGAGGACCAAAAGGCTACCATGAAACACCCCATGCAAATACTCCCCCTTTGGCATCGGAACACCAAAAAGGGGAAAGAAGCATACTAGCGCCGCAAGGACCGGTAAGGTAGTACTCAAACAAGCTTGCAAAAGTCAACATGAAAACAAAGCTTGGATGAAAATGCCACAAAGAACATGGAGAGAAAGAACCAAAGGCAAAGCAAGAGAAAACAAAACAAAGTCAAAGAGAAACAGGAAGAACCAAAAACTCCTCAAGGAGGAGGTGTTGGTGGCCGAAGCCACCGTGTAAGAGTATAGTAGTGTGAGGTCGCGTAGATGTATCTAGGACTCACGGCTACAACTCAACATGAAGCTCATTAGTCACTTAGTTGACAAATAGCATATGTTTTGGATTTCTTTATGCATTATGGGGGGAGGGATAGCTCAATAAGTTTAAACCGCACTCCCCCTATGTTCATGCGTGCCTTTCATCTAGACATATAGCTAAAGAGTGGTATGTGCGCACGACGGTCAAGCAAAGTTCGACGGATCAATGATATTTAGCTCATGCATTAACTCAATAAAACGCTTCTCATCCAAGGGCTTTGTGAAGATGTCTGCCAATTGCTCCTTGGTGCCAATAAAGGATAGAACAATATCTCCGCGAGCAATGCGATCCTGAATGAAGTGGTTCCTTATCTCATTGTGCTTCGTCTTGCATGGAGAACCGGATTGTAGGCGATCTTGATGGCGCTCTCATTGTCACACAAAAGAGGAACCTTGCTATACTCAAGTCCATAATCCCGCAAGGTTTTCCTCATCCGTAAGATTTGAGCACAACTACTCGCCGCGACAACATACTCGGCTTCCGCGGTTGAGACAAAGACACATTTTTTCTTCTTCGAGGACCAACACACCAAAGATCTTCCAAGAAAGTGACAAGCTCCGGATGTAGACTTCCTATCAACCTTGTCTCCCGCCAAATCGGAATCGGTGAAGCCAACCAATGAGAAGTATGTGTCCCTTGGGTACAATAGTCCGAAATTTGGGGTATCAACTAAATATCGGAAGATCCTCTTTACCGCCATTATATGGCTTTCCTTCGGACTTGCTTGAAACTGTGCACACATACCGACGCTCAACATAATGTCCAGAAGAGAAGCACAAAGGTAAAGAAGCGAACCTATCATCGAACGGTAGAGCTTGGGGTCCACCGCCTTGCCGGTCTCATCAAGAGAGATTTGACACTTTAGGTGCATAGGGGTTCCTATACCGTTGGCCCCCTTCATATCGAAGTGCTTGAGCATGTCTTTGAGATACTTTGCTTGATTGGTGAAGGTGCCTTGTCGCATTTGCTTAATCTCGAACCCGAGGAAGTACTTGAGTTCCCCCATCATTGACATCTCAAACCTATTAGTCATCAACTTAGCAAACTCATCATTAAACTTTGTGTTAGTTGAGCAAAATATGATGTCATCTACATAAAGTTGGCATATGAAGAGCTCCCCATTGACTTTCTTAGTAAAAAGAGTGGGATCGATTTTCCCCACTTTGAAACCACGGTCTTCAGGCAATTCCTTTAGATGCTCATACCAAGCTCTAGGAGCTTGTTTGAGACCGTATAGGACCTTTTTGAGCTTGAAGACATGGTCCGGGAAATGGAGTCCTAAAACCCCGGGGGTTGCTTCACATATACCTCCTCATGTAAAGGACCATTAAGAAAATCACACTTTACATCCATTTGTTGGAGCTTGAAACCATGGTGAGCGGTAAAGGCCAAAAGGATACGAATGGACTCAAGCCTTGCAACGGGTGCAAAGGTGTCGCCAAAGTCCACGCCTTCAACTTGAGAATAGCCTTGTTCCACCAATCTTGCTTTGTTGCGGATGACGATGACGTGTTCATCTTGCTTGTTCTTGAAGACCCATTTGGTGCCGATGACATTGCGGCAATGATCGGGTCGCTTCATGAGAGTCCACACATCATTCCTCTTGAAGTTGTTGAGTTTCTCTTGCATTGCTATCAACCAATCGGGATCTTCAAGTGCATCATTGACCTTGAGTGGTTCCACCATAGAGAAAAAGGCGTGGTGCTCACAAAAGTTTGCTAGTTGCCTCCGGGTAGTGACCTTGCTCTTTAAATCTCCAATGACATCACGCAAGGAATGAGACTTGAGGCGCAAATGTCTTGTAGTAGTATCTTCACGGTGAGTATCGATTATAGGAATAGGTTCTTGTGAGGCCTCTTGATCTTCATCATGGTTTAGGTCCTCGCATTGACCCTTATTGTTGTTGTATGGGGCATCATCATCATCAACATGAGAGCCGGATGACTCGGGGGTATTGGGAATGGTAGTATCCATAAAGATTGTCCCCGAACCATTCGGTGAAGAACTTGAAGCTTGACCTTGGTCACTTGGTGTTAGTTGTTGTGGTAGATGAGCTTGCAGTTGTTGTTGTTGTTGTTGATGTTGAACTTGAGGTTGTAGTAGTGGTTGTCTTGCACTTGATTGTTGTTGTTGTTGATGTCGAACTTGAGGTTGTTGTAGTGGTTGGCTTGCACTTGTTTGATCAATGGATGAAGCTTGGCCTTGTGGTGTAGATGGCTCCACTTGGGTGGAACTTGGTCCTTCCCCGGTACTCATAGAAGGTAGCTCTTGAGGTCGGCGAGTGCCAACACCCATCCTTCCTATGGCATCCGGGGAATTGCATCTCCTTTCTCACAAGAAGCACTTCGCTCCTCCAAAGATCTATCATCTTCATCGAATGTCACATCACAAGATTCTACAACTCGCCCATTTGACTTGTTGAAGACTCTATAGGCATGAGAATCCGTTGCATAGCCAACAAATATTCCTTCTTGAGCTCTTGAATCAAACTTGGATAGACGTGTGTCCTTGACAAGCACATAGCATTTGCATCCGAAGACCTTGAAGTATGACACATTGGGCTTGTCACCGGTGAGGATCTCATATGGTGTCTTCTCTAGACCCTTGCGAAAGTAGAGGCGATTAGTAGCATGGCATGCGGTAGAGATAGCTTCCGCCCAAAAGTTATAGTTGGACTTGTACTCCATCATCATTGTTCGAGCGGCTTCGATTAAGGTTTGATTCTTCCTTTCGGTGACCCCATTTTGTTGGGGAGTATATGGCGAGGAGTATTGATGTTGGATTCCTTCTTCGCCGAGGAAGTCATCCAAGGTGTAGTTCTTGAACTCCGTTCCGTTGTCGCTCCTTATTGCGAGGATCGTGGTGTTGTACTTGCGTTGAACTTGATTTGCAAACTCCATCATGGTCCGTTGAGTCTCACTATTGAACTTGAACATGAATACCCAACAATAACGTGAATAGTCATCAACAATGACGATGCAATACTTCTTCCCTCCAAGACTTTCATGAGACGGTGGACCGAAGAGATCAACATGTAGGAGCTCCAAGCACCTTGTGGTAGAGATGGTCGTCTTGGCCTTGTGAGGAGATCCATGCATTTTTCCTTGTACGCAAGTCCTACAAACACGATCTTTGCAAAAGGAAACATATTGTTTTAGTCCGAGAATGTGGCCACCCTTGTGGAGACTTTGCAAAGTCCTCATGGTGACATGGGCTAGTAGGCGATGCCATAACCAACCCTTGTCACGTTTAGCGAATAGGCAAAGAGCGGAAGATTTTGTCTTTCCGGAGAAGTCAACAACATACAACCCGCTCTCCACATATCCAACAAAGGCTACACGGAGTGTCTTGCTCCACAACAGGACCACCATATGTTCATCGAAAAAAGGTACAAAGACCCATACGTGCAATTTGATGAACGGAAAAGGGTCTCGACAAGGAGGACCTTCACAAGTGAAATGTCGCGTGTTACCACCACCTTGCCAAGACCCAATACCTTTGAGCTTGTGTTGTCGCCATAAGAAACGGTAGAATGAGATGGCTCGAGGGTGACAACAATTTCCTTGCTTCCGGTCATATGACTTGTGGCTCCACTATCAACCACCCATTTAGCACCACCGGAAGCATCGTCCTACAAGGAATCAAATCTTGTATTTAGGTACCCATTTTTCAATGGGTCCTATCATGTTAGTAACAAGGGGTTTGTCCAATCAACATTGTCCTCTTGAGGACCAATAAAGCGAGCACGAATATGTCCATAGTAATCAACAAAAAGAACATGAGAAGGATTGTTAGAGCCAGTGAAGCCCCTTGTGGTGGAGTCGGGAGCTTCACCCCTCCTTGAGTGAGAATCGTCTTCCTCATGATTGATCTCCATGTTCTCCTTGTTCTTGTTCTTCTTGGTCCTCCGACTTCTCTTTATCTTTGGCTTGGTAGCCCCTCCTCCTTCATTGCAAGAGCCCTTGTCGGCTCCATCTTTAGCTTCAACTACTCCTTCCAAGTATTGGACTTGGATTTGGAGTCGATCAATCTTGTCCTTCAAGCGATTGACTTCATCTTCATGCTCCGGGTGAGGGTGAGTGATATCAAACACTTGGACCTCCTTTGCCGTGTTCACCCGGAAATGCTCCATCAAAGCTTCTTCTTGGAGAGAGTTCATCTTCATGAGTAGACGCTTGTGACTCTCCAACTTGGCAATATCACCTTCATGGTTGCAACATACACGGTCCTTTCTCAAAGGAAAGTACTCCTTCAAGGCTTCTTCTTGCATGGAGTTGACCTCTATGAGCTTGGCTTTGCTCCTCTTCAAAGAGGCAACTTCATCCTCATGATCACAACAAGTAACATTCTCTTTGCTAATGCGGAGGCATTCCATCAAGGAATCTTCTTGCATGCCATTTAAACTCAATAGTTTGGCCTTGGTACTCTCAAGAGCGGCAATTTCTTCTTCATGATTGCAACATGAGGTCTTCTCCTTACACAAGCGGTAATACTCATCCAAGGCTTCTTCTTTTAGAGAATTGACCTCCAAGAGCAAAGCATTGTGCCTCTTCAAAGAAGTAACTTGATCAACAAGCTCGTCACAACATGATTTTGGGCCTTCATCATCTTTCTCCTTGTGAGCTTCCTCTTAAGGATCATCACATGTCTCGGAGAGAAGCGCATACTTATTCTCCAAGGATTTGAAGTCCTTGGTGAGAGTTGCAACTTCCTCAAGAAGTAATTTGTGGTCATCCCCAAGAAGAAGCTTCTTCTTCTTGAGCTCACCCACCAATCCAAGAGCATGATCTCGGTCCTTGGTGAGTTGGGAGATGATGGCGTCGTTGGAGTCTTCGAGGGTAATGACACTAGCTTCAAGAGACATGTGCAAGTTTTGCTCCTCCTCAAGCGCTTGAGTGAGAGAGGCAATCTCATTTGCCGCCTCCCTCTCAAGCCTCTCCTTCTCCTCTAAAAGGTCTTGAGCCGCACCAAGTTGAGCCAAGAGGGCCCCAACATGGGTCTTGGTATCCCCTTGCATGTTAGTGAGAAAAGCATCCAAACCCACAATCTCACGCTTAATGGTGAGACTAGTGGGATCATCAATAGATATGACATTAGAGGAAGATGTGAGTTTGGAAGGGGATTCTACCTCCGAAGATACCTTTGCCATGAGGCAACGGGAGTTGTTGGTGACAAGGTTCTTATTAAGAGAGTCGAAGAGGGAGATGGAGGGAGTGGAAATGGTGATGGCGGCCACTCCCTCTTCTTCCTTGTTTGAGCTCTTATCTTCATGCTCCTCACCTTCATCGGAGGAGTAATCTTCACGAATGATGAAAGCCCTTGGCTTCTTGGTAAAGGAGACCTTGGCGTCACCGGCCTTGGAGGAGAACTTGGAGAATCCTTTGGAGAGGGACTTGAACTTGTCCTTGCGGACGAGCCTTCCACCATTATCTTCCCTTCTCTCATAGATACAATCCGCAACAAAATGACTTTTGTCGCCGCAATTGTAGCATGTTCTCTCCCTTTTCCCCTCCCTTGGACTCTTGGAGAAGTTCCTTGGAGAATCACGAGATCTTCTTGCTCTTGTGCTTTGAGTCTTGTTTCCCTCCCAAAAACTCTTTGCAGCGAGGGCCATGTGCTCATGATAGTTGGTATTGAGATCATCCGGACCCCATTCAATGGGATCCCCATCGCTCTCACTAGCTTCGTACTCCTTCATCTTCAACGCGAGGTTGGGCTTGCGGGTGTTGTGGGCGCGAGCGACAAGATCCTCCGCATTCTTCTTGGAGATGTCCAAAGCGATGACTTCGCTAAGGACTTCATCGGATGTCATAGCGTGGAAGGAGGCGTTTTGGCGGATGGCCGTCAACTTCACTTCCTCGTAAGGGAGGAGAGCATTGTAGAACTTTCGCTTGATCCAATGGTCATCCACAAATGTTGCTCCAAGATCTTGCAATTGTACGGCAAGAGCGATAAGGCGCCAGTACATCTCTTCGGGCGATTCTCCCTCATTCATGACGAAGTTGTCGGCCATGTTGTTCACTTCATTAAAACGAGAGCTTTGAATGCTCTCATTTCCGAGGAAGAGCTTGTCGAGTTTATCCCATGCTTCCTTGGCGGTCTTGAGCGAGCGAATATGAGCACGGTCCTTGGGCGTGACGGCCATGTGAATCATGTTGATAGCGGTGGCGTTGAGTTGGTCATCCACCACTTCTCTTCTTGTCAAGTGCTTCGGGTCTCGTGGTGAATAACCATCCTCGATGATGCGCCAAAGCTCGGAAGAAGCGCTGCGCACATGAGAACGCATTAAGAATTGCCAATTTTTGAAGCTATTGGATTCAAGTAACGGTGGTGAACCATGAGACACGATATGTGGCATAGGAATTGGGACATTTATGGTGTAATCACTTGGTGGTGGCACCGCATGATTACCCCCTAAACGTTCCTCAACCGGTGGCTCATCCTTCCCTTTTGATGAAGTGTCGGTCTCCCCAAGCCCTTCCTTTTGCGGGTCTTTTGTCGATTGAGTGACAAAACCAACAAGATGAAATTGATTAGCTTTTGGTGGGGGATCCTTGATACGTCTCCGACGTATCGATAATTTCTTATGTTCCATGCCACATTATTGATGATATCTACATGTTTTATGCACACTTTATGTCATATTTGTGCATTTTCCGGAACTAACCTATTAACAAGATGCCGAAGAGCCAGTTGCTGTTTTCTGCTGTTTTTGGTTTCAGAAATCCTAGTAACGAAATATTCTCGGAATTGGACGAAATCAAAACCCAGGGTCCTATTTTGCCACGAAGCTTCCGAAAGACCGAAGAGGAGTCGAAGTGGGGCCACGAGGGGCCGCCACCATAGGGCGGCGCGGCCCAGGCCTTGGCCGCGCCGACCTGTGGTGTGGGGCCCTCGTGTGGCCCCCCACGTTGCCCTTCCGCCTACTTAAAGCCTCCGTCGTGAAACCCCTGATACGAAGAACCACGATACGGAAAACCTTCCAGAGACGCCGCCGCCGCCAATCCCATCTCGGGGGATTCTGGAGATCTCCTCCGGCACCCTGCCAGAGAGGGGATTCATCTCCCGGAGGACTCTTCACCGCCATGGTCGCCTCCGGAGTGATGAGTGAGTAGTTCACCCCCGGACTATGGGTCCATAGCGGTAGCTAGATGGTTGTCTTCTCCTCATTGTGCTTCATTGTTGGATCTTGTGAGCTGCCTAACATTATCAAGATCATCTATCCGTAATACTATATGTTGTGTTTGTCGGGATCCGATGGATAGAGAATACCATGTTATGTTAATTATCAAGTTATTACCTATGTGTTGTTTATGATCTTGCATGCTCTCCGTTATTAGTAGAGGCTCTGGCCAAGTTGATGCTAGTAACTCCAAGAGGGAGTATTTATGCTCGATAGTGGGTTCATGCCTGCATTGATATCCGGGGAGTGACGAAACCTCTAAGGTTGTGTTGTGTTGTTGCCACTAGGGATAAAACATTGATGCTATGTCTAAGGATGTAGTTGTTGATTACATTACGCACCATACTTAATGCAATTGTCCGTTGCTCTGCAACTTAATACTGGAGGGGTTCGGATGATAACCTGAAGGTGGACTTTTTAGGCATAGATGCAGTTGGATGGCGGTCTATGTACTTTGTCGTAATGCCCAATTAAATCTCACTGTACTTATCATGACATGTATGTGCATTGTTATGCTCTCTCTATTTGTCAATTGCCTGACTGTAATTTGTTCACCCAACATGCTTTTATCTTATGGGAGAGACACCTCTAGTGAACTGTGGACCCCGGTCCATTCTTTTATACTGAAATACAAATCTGCTGCAATACTTGTTTTACCGTTTTCTCTGCAAACAATCATCTTCCACACAATACGGTTAATCCTTTGTTACAGCAAGCCGGTGAGATTGACAACCTCACTGTTTCGTTGGGGCAAAGTACTTTGGTTGTGTTGTGCAGGTTCCACGTTGGCGCCGGAATCCCCGGTGTTGCGCCACACTACATCTCGCCGCCATCAACCTTCAACGTGCTTCTTGGCTCCTCCCTGGTTCGATAAACCTTGGTTTCTTTCTGAGGGAAAACTTGCTGCTGTGCGCATCATACCTTCCTCTTGGGGTTCCCAACGAACGTGTGAATTACATGCCATCAAGCATATTTTCTGGCGCCGTTGCCGGGAGATCAAGACACGCTGCAAGGGGAGTCTCCACTTCCCAATCTCTTTACTTTGTTTTTGTCTTGCTTTATTTTATTTACTACTTTGTTTGCTGCATTATATCAAAACACAAAAAAATTAGTTGCTAGCTTTACTTTATTTACTGTCTTGTTTGCTATATCAAAAACACAAAAAAATTAGTTACTCGCATTTACTTTATTATCATGTCTAGTCCCGTAGTTGTTACTCTATCACTCCGAGGAATCAATCTTCACTTTTAAACAAGGAGGTGAAGAGAATTTTAAAGAAGCATGGTCTAGAATTTTTGATTCTTATAGTAAAACTGAACCTAAAATGACCTTAAGCTTGCTCCTTAGTAATTTCTATTTTGGACTTATTCTTCGTTATAGATATGCCTTAGATGCTGTAGTGGGAGGAGATTTCCTTCATTGTGATGGGGATCAAGCTTTTAATGCTATAAGGAAATTGATTACATCATTTAGCTCTGATAATAATTTTGATCCATCTCATGCTAGTATGCATAATAGATTAAACACTATTGAAACGAATATATCTTGTTTAAAAGAAGTGTATAACCGAATTTACGAATACTATGATTATGTTCCATTAAGCTTCGAACCTTCAATGTGGGTGCCTACCATTAAAGCTACTATTGGTGGTGAAATTTTTTCTGCTCGTTGTGATATTATGTCTGAGTTTTGCCTTATGCCTGAAAATATTTATAAATCTTTGACACTTTGGGAACTCACTGAAGGAGGAGAAGAAATAACTCTTACGGATAACTCTGTTGTAATTCCTAAGGGTATAGCTGAAGGTGTTTTCACAACCTTTCTTGGAAGGACGGTATCCACTGATTATCTCGTTATTGAATGTGTAGGGATGGGACAAATCACGTTTAGAAGATCCCTGCTCAAACTCATGGGAGC
Organism: Lolium rigidum; assembly: GCF_022539505.1. NCBI lineage: Eukaryota > Viridiplantae > Streptophyta > Magnoliopsida > Poales > Poaceae > Lolium > Lolium rigidum. Next base: position 279,613,673 of record NC_061510.1, read on the forward strand.
AGTCATAGATGTTGGGAAAGGCACTCTAAATTTTACCTCTACACCCGGATGCGGTCATGTATTCCCTAGACCAAAGGGTAAGAATAAGAGTAAGAAAGGTAAGAGCAACACCCCTGGTAAGAATGCACACGCACCACCCTTTGATAACACTTGAGTTACACTTTCTGCGCCTAGCTGAAAGGCGTTAAAGAAAAGCGCTTATGGGAGACGACCCATGTTTTTACTACAGTATTTTTGTTTTATATTTGAGTCTTGGAAGTTGTTTACTACTGTAGAAACCTCTCCTTATCTTAGTTTTATGTTTTGTTGTGCCAAGTAAAGTCTTTGATAGTAAAGTAAATACTAGATTTGGATTACTCGCGCGAAACAGATTTCTTTGCTCGTCACGAATCTGGGTCTAATTCTCTGTAGGTAACTCGAGAAAATTAAGCCAATTTACGTGAGTGATCCTCGGATATGTGCGCAACTCTCATTCAATTTGGGCATTTTCATTTGAGCAAGTCTGATGCCCTAATAAAATCCATCTTTACGGATCGTTCTGTTTTGACAGATTCTGCCTTTTATTTCGCATTGCCTCTTTTGCTATGTTGGATGAATTTCTTTGATCCATTAATGTCCAGTAGCTTTATGCAATGTCCAGAAGTGTGAAGAATGATTGTGTCACCTCTGAACATGTTAATTTTTATTGTGCACTAACCCTCTAATGAGTTGTTTCGAGTTTGGTGTGGAGGAAGTTTTCAAGGATCAAGAGAGGAGTATGATGCAATATGATCAAGGAGAGTGAAAGCTCTAAGCTTGGGGATGCCCCGGTGGTTCACCCCTGCATATTCTAAGAAGACTCAAGCGTCTAAGCTTGGGGATGCCCAAGGCATCCCCTTCTTCATCGACAACATTATCGGGTTCCTCCCCGAAACTATATTTTTATTCCGTCACATCTTATGCACTTTGCTTGGAGCGTCGGTTTGTTTTTGTTTTTGTTTTGTTTGAATAAAATGGATCCTAGCATTCACCTTGTGGGAGAGAGACACGCTCCGTTGTAGCATATGGACAAGTATGTCCTTAGGCTCTACTCATAGTATTCATGGCGAAGTTTCTTCTTCGTTAAATTGTTATATGGTTGGAATTGGAAAATGCTACATGTAGTAACTCTAAAATGTCTTGGATAATTTGATACTTGGCAATTGTTGTGCTCATGTTTAAGCTCTTGCATCATATGCTTTGCACCCATTAATGAAGAAACACTTAGAGCTTGCTAATTTGGTTTGCATATTTGGTTTCTCTAGAGTCTAGATAATATCTAGTATTGAGTTTTGAACAACAAGGAAGACGGTGTAGAGTCTTATAATGTTTACAATATGTCTTTTATGTGAGTTTTGCTGCACCGTTCATCCTTGTGTTTGTTTCAAATAACCTTGCTAGCCTAAACCTTGTATCGAGAGGGAATACTTCTCATGCATCCAAAATCCTTGAGCCAACCACTATGCCATTTGTGTCCACCATACCTACCTACTACATGGTATTTATCCGCCATTCCAAAGTAAATTGCTTGAGTGGTACCTTTAAAATTCCATCATTCACCTTTGCAATATATAGCTCATGGGACAAATAGCTTAAAAACTATTGTGGTATTGAATATGTACTTATGCACTTTATCTCTTATTAAGTTGCTTGTTGTGCGATAACCATGCTTCGGGGACGCCATCAACTATTCTTTGTTGAATATCATGTGAGTTGCTATGCATGTCCGTCATGTCTGAAGTAAGAGAGATCTACCACCTTAATGGTTGGAGCATACATATTGTTAGAGAAGAGCATTGGGCCGCTAACTAAAGCCATGATTCATGGTGGAAGTTTCAGTTTTGGACATATATCCTCAATCTCATATGAGAATAATAATTGTTGCCACATGCTTATGCATTAAAGAGGACTCCATTATCTGTTGTCCATGTTGTCCCGGTATGGATGTCTAAGTTGAGAATAATCAAAAGCGAGAAATCCAAAATGCGAGCTTTCTCCTTAGACCTTTGTACAAGCGGCATGGAGGTACCCCATTGTGACACTTGGTTAAAACATGTATATTGCGATGATCCGGTAGTCCAAGCTAATTAGGACAAGGTGCGGGCACTATTAGTATACTATGCATGAGGCTTGCAACTTGTAAGATATAATTTACATAACTCATATGCTTTATTACTACCGTTGACAAAATTGTTTCATGTTTTCAAAATAAAAGCTCTAGCACAAATATAGCAATCGATGCTTTCCTCTTTGAAGGACCATTCTTTTTACTTTTATGTTGAGTCAGTTCACCTATCTCTCTCCACCTCAAGAAGCAAACACTTGTGTGAACTCGTGCATTGATTCCTACATACTTGCATATTGCACTTGTTATATTACTCTATGTTGACAATTATCCATGAGATATACATGTTACAAGTTGAAAGCAACCGCTGAAACTTAATCTTCCTTTGTGTTGCTTCAATACCTTTACTTTGATTTATTGCTTTATGAGTTAACTCTTATGCAAGACTTATTGATGCTTGTCTTGAAGTACTATTCATGAAAAGTCTTTGCTTCATGATTCACGTGTTTACTCATGTCATTACCATTGTTTTGATCGCTGCATCCACTACATATGTTTACAAATAGTATGATCAAGGTTATGATGGCATGTCACTTCAGAAATTATCTTTGTTATCGTTTTACCTGCTCGGGACGAGCGAAACTAAGCTTGGGGATGCCGATACGTCTCCGACGTATCGATAATTTCTTATGTTCCATGCCACATTATTGATGATATCCACATGTTTTATGCACACTTTATGTCATATTCGTGCATTTTCTGGAACTAACCTATTAACAAGATGCCGAAGAGCCGCTTTGTCTGTTTCTACGCTGTTTTTGGTTTCGTAAATCCTAGTAACGAAATATTCTCGGAATTGGACGAAATCAAAACCCAGTGGTCCTATTTTGCCACGAAGCTTCCGGAAGACCGAAGAGGAGTCGAAGGGGCGACGAGAGCGGCCACCATAGGGCCGCCGCTATGGGGCTCCGCGCCGCCCATGGTGTGGGCCCCTCGTCGCCCCCTCCGACTCTTCCGCCTACTTAAAGCCTCCGTCGAAACCCCTCGATGCAAAAACCACGTATACGAAAACCTTCCGCAGACGCCGCCGCCGCCAATCCCATCCTGATTCCAGATTCCTCCCACTCTCAATGAGAGGATTCATCTCCCCGAGGACTCTACACCGCCATGGTCGCCTCCGAGGATGAGGAGTAGTTCACTCCCCGGGACTATGGGTCCAAGAGCAAGAGCTAGATGGCTGTCTTCTCATTGTGCTTCATTGTTGATCTTGTGAGCTGCCTAACATCAAGATCATCTATCTCGTAATACTCTATGTTGTGTTTGTCGGGATCCGATGGATAGAGAATACTATGTTATGTTGAATATCAAGTTATTGCATATGTTGTTTATGATCTAAATGCTCTCCTCATATTAGTAGAGGCTCGGCCAAGTTTTTGCTCTTAACTCCAAGAGGGAGTATTTATGCTCGATAGTATTCATGCCTGCATTGACACCGGGACAAAGGATGAAAGTTCTAAGGTTGTAAGAAGCCGTTGCCACTAGGGATAAAACATTGCTGCCATGGGTCCGAGGATGTAGTTGTTGATTATTACGTACCATACTTAATGCAATTGTCTCGGTTGCTTCTGGCAACTTAATACCGGAAGGGGTTCTACGATAACCCGAAGGTGGACTTTTTAGTATAGATGCAGTTGGATGGCGGTCTATGTACTTTGTCGTAATGCCCAATTAAATCTCACTATACTTATCATGACATGTATGTGCATTGTTGGTGTCTTCATTTGTCAATTGTTCGACCGTAATTTATTCACCCAACATGCTTTTGGTCTTATGGTAGACACTTCTAGTAGAACTGGGACCCTGGCCCATTCTTTAATACCGAAATACAAATCTGCCGCAATACTTGTTTTTACCGTTTTCTTGTAAACAATGTCATCTTCCACACAATACTTGGTTAACCCTTTGTTACGAAGAAGCTTCTGGGTGAGATTGACAACCACCTAAGCTGTTGGGGCACTTTGCTGTTGTGTGAAATCGCCACATGCCGGAATCCCCGGTGTTGCGCGCATCATGATCCCGCCGCCATCAACCTTCAACGTGCTTCGGCTCCTTCCACTTAGAGTTAGGGTAACCTTGGTTTATTTCTGAGGTAAACTTGCCGCCATGCGTGACTAGAGACTCTTCCTCAGTTCTCCTCATCAATGGTGAATGCACTGGACACATTTCTTCATGCACTTCATATAAAGCCATTCAGGAACACCGATCGCTTAAGGTCGGAATAAAGTCAAATACAAAACTCAATGACCTCCTCTGTTCCATAGCCCTTGGAGATGCTTCCTT